>NC_044040.1:48129765-48445127 GCF_901765095.1 Microcaecilia unicolor
AACTTCATAGTATGTGATGAAAATAGCCTTTTTAAGCTAAAAATGATACAATGTCTCTGTCCCCATTAGATGAGTCCTTACTTAGGACAGTATCTCAGGCTCTCATGATATCCCATTTGGACTTTTTGAAAGGGCTGTCCCAGGGAGGGGCCTAGGCATCATCGTGTACAATACATTGAAATCTTCTGCTCAGTGTGTGGTGCAGTGGTGCCCACAAAAAAATAAACAGAATGTTGGGAATTATTAACAGAAACTGTGATTGCTAGTCTACTTGGATACATGGAAGCAAGGTAAAACCCACAACTTGAAAATTATTCGGAAAGAAACAGAGAATAAAACAGAATATCATGTTGCTTCTGTATTGCTCCATGATGTGAGCGCGTCTTGAGTATTGTGTGAAGTTCTAGTTGCCACATTTTAAAAAAGTACAGAGAAGGTTGACCAAAATAATAAAATGGATGGAACGCTTCTATGAGGAAAGCCTAAAGAGGTTAGGGCTCTTCAGTCTGGAGAAAAGTGACTGAAGGGAGAGATGACAGAGGTCTATATAATCCTGAGTGAAATGGAATGGGTAATTTCAAAAAATACAAAGACTAAGGGACGTGCCATGAAATTACGAAGCAGTAGACCTAAATCAGAGAAAATGTTTTTTCACTCAATGCATAGTTAAGCATTGGAACTTGTTGCTAGAGGATGTGGTAAAAGTATTTAACGTAGCTGAGTTTAAAAAAGGCTTGAAGGAGAAAATGTCAATAGACTGTTATTAAGGTATTCCTGGGGGAAACTACTGGTTAGCTATGGGGATCAGTAGCATAGAACATGGCTATGTTTTGGGATCCTACCAAGTATCGATGACCTGGATTGGTCATTTTTGGAAACAGGAGGGCTTGATGGGCCTTTGGTCTTACCCAATATAGAAATTCTTATATTCTTATGCTCTTATACATGGGTTTATCTGAGAAGTTGCTTCACCAACTGCAAGTTATGCAAAACATTGCTGCTATTATGATATTGCATGTTCTGCAATAATCACATGCCACTCCCTTGTAAACTTTACATTGCCTTCCAGTTAAAGCCATATGTCAACTTAAATTCTTATCGTTTCAGGAGTTTCTATGAGCTCCCCTTACAGACTCATCCTCCAGAAGTGATTTCCTTTTCTGGGTTGAGGGTACTACTCAGGAAATGAGAATTGAGCCTGCTGAGGTTAAATTGGTGGACATCTGGAAGATAGTCTCTCACACTGATTTATTCTTGTAAAACGTATGGATAAGTTACCTCTTTTCCATAGGGCACAGTTGACAAACTGGTCAATCATTCTGAATATCACTCCTCTTCGATGAAGTTAGACCTGCCTCTTTAATGGATAATTTATAGATTTAGCAGCTGAATTTCATTGCTAAGTATGTTCAGAGCCAGCACCGTGAGTGAATATCAATATGGAAGTCAAAGCGTGTAGAAAATGTGAAATATTTTACAAGAGCTGGTCTGCATATTTATCTCCTATCTAAAACGGATAGATCCCCACCCTGGAAGAAAACATTTAGATGAGTTGGGAAACGTATAGGCTAAGGCGCCATCTACATACAGGGAGAGAAGCTATTTATGTACCTTAAAAGTCTAAGAAATAGACAAGGAGAGCATTAGGGTTTTAAAATATGTGTTTCTACTTACCCAAACTTGTTATGAACTTAATATAACTTCCCTCTCTATGTTTCCCTAATGTGTCTGTACATATCTATTTCATTTGAAATAACACTCTATGTTCACCGGAGGAGGCTTTTGCCCCACGGCGCTATGTAAGCCACATTGAGCCTGCAAATAGGTGGGAAAATGTGGGATACAAATGTAACAAATAAATAAATTAATTAAATATGTAGGTTGCAAAATAGCAACCAGTGACAGTACGAACACATGTACAGCTGCCATTTTGCAAACCTACATATGTAACTTTCGATCACCCCTGATATCAGACCCCACCCAACAGGCAATCCCCATCCCCATCCATATGTCTCCAGGAACCAGTCCCCTCCCAATTGGCATATCCTCCCCCCACTGGGTCCAGTCCCTCTCAAATTGGAAGGCCCACCAGAACCAGCCCTCCCTGGAATTGGCAGAGCCCCCAATTTGAAGCCCCTCCCTAAGCATCAGTCCCCTCCTACAGAGCCTCTTCCCCCTTCACCAGATCAGCTAATAGGATTCCTCCCCTCCAGACAGCCCCACCATCTACTCCTAGTGCTTATCTGGAGGGTTTACTAGTGGTATAGGATGTGGAGACTGGAACAATCCCCCTCTGTTCCCATCCCATCCAGCACTGGCCCAAAAATTGGCTCCCAGGAGCACTAGCAGTGGTTCTGAGAGGCTACTGTTAAGGGTCGAGCTTCCATATATGGGAGGGATCCTATCAGCTGTCTGGTGCAGGGAGGGGGAAGCAGCTCTGGAGAAGGCCCCTGACGCCAGGTGGCCTTCCAATCATGTGGGGGCTGGATCTGGAAGGGGCCTTTGAATCACAGTGGGGCTGCTTCTGGGAGGTATGCTGATAGGGGTGGAGAATGGGCTCATAAGCATAATCTGGCAGGGTGCCAGTTTGAGTAGGACGTAAATGCAGCATCACTCCTGCCCAAACTAGCACCTTGCCAAAAGTTGTTCATGGGTCAGAGCAGGTGTAGATCCCAACATTAAGGTGTCGGGGCCTACAGGTTTATTCCCCTTGTGAAATGAGGAATAAACGTGTATTTTCTGGGCATGCCCTAGTCCCACCCAAAACATGCCCAATTCAAGTCTCCTTAACTTTTGCATACACTCAGATTTGAGATGTGCATATCCCGGCTTTATAAGATAGATGTTTATGCTAGATAAATGTTTTAAGTGTCAGTTAATGCACATCTCAAATCCAAATAGCTCTTCTAACATAACCAATATAATGTGTTTTGCTAACCTTGCCCCACCCCAAACCATGCCATTTCCCAGTTATCTATTCTATAGACAGTTTTATGAAAAATGCCTATATGTGTTTGAATATATGTGTTAGGAGTGGCCTAGTGGTTAGGGTGGTGGACATTGGTCCTGAGGAACTGAGTTCAATTCCCCCTTCAGACACAGGCAGCTCCTTGTGACTCTGGGCAAGTCACTTAACCCTCCATTGCCCCATGTAAGCTGCATTGAGCCTGCCATGAGTGGGAAAGTGCAGGGTACAAATGTAACAAAAATAAAATAGATACTATTGGAGATTCTACATGGAATGTTGCTACTATTGGAGATTCTACATGGAATGTTGCTATTCCACTAGCAACATTCCATGTAGAAGGCTGCGCAGGCTTCTGTTTCTGTGAGTCTGACGTCCTGCACGTACGTGCAGGACGTCAGACTCACAGAAGCAGAAGCCTGTGCGGCCACATTGGTGATCTGCAAGGGCCGACTTCTACATGGAATGTTGCTAGTGGAATAGCAACATTCCATGTAGAATCTCAAATAGTAGCAACAGTGAAGGAATGGCTCCTAGTGGTTAGGGTGGTGGACTTTGGTCCTGAGGAACTGAGTTCGATTCCCTCTTCAGGCACAGGCAGCTCCTTGTGACTCTGGGCAAGTCACTTAACCCTCCATTGCCCCATGTAAGCTGCATTGAGCCTGCCATGAGTGGGAAAGCGTGGGGTACAAATGTAACAAAAAATGTGTTATGGTTACAGCAGTCATTTCTTAGGGTACCTCAGTAGCGTCTACTGCCAAAACTATGTTAATATGGCAGTATCAGTAACGCAAACTTCGTCATCGGTACACCCGATTAATATACTGTACATAAACTTGTCTTTTCTTTCTTATATCTAATAATGAAACTTATCTCAACAGTAGACGCTACTGAGGTACCCTAAGAAATGAGTGTAGTTGTGTTAATACGAAGAAGAGGGAATGAGTGACGTTGAAGTTGTTGTCTGAAAGAATATATGAGTAAGAAGTTGGGTCCCATAAACCAAATATATCATTCTTTATTTGTATAACAGTGGGACTGTTGAAGATCTGATTTTTGATATAGCCATTGAATAGATGTTATCATCTTATTACTTACCAATACAGATGGGAACGTTCTTTCCCACATCTTCATTTCTACAGTCTGAAAAGCACAAAATAGCACATTCAGAGAAGGCTGGATGTTTTCTTGCCACATTCATTATTTATTTCAGGCCAAAAATATTCAACTTAAAAAAGAAATCAACAAATCCACCAATATTCAAATCACAAACAAAACACAAAACTACAAACCCAAACCCTAACTGAAAAAAAAATCTAATATAAAACAGGACAAAATTAACAAAATCCAAATGTCCTGAAAAAAGTACTAAAAATATACAGCTTAGTTTTTAACAAGTATAGGCAAACGAATTCTGTTCTTGCCTAATACTGCAATTACTATTTATCATGTCTATACTGCTACTAGGCATTTGCAGAACTGTAACTATAGGTATCACTCTTTTGTTCAATCTATAGTTGGACGTGGGACTTTGATCAAAAAAATAGATACTTATATATAAAAAATAGCCTCAATAGCCCAGGGAACCTAACACTAGGACTCCACTGAAATGGCCAACATCATAGGCTCCTACCACCTTCCGAAAAAAATCACAGAAATCAAAAAAACTCCCACACAATACATACTCAGGGAGAAAAAGATTCTGTGAACAAAAAACGGAAAGCGGGGTGTCTTGCAATATCAAAAAGTGATCAAAATCTCCACTCCCCCCTATAGTGAATACTAATGGATCTGAAAAACTACAGCATCCAGTACTAAACCTTCTTAAGTGGAATTGAACTGAAAGACACCATAACTAACACAAAGCGCAATTACAATGTCAAACACTCATCGCTCAACGGCGACTAAAAACTCCAAAAACAGATGACTTAGCTTAATTTGTTGCTTTGTGAATCTTTTGAAGTCATGTGTTGTCATTTTTGAGTCATCGTTCGCAATGGATTGAAAAGAAAAACATTTTTTGTTTTTTGTATTTCTCCTGATGAAGGTTGCAAAACAGTGGGGTCCCTTGCTGTCGAGAAAGTTTAAACTCTACAAGACATTGTGAGTGTGGAAGAATGAAAGTTTATACCCACTTGAAAGATCGATATGAGAATTATAATGACGTTCCTACAAATGTGATTGTAAAGACTGAGGTAGTATCTGGAGACATCACTATCGTTACTTGAGAGTCAGGACAACGCATGACAACACATGACTTCAAAAGATTCACAAAGCAACAAATTAAGGGACTGGGTGGGGGACAGATGGGGTGAGAGGGACTCAGATGGCAGAAGGGACTGGGTGGGGGAACAGATGGGAGAAGGGGCATGGAGCTGGAACTGGGGTCTGAAAAGTGGGCAGGAGGGAGAATGGGGTCATGCCTGGGGCAGGGGTAGGTGGGAGAATCAATGGATCTGGAACTAGGGGCAGCCGCAGGTAGGATAATGGGGCTGAAACTGGGAGCTGAAAAGAGGGGGCAGTGAGTGAGGAGGGATAGATCCTGGATGGAAGGGGGAGTGAGAGGGAGGGCAGACCCTGAATGGATGGGAGAGGGAGACGGAGGGCAAATGGTAGATTGAAGGAGCAGAGAGAAAGGGCAGACAGTGGATAGAAGGGAGTGAAAGAGCAGACAGTGGATGGAAGGGGGCAGAGATAGAGGGCAGATGCTAGATGGAAAGGAGAGAGAGAGGGCAGATGCTAGAAGGAAAGGAGAGAGAGAGAGAGAGAGCGGGCAGAGAGTGGGTGGAAGGGGCATGGAGAGAGGGCAGACATTGTATGGAGGGGACAGGAGAGAGAGAGCAGACACAGGATGGCAGGGAGAAAGAGAAGGCAGATACTGGATGGAAGGAAAACAGTGAAAAGAAGATGAGGAAAGCAGAAACCAGAGACAACAAACTGTAAATAAAATATATATATATATATTTTTTTGCTTTAGGGTAAAGTAGTATTGTAGCTGTGTTAATAAATGCTTATAAATAGAACATGGAAATAAGGTAAGCTTTATTGGACTAATTTTAATACATTTTGACTAACTTTCGGAGAACAAAACCCCCTTCCTCAGGTCAGGATAGGATACTGTAACAGCACTGTACTGTATTGACCTGAGGAAGGAGGTTTTGGCCTCTGAAAGCTAAATGTATTAGTCCAATAAAATGATATTATTTTATTTTCTATTTTTGTTTTATTTCTATTTGTTAATTTGTAAAGTGATTGGTATTTGTTAGTTTTTTCAAATTTACATCTGCTGTCTTTATATTTCGCACAGTACTTGGGGACATTTTCTGTTTCTGTGGTGTTGCATTGTATGCTCAGTCTGGCCTCTTGGGGGTTCAGTTTAATGTTTGTCTAAATAGAAAGTTTATGATTACTTATTCTGTAGTGGTTTAGGGTGTATCTGTGTGTGAAAAAGACATGGCTCTCAGTTGGCATTCACTGTGCAGGATCGACGATCTGTACTATTCTGTCTGGTTTCGTTTTGCAATTGGTGAATTATGTTGTAGTGCTCACTGTAGTGTTTAAAATGCTTTCCTTTTCATTATGTGACTCGTAGAAATTACTGCTTATGGTATGGTAGAATTGCTCTAGAGATCCTGAGTGTTTTGTATTCTCGGTATGCCTAGTACTGGATTTTGGAGGAGGGTGTTAAAAAATGACCGGCCCCGGTTGTCAACTACCCTAGCTACGCCACTGGGTAGGAGCCTATGATGTTGGCCATTTCAGTGGAGTCCTAGTGTTAGGTTCCCTGGGCTGTTGAGGCTATTTTTTATATATAAGTACCTATTTTTTTGATCAAAGTCCCACGTCCAACTATAGATTTTTGGCAGTTTGAAATATTTTTGATTTGCAGAACTGTACAAATACACATAAGAGACAGGAACTTACACTCTAAGATAACCAGATAAGTAATAGGTTTCTGAAAATGCATCTATTACAATAAGAGGGGGGGGGGGGGGGTTATCAAGCTGTGTTAGACTTCAAGTCATTTGTCCATTAATGCAACTTAAAAGTCCCTAACACAGCTTATTGTTTTTACAGTGCTGATATTTAGGTCACTGCGGGTTACACCTTAATGAAATACTTGAGGTGACAGCAGCCATTGTCAAGACACTGACACTAGGACAGGATCAACTGGGCGTTGCTCCTGCCCCCATTGCCCTGCCGGACTGCTAATGAGGTGAAGGTAGGCCCAGCAAGCATGGTTTAATGGGACAGAGTCAGCATGGATTCAGTCAAGGGAAGTCTTACCTCACCAACTTGCTTCATTTCTTTCAAGGCATGAGTAAGCATGTGAGAAAATGTGAGCTAGCTGATGTATTGTATCTATATTTTCAGAAAGCTTTTGACAAAGTTCCTCATGAGAGACTCCTGAAAAAATTAAAGAGTTGTGGAATAGGAAGCAATGTTCTGTTGTGGATTAGGAATTGGCTATTGGACAGAAAACACAGGGTAGGGTTAAATGGCCATTTCTCTCAATGGATGAGGGTGAATAATAGAGTGCCACAGGGATCTGTACTGTGACTGGTGCTATTTAACATATTTATAAATTATCTGGAAATTGGAAAGACAAGTGAGAAGATTACATTTGCAGATGACACAACACTATTCAAAGCTGTTAAAACACATGCAAACTGTGAAAAACTGCAAGAATACCTTAGGAAATTGAGTATTGCATTCAATTCTGGACGCCATACCTCAAAAAAGATATAGCGGAATTAGAAAAGGTTCAAATAAGAGCCACCAAAATGATAAAGGGGATGGAACTCCTTTCATATGAGAATAGGCTAAAGAGGTTAGGGCTCTTTAGCTTGGAAAAGAGACAGCTGAGGGGAGATATGATTGAGGTCTATAAAATCCTGAGTGATGTAGAATGGGTAAAAGTGAATCAATGTTTTACGCTTTCAAAAAAGACTAGGGTTATGGTACACTCAATGAAATTACATGGAGATACTTTTAAAACAAATAGGAGAAAATATTTTTTCACTCAACGAATAGTTAAACTCTGCAACTCGTTATCAGTGGATGTGGTAACAGTGGTTAGCGTATCTGAGTTTAAAAAAAGTTTGGACAAGTTCCTGGAGGAAAGGTCCATAGTCTGCTATTGAGATAGACATGGGGAAGGCTGTGATTGGTAGCAAGAAATGTGATCTGGATTAGCCACTGTTAGAAATAGGATTCTGGGCCATTGCACATGCAACTTAATTTAATAATTGGATGTTAATTAGAGTTAGCAGTCAATTATGGGCTTAAATTGGTGTTAATTGACACTAATTGGCACAAGTTAGCAATTGTACACCCATACTGCCCTTTGTCCCTATTATAGAAGTTTCTCACACAAATTCTATTGTGCATAACTTTCAGGGGGTATTAGATGTGGGAGGGTTATAGGCAGATCAGAAGCATACCTACGATTTAAGCGTGCATGTTATAGAATACTAGGAGTTAGGCTAAGCACTTATGCCAACCTTTGACATTGCATAAGTGCTCGTGCCTACAGTTAAGCGTGAAACTGCAGACACACTAGTCCTCTGTAAAGGCAATTCTGCACAGAACTGCAGTTATATAAGTCATGCTTAGCATGCATCGTCCCAGCGCCTAAATGTTGGTGCTCTTTCTTGAATCTACCGCCAATTGTTTTTATTGTGATGTTAGTCTGTATTATCCATTTACAAAGCATGCTGTCTTCTTTGTTCTCATTCATGTTTAGTTTTATATCTATGTTTCATTGCATTATTGAACTATGTTTCATATATTTATATGTAATTCTTGTTACTCACATTTTAATTGTAATTATGCTTTTATATTTGAGTTTCTGATTATACAGTATGTATGCTTGCTCTATAGATCTTCCAACTTTTTATATCCCTGAAGCAGGTGTGTGCTGAAACATAGTCATGTCTGGTTTTATGTGCTTTTAATGAATGTTTATTAAATTGTTTTTGTTTTATTCTTGGCTTTACTCTGTCTTCAATTCTTACCTTTATCCAGGCAGTTACCTGGTTAGCAGACTGATGGAGGAAGAAGTTGTCAAGGGCTCTAATGCAGTTTGTCTTGCCCTACTGTGGTGATATTTAGGTCATTGTGGCTTACATAGTATTAAAAAGCAAAACATCAAACTGCATGTAAACTAGCTCATTACTATCTATAAACCAGAATGAAATTTGTGGTGTGCACTGAGTTCACACCGCAAGTTACATTCTGAGCTCAAAATGACAGAACCATAACCTCAGGCAAAGATGGAGTTATTATACTGTGCAGAGAGCAGTGGGCCTTAAAGTCATGGCCCAATGCTCTCGGGCCGAAGACTGAAGGACCAGTGCCATTTCCCCTACCCCAACTCCCTGAAGACATCTCCCCCAAAGACATGATCCAGCCACACTCCCAATCAAGCCCTTCCACTCCCTAGTGACATCCTCCCAACCCTCAAAAGAGCACCCCCCCCCCCCCCCGCAGCAATCTTTAAAGGCTTACCATCAGTATCTCTGGTAGTCCACTGGTCATTACACAGGAGTGATACCCAGTCGCTCCTGCCCTGATGGCACCATCTTTTTACCACACTTTCCCCTTGAATATTGCCGATAACCAGGCAAATTCCAGATCCACCTAGGCTCTTTCCCCAGACTGCCCTGGCACTACCCAGATAGTTTCAAGGCTTCTGACCAGATTTTCAGTGATCCTATCTGGGTAAGTGCTGCTGAAAATCCATGTATGGACCTGGTGAGTGGGACTTACCCGGGTAGAAGCTGTTCCTACCCCAGAAAAGTCCCGCTGAATATTGATCACATAGTATCTTCAGAGCTCTATACAGTTTTCCCTAGAATCTTTAGTATGCAAAAAAACTATTAAATCAGAAAGAGAAACATAACTTTTTGAAGCTGCATTCTAAAACGTTTGCCTCACACACGGTTAAAGCCCGCCACCGGCACCAAACCTGGATATTCAATGCCAGGCCGTTTCCGGCAACTGGCATTGAATATCTGGTTCCACTTTTGGCCACCAGCCAATAAGCAGTTAAGCCAATATTCAGTGGTAACTGGCCATTGGCTAGTGCATAAATGTAGAACAACTATTTATGCAGTCCTATTTATGTGTTAACCTTCCCTGGTTAACACTGTGACCCACCCCCGAAAACCCCCCAACATGCCCCCAAGATAGCCACCTCCTGGTTATATGCTAACCATGAATATTCAGCAGGAGATAACTGGTTATCTCCCGCTGACTATTCGCAGATAGCCGGTTATGTGCGATTTAACCGGTCAGCAGCTGTTATTGACCAGTTAAATCGCTTTGAATATCAGGCCATTGAAATTTAAATATGGTAAGAAATTGTAATCAGTTTCTCTATGATCCCTTAAGACTTATTCCTAGATCAGATTCTTGATTATCACAGAGTGGAAGCAGAAGGCTTCACGTTAAGTCTTGGTTCGGCTTTAGATCAAGTCCCTGATGAAAGACTCGTTGAAACCCGCGGAGTCGGGCATTTCCAGGGGAAGCCAAATTTAGTTTGCAGATAGAAGTGGATAAGAGTGAAGCAGCAAGTTCAAGTATCACAGCGCATTTTGGAGAGAACGTTAAGAGATAAGTTCACGTTTTGAGTTATTTAGATTAAGCACTATATTATAGGCTATAGCACATAAAAAAACAAGAGTGACCCGATGAAAGACGTGCTATGTCCACGTGGCATTAAAAAATATATTGCTGTAAACAGTGGTGGTTGCTGAGGGCAATCTATAATTTAAGCAAGAAAAAATAAAATAGAAAACAGAAAAAAGAAGTAACTGGCTGGTAGCCTTATCTATGTTTCAGTCTTGGTTTTGGTAGTTTATGTCATCATTGATTTTCCATAGACTGTGGGATTTAATTGTTGAATATAAAATATATACGTACAATCTAGGTTGTAAGATTATCTCTCTGTAAATACATGAAAATATGGCCTACAGGTGAACTAATTAACATTACAGTGTCTGTTTTTCTTTCTTGGATTCAAGCATGCTTTACCACAGTGTCACATAATAGAACCATATTATACTTCCTTGAAGTAAGGGGCCCTTTTACTAAGCCGTGTAGGTACCTATGCTCACCCAACGTGTGCCAATTTGGAACTACCGCCTGGCCCGAGCCCAAGTGGTAATTTTATGTGCGTCCACCACGCACGCCAGAAACTTTCCGGTGCATAGCGCTAACCGAGCGGTAATCGGCAGTGTACGCACGCTGATGATTACCGCCCAGTTAACATGTGAGACTTTACTGCTAAGTCAATGGGTGGCAGTAAGGTCTCAGGCCCAAAATGGACGTGCGCCAGTTTTCATTTTGCCGCACATCCATTTTCAGCCAAAAAAAGGGCCTTTTTTGCAGTGCGCTGAAAAATGGACTTGTGTGCATCCAATACACGCGTCTACACCAGCGCAGGCCATTTTTCAGCACACCTTAGTAAAAGGACCCCTAAGCGTGCGTTGGGTACTCCACCTTGAAAACCAGTACAGCTCTAGAAACAGATTGGCAGACAAATCACTGGTGAAACTTGTTCTGTTGAAATAGTCTTCAAGAATTCCAGGTCATGGGGGAAAACAGTGGCGTAGGAGGAAGTGACGTCAGCTGAGGAGATGGCTGCTTGATCAATGAGCTTCGAGATCTTTAGAGCGAAATTGAGACGTCCCCAGTACCAAATCGCGAAAAAATAACATCCACCGCGAGAAAAGTACATCTGAAATATGGCAGCAAAGAAGAAGCTGGCGAAATTCAAGTTTACGTCGGAATCGGCGAGTGCAGGCAAAGGTGCGGGTCTCCGGTCACGAGGAGCTAAGATGGCGACCAAGGAGAGTGAATTGGACCCGGACCCCAAAGAGCAGAATGATAGCGAGGCAGATATCAGCAAAAGAGATTTCGCCAGATGGTTTCAAGAGCTGAAGAACGAGATGGTGACAACTCGACGCAGCATTCAAACAGCAGTAGCAGAGCTCCGCGAGGAAGTCAAGGAGATCGGAAACAGAATGGCAGAAAATGAAGAAAAAACAGAGGCAGTAGCGCTGGAAGTGAAGGAGATCCGGGGTTCCCTCAAATCTGAGCAGCAAGCAAGGGCAGACATGGAATCATTGATAGAAGACCTAGAAAATCGTACCAGGAGGTGCAACCTGAGATTTCGAGGCATACCTGAGGAGGAACAATATAAAGACTCAGAGAAGGTGGTGCAGGAAATCTGTGCCTTTTTGCTGAACCAGAACTCAAGTGAAGAAAGACTGGAGATGGAACCTGTAGAAATAGAAAGAGCGCACAGAAGTCTAGGATCACCGAAGAATGGACTGCCCCGAGACATTGTGGCATGCTTTCTCAGGTTCCCGGTCAAAGAAAGAGTATGGAGAAAAGTGAGGGAACTAGGAGACATCACGTGGAAAACAGTTAAGCTCCGGGTGTACCAGGACTTGGCCTGGAAAACTTTACAGCGCAGAAGAGAATTTAGGGAGATCACCAACTATTTACAAAAATCTGGACTACGCTACCGCTGGCTGTTTCCGTTTGGATTACAAGTAACGGTGGGAAATATCAGTCACCACAGGGAGCCTTCAGTCGCCACAGGGAGCGTGGAAAACACTGAAAGAGATGGGATGCACAGATGTTCCGAGAGGGGAAGAACCCACACAACATTCTCAGCGCAGATCCGAGAGAAAGGAACAGACGGGCTGGAAGTTGGTTGAGGGAAAGAAAAATCGTCTTTCCGCACAGGCTGAGAGGGCAGCAATGGAGAAGGCAGATGGCACATGAAGATAAAATAGACTGAATGTGGACATTGAGTGAGTTATCCGCTATAGAGAGCGGATGAATACAATTTAAGATGTTGTGGGGTTAAATATAGATATTGAGATGGGGGGAATTATTTATAGAGGTTGTACACAAGAAGGGGAAGGGGATGTATGGCTGGATGTTTGATCGGGTAGCCATGCTCTAAGGAGGGGGTGCTTCCTAGAGGGGAATACTGGCACACACTGGAGGTTGCCAGCGGATAGGGGGGATTGGGAGAGGGAGGGGGGGAGGAACAGGGGGGGATAAGAGTGAGAAGGGGGTGGGAGGTTACGTATTGGGTCCTGGAATGTTAATGGATTAAATAATCCGGGTAAAAGAAGTATAATCTTTAGAGAATTGCGTAGATTGAAATGTGATATCATAATGCTACAGGAAACACATATTAGGAAGAGCGATGAACCACTAATTATGAATAAAGGATTGGGGGAGGGATTTGCACTGGCTGATTCTAGGGGAAATAAGACAGGAGGACTTGTGATTTATGTGAAAGAACATCTGCAGTTTGTAAAAGAGTCTATATACCATGACAAGGAGGGTCGTTGCCTTGCCGTGAAGGGGAAGGTAAATAATCGCGATATTACCCTAATAAACCTGTATGCACCAAACAAGGGACAGGGGAGGTATTTTGAAGCTATCAGGGCAGGATTGCTTTCCTTTGTGGGGGGAGTAGTGATGATGGGAGGGGATTTTAACCACCCAGCAGGAATCCTTGATCATTCGGACGGGCGGAAAGGGGGAGGAAGATATAATGGTCATCAATTTCTCAGGCTGATGCGGGAGTTAGATCTTGTAGACATATGGCGCCTGAAGCATCCAGGACAGCGACAATACACACATTACGCACATGTACAGGGGACATATGCTAGAATCGACACCATCTGGGGCAGCCGGAGGGTTTGGGGGGACACAATGGACGCAGAGATCGAGAGCATCCATGCCTCTGACCATGCAACCATTTGGGTTACCCTAGAAGGGTGGGGCAAGCAAGCAACAGGAAGAACCTGGAGATTAAATGAATCCCTGTTAGACGGAGAGACAGATTGTCAGGAAATCAAAAGAACCATAAAGGAATATTTGGAAATAAATGATAATGGGGAGGTGTCGGAGGGGATAGTCTGGGATGCCCTTAAAGCGGTAGTAAGAGGGGTATTAATTAAGAAAGGGGCATATAAAAAGAAGCTGAGGGTAGAGCGGGAGCTAGAAGTCCGGAAGCAGTTAGCGAGACTGGAAGCATTACATCAACAGGGAGGGGGACTCCAACATGTAGAAGAGTTGAAAAAATGGAGAGCGGAACTACAGCTGATCCAGATGAAAACCATAGAATTCCATAGACAATTAATGCAGCAGAGGTTTTTTGAGTTCAGTAATAAAGCGGGGAAATTACTAGCTAAAGGATGGCGGGACAGAAGGGTTCAGAGCACAATCACTAAAGTTAAAGGGCAAGCAGATATGATATTCCATACTGATGAGGAGATTAGAGATCAGTTCACAAAGTTTTATACAGCCTTATACAAAAAAGAATCCAAGGCCACTGTAGAGGGCATCAGGGACTATATAAAGGGACTAGGTCTACAGAGGGTGACGGCTCAACAGAGAGGGGAACTTGAGGCCGAAATCACGCTGAAAGAAGTGTTGGGGGTTATCAGAGGCTTAAAGGGACGGAAATCCCCGGGGTTGGACGGGTTCACCACCAAATATTACAAAATTTTTCAACAAGAATTGGGACCTCTCCTAGTAAGGGTGGGTAATGCCTGTTTTCTGGGGAAGGGATTTCCGATAAGTATGCAAGAAGCAGGGATATCGGTCTTGCTGAAACCTGGGAGGGACCCCACATTATGTGGTCATATAGACCGATCTCCCTGTTGAACACAGATATTAAGATCCTAGCTAAAGTAATGGCTGACAGACTGAAGGGAATCCTACCATCACTTATACATGAAGATCAATCTGGCTTCATTAAGCACAGGCAGGTAGCAGACAACATTAGAAGAACCTTAAATTTGATGTGGGGTGCACAGAGGAGGGGAGATTCCATGACGTTACTTACAGTAGACGCAGAAAAAGCGTTTGATAGGGTGGAGTGGCTGTATTTGTGGGAAGTGATGCTAGAAATGGGGATGGGAAACTATTTCGTAGACTGGGTGAAAAGGCTGTATGAACACCCGATGGCAAGGATTAAAGTTAATGAGGGATGGTCGAGCCCATTTACTATACAACGGGGGACCAGACAGGGGTGTCCCTTGTCTCCATTGTTGTTTGCCATCTCCATTGAGCCTCTGGCTCAGTGAATAAGGTTACTGAAGGAAATAAAAGGGGTTCGAATAGGGGGGATGGATCACAAAATAGCATTATTTGCACATGATATCCTATTCTTTATCGGATCCCCCATAGACACTCTACCGGTGCTTATAAAAGAATTGAACTCATTTGGGAAGCTCTCAGGATTTCGGGTAAACTTTGATAAATCTGAACTTATGGGGGTCACGGTAATGGATCAGGAAATAGAACAGTTAGGGAGGAAATTCGGCTTTCGCTGGACGGGTGAAAGTTTTCGCTACTTGGACATACACATATCACGAGATCTCACTAACTTATACCAACTGAATTATACGCCACTTATTTCGGCCATCCAGAGAGACTTAATAAAATGGAAGGAGGGCTGGCTCTCGTGGTGGGGCCGCATAGCGGCGGTCAAGATGAATATACTCCCCAGGCTATTTTTATTCCAAACGTTACCCATCGCGGTACCTAAAGGAGAATTGCAGAGAATACAGGCCGAGATAGGGGGATTCATATGGGGAGGGCACCCGGCTAGACTGTCAAGGAAAATAATGTGGAGAGCGGTAGAACTAGGAGGGAGGGGAATCCCTAACATTACTTGGTATTATTGGGCAGCACAATTGAGACAAATTGGAGTATGGAGCAGAATAGATCTATCGCCGGTGACACGGTTGGAACAGATCTTTGTACAAGCAGGAAGACTGGATGCACTACTTTGGGGTTCTTTCCCAGACTCATCCTATAAAACATTGACTTTAAACCCTTTCATTTCACATCTGTTTACACTTTGGGGTAGACTCAAACAGAGACTAAGGGGAGTACAAAGTAGATCTTCTTATGCTTGGCTTACCCAAGAACTGGGCTTTCCGGGGGGACAAGAGAATAAGATCATGACTTCATGGTTCGACAGAGGTTTAATTAGATTCCGGGAGTTCACGTCAGAGGGTACCCTTAAAACCTTTGAAGAGATTACTATGCTTACCTCCAAGTCAAAAATTATATTGTGACAGCAAAATGGCATAAAGGGAATTGGTTGGAGAATGAACAATTCGAAAACTTGTGGGGGATCATAAGTGGGGGAGGGAAAGGGATTTCTAAATTGTATGAGCATATTAGAGGTACTGACTTTGAAAAGCTACCATATATGAAAGCTTGGGAACAAGATCTCACACAGGAATTTAGCTGGAAAGAATGGAAAAAGATGTGTGTGGAGATTAAAAAGGCATCTATATGTGTGCTGGTCAAGGAGAATGCATATAAAATTATGAGTCGCTGGTACTATACACCAGATAGGAAAAAAATGATGTACCCCACCGCCTCAGATATATGTTGGAGGTGTGAAAAGGAGAAAGGGACATATTTTCATATATGGTGGGAATGCTTGATAATTCAGGATTTCTGGGAGATGGTTACGGGACTCATCACACAAGCGATAGGAGTACAGTTTCCCTGTGAGCCTAAAGGTTGTCTGTTGGGTTACGGGAATACGGGAGGGAAGGTATGGCAAACTAGAATAAAGCGTATGAGCTTGGCAGCAGCTAAAACAACAATAGCATTGAAATGGAAGCAAAGATCAGGCCCTACGAAACAAGATTGGACAGATAAATTATATCTCCTGATGGGAATGGAGAAATTGACAGATAAACGTAAGGGAAAATATAAGCCTGGTGCAGAAGAATGGTCACAACTGGAAGGGATATTGAAAAAGGAAGAAGGAGAACGGGAAATAAGGACTTAGGATGGAAATGGAGAAGGAGACCGGGGTGGGTAGGGTGGGGGGGGAGCATTAGGGGGGGAGGGAAGAATAAAAGGGGAGGGGGAAAATGACTGTTAACAAAGCCTGAATGTTACTGTTTTCTTTTCCTTTATTTTTGTATTCTGAAGGAGAATTGTTCTATATGACTTTGTAATTTTTGAAGCATTAATAAAAATTTTACAAAAAAAAAAAAAAACAGTGGCGTAGCCATGGGTGGGCCAGGGCCCACCCTATTTGGACTCTGACCCACCCAAAATTGTGCACTCTTGCTACGGCTTGTAGATGTCCTCAAACCCCGTCAGTTGAAGATTTCCTCCTTCTCAGGCAGCCAGTGCTCAAACGGCAGCTGGCAGCACTTGCCTCGAACTGAAACCAACACCAGCCCCTCTTCACATGTTTAGTTTTCATGCATGCTCAGCCTGCTGGCCGTGGCATCAGCTCAAGGAAAGTGCTGCTGGCTTGTTTGGAAGAGTGCTGACTGTCTGAGCAGGAGGAAATCTTCAGCTGGCAGGGTTTGTAGATCCCCTTCTGCTCAGGTATTTAATATTGTGGGCTTGCAGGTGGAGGGAGGGATGAAGAGCAGAGGGGGGCTAGGGACAGGGGGATGGGGGGAGGGTATGAATTCCATGCCTACCCACCTTGGACTCAGGCCCACCCAAAATTGGCTGTCTGGCTATGCCCCTGGGGGAAAATGATGGTACTTCCAGTAAAACAAGATTAAAGTTACTCTGGTCAATATTCAGCCACCATGGCCAGTGTTTTATTAAACACCGGCTACGGTGAAAAGAAATATATATGCTTATTCAATACCACTATCCCTGCACATTGTACGTGCAGGGCATCAGACTTAGAAACTGAACAAAGCCTTGCGCTGGAACAAGAGGACCTCGGCTGGCGGGGGTCCCCCGCCAGCAAAGGTAGGCGACGGCAGGTTGGCGGCGGGAAAGGGGGTTGAGAGGGTCATCAGCAGGGGGGTCCAGGGCCAAATCTATGAGGGCCCAGGCCTCCGTGGCCCCACGTAGCTACGCCACTGGTAAGCAAGCATCAGTGCTTACCGCACCTTAGTGAAAGGACCCCAAAATCCTATAGATCAAGCAAAGAATTAGTAATTTCATTTTAATGTTAAGAATAAAGTATTGTAGTAATACTTCATAACTTGTAGCCCCTATTAGTAATCTATCTGCCAAATTTGGTACAGCTTGACACACTATAATGACAGTCTGAGATATTCACAAAACTAAGAAATTACAAGAATCCAAACAGACTAAAATCAAAGCTTGCAACACTGTCTTAAAATCTGAATTTGTCAAAGTCATCTTTAAGGAGTGGAGGAGTGGCCTAGTGGTTAGCATGGTGGACTTTGGTCCTGGGGAAATGGGTTCAATTCCCACTGCAGGCACAGACAGCTCCTTGTGACTCTGGGCAAGTCACTTAACCCTCCATTGCTCCAGGTACAAATAAGTACCTGTATATAATATGTAAGCCGCATTGAACTTGCTATGAGTGGGAAAGCACGAGGTACAAATGTAACAAAAATAAATAAATAAAATCTCAAACAAAAATATGTAGTGAAGATCTAGCCTTAGAAGTACTATCTGCATATATATATATATATATACAGAAGCAGAGGCTTCAGTGTTCCAGGCTCGCTATTATCAGCAAACAAGCATGTCAGAATATTAGACTATCATTGGTACAACTTCTCTTGTACTAATTTGAAATTCAGCAAGAAATCTTTAACTTCTATGGTACACACTAACCCCCAAATTCTACATATGGCGCTCAAAATTGCATGTGCAAATTTGGGTTCGCGCCCAATTTGCGCATATAATTTAATTGAATAACAAGCCAATTAGCGTCGATAATTGGGCCCTAATAATCAATTATCAGTGCTAATTGGGATTAATAAAAATGTATGTGTGCATATTTATGCACCAGGATGTACAAGTAAATTATACACGCAGCTCCAAAAAAGGGGCAGATCAGAAGTATTTCTGCAATTTATGCATGCTGTTATAGAATAAGGGGGAACCGCGCCTAATTTAGGTGCATGGATTTATACCAGGGTTTGGTTGGTGCAAGTCCTCGCACACTAAGTGCTATGCTTTAAAAGGCGCCTGACTTTAAGAGTCATTTATAGAATACTGCTTAGTACCGGTTTTTCAGCCCCATTCATAGAATTTGTTCCTAAGCATGAGTCCCACCCATGCTCTGCCCAGACTCCACCTATATGTACAGCTACCTGTAAAATATGCTCTGGTATATATTTATTTATTTTCCAGCTGCTGGGAGGGGGTCTGCATGCTGCCAGGGGAGTTGGGGAGGGACCAGGTTTGCAAGGCCAGGAGTTGGGCCACAGCAATCCGCTGGTCATGGGAAGCAGGAATAATGCTGCTTACAAAGTAGCTCACAAGCAGCATTATCCCTCGAAGGCAGGATTCAGCAATCTGCGGTCCCAGGATCCCGCAGGTTGCTGAATCCCACAGGAAATCAAGGTGCAGTGAAAGGTGAACTTCGACCTCACCTTGATTAATCCCCTCCTAAATGTCTTGTTCAAACGACATACTGACTGAGCAGAGATTATTGTTCTAATATCATTTAAAGATCTAAGAACCCCTGTCAGTTGATATAATTGGGCAATATCTTGTAGGTAACCAGGGGCCAAACTATAGAGAATTTTAAAGGCCAGAGTCAAAAGTTTGAATTCGACCCTGGCTTTACAGGGAAGAAAATGTAAATTTTTCAAAAACGGGGTAGTATGTAACTTAATTTCCTCTTTGAGAGATATTTCAACTCCTGCTAATTTCGGAGTAATCTCCATATACCTTGTGAAGCATTGTTGCATACTGTGTATTTATATTCTTCTCCATTGACTTGATCGATAATGAGTTTATAAACATAATTGTGCAGCTTATCACCTTATTTTCATTGATTTTGCACTGATTTTCACAATAGGTAAATAACATGCATTAAAAGTGCTGATATCACAGATTACATAAGTACATAAGTACATAAGTAGTGCCATACTGGGAAAGACCAAAGGTCCATCTAGCCCAGCATCCTGTCGCCGACAGTGGCCAATCCAGGTCAAGGGCACCTGGCACGCTCCCCAAACGTAAAAACATTCCAGACAAGTTATACCTAAAAATGCGGAATTTTTCCAAGTCCATTTAATAGCGGTCTATGGACTTGTCCTTTAGGAATCTATCTAACCCCTTTTTAAACTCAGTCAAGCTAACCGCCCGTACCACGTTCTCCGGCAACGAATTCCAGAATCTAATTACACGTTGGGTGAAGAAAAATTTTCTCCGATTCGTTTTAAATTTACCACACTGTAGCTTCAACTCATGCCCTCTAGTCCTAGTATTTTTGGATAGCGTGAACAGTCGCTTCACATCCACCCGATCCATTCCACTCATTATTTTATACACTTCTATCATATCTCCCCTCAGCCGTCTCTTCTCCAAGCTGAAAAGCCCTAGCCTTCTCAGCCTCTCTTCATAGGAAAGTCGTCCCATCCCCACTATCATTTTCGTCGCCCTTCGCTGTACCTTTTCCAATTCTACTATATCTTTTTTGAGATAAGGAGACCAGTACTGAACACAATACTCCAGGTGCGGTCGCACCATGGAGCGATACAACGGCATTATAACATCCGCACACCTGGACTCCATACCCTTCCTAACACCCAACATTCTATTCGCTTTCCTAGCCGCAGCAGCACACTGAGCAGAAGGTTTCAGCGTATCATCGACGACGACACCCAGATCCCTTTCTTGATCCGTAACTCCTAACGCAGAACCTTGCAAGACGTAGCTATAATTCGGGTTCCTCTTACCCACATGCATCACTTTGCACTTGTCAACATTGAACTTCATCTGCCACTTGCACGCCCATTCTCCCAGTCTCGCAAGACTATTGTGAATATTAGTGCCATTTAGTACAGCGACTTCACAAGAAGTCAATCACTATTTACTGAGATCAGAGTGAAGGTTTATTTCTTACCTGGAACATAATACTGCTGTTCTAACTTGACATTGCAATAATTTCGTATTGTCCTCAAGGTTACAAGGACATGTTGGCCTACAGTGACCTCAAAGCAGTTATATTGAACTTCTACCTGTTGACAAAATAAAGGAACAATATGAGATTGTAATAATGCTTGTTTAAGATTCCCAACCCATGCTTAAGGTGTGGAGGAGTGGCCTAGTGGTTACAGCACCTGTCTTGTAATCCAGAGGTGGCTGGTTCAAATCCTGCTGTTGCTCCTTGTGGTCTTGGGCAAGTCACTTAACCCCAGTGGTGTGCTGGAGCAGGCTCTCGAGAGCCGCTTGTTAAGTTTTTAAGAATTTTGGGAGCCGGTTCTCCATGGCTACTTTAACAAATGGATCCCAAAATGTGGGCTTGGGCCCCTCCTGAATTCTCTTTTACTTTGCTGGCGAGAGAGAGCCCCCTGTTAACAATTTACCAGCACACCCCTGCTTAACCCTCTATTGCCTCAGGTACAAGCTTAGATTGTGAGCCCTCCTGGGACAGAGAAATATCCAATGTACCTGAATGTAACTCACCTTGAGCTACTACTGAAAAAGGTGTGAGCAAAATCTAAATAAATAAATAATTAGGGTTAAGACAGAAAAAGGGTGACTCCCAATTGGCACATAGCCATTAGCACAGGAGCCCTTCCTGACACCTATTTTCTAGGCAGTAAGGGCTCCCTCGCTAGCTACATGCTAATTGGCTAGCGCGTAGTGATGCAGCTGTGCGTGAGCGCACCTATTGTCCACCCCCAAACACACCCCAGTGCTAAAAAATAGTTTTTATTTTTTAGTGTGTAGGAAGTGCACATAGATGCCAAACCTGAGCGCAGCCCACGATAGTGATTTTAATGTGCAGTAAGCACATGTTACTACTACTATTAATCATTTCTATAGCGCTATTAGGTGTATGCAGTGCTGTACACATTATATACAGGTCCTTTCTCTGTTCCTAGAGGGCTCACAATCTAAGTTTTTGTACCTGAGGCAATGGAGAGTTAAGTGACTTGCCCAAGGTCACAAGGAGCTCAGGGCCGCTGAGAGACAGAGCCGGGCCCAGGACAAGGCTACCACTGGGCCCTCCCCCACACTCAGGACGCAGCCACCAGGCCCCCCCCCCCCATCAGGGCACAGCTGACGCCCCCCCCCCCCCCCCGATCAGGATGCAGCCAATGGACCCCCCCCCCCCCCATCAGGACACAGCCGACGGGCTCCTCACCTACCCACAGTTAGGATACAGCCACCGTGCCTAACCTGGAGTGCAGCCACTGCTGCTGCCACGAGAGATCCCATCCCCGTCCCCAACGTCACTGCATCTGCTCCTTCCCAGCCTCCAAGGGAGGCCCGGCACTGCAGCCTGTCTCTCACCTGCTCCAATGTACCAGGACCAGTTCCCAATAGAAGCAGGAGAGAGACAGACCCCCGGGACCCGGTGTCGGGCCCCCCTTGGAGGCCAGGCCTGGGGAATTTTGCCCCCACCTCCCACCTCTCAGCTGCCCTGAAGGAGCTGCAGTGGGAATTGAACCCAGGTTGCCAGGATCAAAGCCTGCTGCATTAACCATTAGGCCACTCCTCTCTCCACAGCAGCTTAGTTAAAGGACCCCTAAATTTTGACGCCCAAATTTGGGTACCAAAAAAATGCACACTAGGCGCTATTCTATAAACTGCGCTCCGAGTTAGGTGTCATTTATAGAATAGCACTTAGCACTTGGGATTAATGCCCGATTTTGGGTGCAAGGATTTACACCAACTGAAACCTGATGTAAATCCTCACACCTAAATTAGGCGCAGATCCGCCATATTCTATAACAGTGCACACAAGTTCTACAAACATCCCTGACCCACCCATGCCCATCCCATCCCCTTTTTGGATCTGCACATAAAAACTTACATATGCATTTTTGTAGAATACCAACTAGAAAGATGCACACTTAAATTCAAACTGTTGCCAATTAGTCCCAATAACTGATTATTGGTACTCAATTATTGGTGCAAATTGGCTCATTAGTTAATTAAATTACATGCACAAATTGGCCACATGCCCAAATTTGCACACACAATTTTGAGCACCATATATTTATTATTTATTTATTAGGATTTATTTACCACCTTTTTGAAGGAATTCACTCAAGGTGGTGTACAGTAAGGGGCGCTAGGGGTGTATAGCAAGCGGTAAGCCCGCGTTGGGCTTACTGCCGCTTAGTAAGAGGAGCCCTATGCCACTTACATGAGCCCTGTCAGAATAGCACTTAGTCGCATTGCAGCCATTTATACGTGTAGGGGCCTATTTAATTTAGCCTGGAAGAACTCTGATTGTGGAATCTGGATACATCTCTCATGTTGTTTTAAGTTATGTTTTATGTGGTATTTTATGTTGTTATCCTTAATTGTGTATGAACAGTTGGATGAGTGGAATAGAACATTTTTAAGTAAATAAATAAATATTCTGTACATTTATGCGCACGTGTGGTGTGTAAATTTGAGTGCCCTGTTATAGAATTGCCCTTTTAAGCATCCCTTGTGCACATATATGCCTAGAATACAAGTAGTTATGTAGGTAAGTTACTCACGAAAGCATCAACAACGCACCTAAGCATTATTTTACGATGATACTTTAACTTATACAAGGGCTTCTACTGTGCAGTCTTAGGGCACCTCATTGAAGGTGCCCAGTTGTAGAATTGCCCCGTAACAGTAAAACAGTCCGTACAAACTTTGGAAAATCATGGAGAGCAACTTAAAAGCTCACAGTTGCTAACTTCTACTTTGGTGAAGGAAAATTCTTTATGAAAAAACAGAACTGAATTCTTGGAAAATATGGTTACTAACCTTAGATTGACAAACTTTCCTAAGTTGCCTCTGGCTTCAGCAAGAGAAATGATTCACCGTTATTTGAGAGAAGTTCTTTTGCTTCCACAGGACATTATAATAATACCTCCATTGACTCGTATATACTATTTACCTATTACTAAAATGTCTCCTGTGCAATCCTGTCCGGGCAAGTCCCAGATGCTGAGGCTGATCTTCTTAATGTTTTACAAATATTGGAGACTTCAGACACTGAAATGGTAGCTAAGGCCACATTGATAGTTTCATTGGCTTTATCGTCAGATCATGAATGGCTTCTACGTATATTTTTTTACAAAGAGAGATAGTCCTTTTCTGTGTTGTCAGGTCAGAATGTTTCCTGACCTGACTAAAGAGACACAGAAAAGGAAAAAAAAATTCTATTACTTAAACCTGCTGTGTTACAAATTCGAGCTGTCTTTTTTCTGAAATACCCTCGTAAATGTCTTGTTAAATGGAAGTTGATGAAATATGCCCCAGCCCGATATTCAGATGGGGCCTGAATAAAGATAAGTGGGTGAATATAGGACAGCTTTTGAGCTGTCCTAACTTCACTCACTTACCTTATGCGGGCCTTGGCTGAATATTGCTGGCACCCACATAAGAACTGGCTCCTCCCCAGCGCCACCCCTTGGCTCGCCCCTGAGCAGCCCACTTTTGGGGGGCTGGTCAGACGCATTAGTCAGCAGCACTCCCCACTTTAGTGTCGCCGAATATTGGCGGTTGGGCAGCAAAAGGTGATTTAAGCATGCAGGAGAGGCTCCTGCCCGCTAAAATCACTTTGAATATCGACCTCAAGAAATATAATGGTAATCTTGAAATGCTGTATATACACCCAAGTAAAACTAGATTCATAATTAAATGTATGAGGTCATGATTAGATATTTTTTCCAAGGAGATGATTCAAACTAAAGGCCCTGTTTACTAAGACGCGCTAACGTTTTAAGCGCACACCTAAAATTAGCGCATGTTAAACGCTAGAGACACCCATATATTCCTATGGGTGTTTTTAGCGTTTAGCACGCACTAAGGTTTAGCGCATACTAAAAATGCTAGCACACCTTTAGTGCTGCTTAGTAAAGCCTGAACTAGATAAAACCCAACTCTCTATATTTGACTACCAAAGTCTACTCTACCATGAATGAACTTTAACACAATATCACTCTATCCCTAATTCCGAATATGAACTCTTTATACTTGTCTGTTTAATCTACTACACGGCAATCATGATCTCTAAAGTAATACCACTTGTATCTCTCACTCCGGAAATGGCGATCGCCATGACGGAACAATGTAAGCCACATTGAGCCTGCAAATAGGTGGGAAAATGTGGGCTACAAATGCAACAAATAAATAAACAGGGCCCTCAGTATATTTTCATTTCACTCTTGGCAGCTGCTGTTTTATAGGTAGATAACTTATTTGTAAGCAGATGAAATGCTTCGTCTAAATAAAGAATTCTCTTTTAATTTAGGGATCCGCTTACTAAGGTGCGCTGAAAAATGGCCTGTGGTAGTGCAGGCATGTGTTTTGGGTGCACGCAGATCCATTTTTCAGAGCACCTGCAAAATATGCCTTTTTTAAAAAATTTTGCCAAAAATGGACATGCGCAAAATCAAAATTGGTGCGCGTTCATTTTGGGTTTGAGACCTTACCGCCAGCCATTTACCTAGTGGTAAAGTCTCACATGGTAACCGGGCGGTAATGACCTACGCGCATCAAACGCCACTTGGCGCGTGTAGTGGATGTGCCAGGGGCGTAGCCAGACCGCTGGAAGGGGGGTCCAGAACCCGAGGTGAGGGGGCATATTTTAGCCCCCCCCCGGCGCCGCTAACCCCCCCGCCATTGCCGACCCCCCCCCTTGCCGACCCCCCACCACTTTTCACGACCTCCCGCCCTCTCGACCCCCCCTCCCACCGCGAACCCTCCCCCACCGTTGCCTACCTTCGGTTTTGCTGGCGGGGGACTCCAATCTCCACCAGCCGACTCTTCATCCTGCAGTCAAAAAAGTCTTCATTCTGTTCTCTGAGTCTGACGTCCTGCACGTACAACGTGCAGGACGTCAGCATGCAACAGAACAAAGACTTTTTTGTCTGCAGGACAAAGAGGACGTCGGCTGGAGGGGATTGGGGTCCCCCGCCAGTAAAAGCGAAGATAGGCGGAGGCGGGGGAGGGTTCACGGGGGGGGTCGAGAGGGTCGTCGGGAGGGGGTCCAGGACGAAATCTACAGGGGCCCAGGCCCCACATAGCTACGCCACTGGGATGCGCACCAGGAAATAAAAATTATTTTTCGGACACGCGTATCATACGTGTGCCAAAAATGAAATTACCTCAAGACCCACACAGTAGTCGGGTGGTAACTACATTTTGGCACACGTAGACATTTACGCAGCTTAGTAAAAGGCCCCCTAAGGGCCCTGTTTACTAAGACGCGCTAACGTTTTAAGCGCACACCTAAAATTAGTGCATGCTAAACACTAGAGACACCCATTTATTCCCATGGATATCTTTAGCGTTTAGTGTGCACTAAAGCTTAGCGCATACTAAAAATGCTAGCACGCCCTTAGTGCTGCTTAGTAAACAAGGCCCTCAGTAATATTTTCATTTAACTCTTGGCAGCTGTTTTATAGGTAGATAACTTATTTGTAAGTAGATGAAATGCTTTGTCTAAGTAAAGGATTCTCTTTCAACTTAGTGACGTTGCAGGTGAAGACTTTACCTTTTGTTTCTTTGAATTCTTGTGTTTGGATCTGGTCAATCTCACACTCTTGCACTGAGTCTGTGACGTATCCAATGACAGGGTGCAAATTTCCACTCCCTTAATATTTTCTGGAGACAAAATGTGTCTTAAAATATGATTCTCAAATGATCTAAACAAAAGTATTTCAGTCTTAATCATTCTTGCACAATATTCATACTCAGGACTCAAAACCATATAATAACCAAATCAAAAACAAGAGGGCCAGTACGCCATTATTTTAGACTGACAGATTTAGAAACCAGCCAATTTACCATTACATTACATTATATTTCTACACCGCTAATACCGTAAAGTTCAAAGCGGTTTACAAAACTAAAAGAGTGACCAAGTCATACACTGGGAATCGCATCAAAACAGACGTCTTAAAAGCATTGTCTTCAAATTTCTCTTATTAGACAAAATATTAAAACATGGCTGCAATTCTTTCTAAATTTTGGGAGCCTGAGAAGCAAGCAAATTTTCATACAGTTTAAGGGGTCCTTTTATGAAAGGGCGGTAGAGCCAGCGCCGGCTTGGCGTGCATTGAATTGGCCCTACCACCGGGCTCACACAGGAACTTGGCGGCAGTCCCAGCTTGCCAGCATACCATTTCTGACGCTAGAAAATACACTTTCATTTTCTAGCACCGGGGGTGTGCCTGGTGGTAAGGAGGCGGTAAAGGCTCCAGCAGTAAATGGCCAAAGCCAGAAGGATGTTTGGATGCATAAAGAGAGGCATGACCAGCAGGAAAAAGGAGGTGATACTGCCGTTGTATAAGTCTCTGGTGAGGCCTCATTTGGAGTCCACACCTATGGAAAGATATAAACAGGATGGAGTCGGTCCAGAGGGTGGCTACGAAATTAGTAAGCAGTCTTGAATGTAAAAATTATAGGGACAGGCTTATGAACCTCAACATGTATACGCTGGAAGAGTGGAGGGAGAGAGGAGACATGATAGAAATGTTTAAATATCTCAAGGGCATTTATGTACAGGAAGAGAGCCTATTTCAAATGAAGGAGAGCTCTGCAATGAGGGGGCATGCGACAAAGTTAAGAGGGAATAGGCTTAGGAGTAACCTAAGGAAGTACTATTTCACAGAAAGGGTGGTGGAGGCGTGGAATGGAGTCTAGGACTGTTCCAGAATTTAAAAAGGCATGGGATAAGCATGTGGGATTGCTTAGGAACAGGAAGAATTAGGGGTTACAGAGGATGGCCAGACTGGATGGGTCATGTGGCCTTTATCTGCCATCATATGTCTATGTTTCTCTATGGCCATTTACTGCCTCTTGTGAAAAAGCCACTTTTATCAGTGGCGGTAAAAGGTGGCCTTAGTGTGCAGCAATCCCATGTGCTGACACAACCACAAGCCACTGGTTCAGATAGGTAAAAAATGGACTTTCAAAGTTATGTGGGTCCCAGATGATATTCAGCTGGGGCACACATAAGTGTCTTACGTGGGCCCCGGCTGAATATTGGCCAGGAACCACGCAACCTCTAGTGGCCAGAGCACATATAATTAGCCCCGGATATTAAGTGCCAGTGCCCGCCTATGACCCAGCACTGCATATCCAGGGCTATTTTAGCCAACCACGGTCAGTGTTTACAAAAGCACTGACCGCCACCAGCAGAATGTTACCCTCACTGTGCTTAGCACCTGAAATCATGTTGAAAAGTTGGCATTTATGCTTAGAATTGTTTCTGCCTCATTTTTTTTAGATATTTTGCTCCACAATTAATTTTATTGTATTGCATAAGGGGTCAATGCTCAATATGGGCTTACCGCTTGCTATACACCCCTAGCGCCCCTTACTGTACACCACCTTGAGCACCATGTCCATTTAGATCCAAGGTTGAAGTTACCAATTTTGAAATAGCGAGCAATGCTCAAAGAAAATCACAAGCAAATGAGATTCACGTAAATTTAGCAAGCAGCTCGGCAGGGGAAACGCCAAGCACATGCACAGAACAGTCTCTTGGTAAGTGTCCATGTTTTCCGCATGCTCTGGAATCCCGCTTTTGTACTCTCTCCTTTCCCCTGCAGCAGGGTTGCCAGATTTAAATAATTTTTCCCACCCCAAACCAGTTGTAAAGCTGCCCAAAACCGCACAGCCCCGCCCCCACTGTCATCAACCCGCCTCCGCCGTCACCACCCCACCTCTGCCATCATCAGCTCCACCCCCTATGTTAACAGCTCCACCCCCTATGTCAACAGCTCCTCCCCCTATGTCATTAAACACGCCCCCCGCGGGGTGAAAACCGCAGCCGGAGAAGGAAAAAAACCCACCCAACCGAAAGCGAAGCCGCCCAAAAGACCGAGACCCGCAGCAGTCGAAATTTCCCGCAGCGGGTCGCAGAAAGCCGCCCACCGCCCATCTGGCAACAATGCCCTGCAGTGCTCTGATTCTGGCTCCAGCTTCCTCCTACAGCTTACTTGCTTTCCCTCAGGCTTTCCACTATCTGATTGGCTGTCTGCTTGTTTCTCACCCCCCCCCCCCCCCACAGTTGACATTATAGGTACTTTCCCCAGCCAATTGGATGGTTTCACTCTCCAATTACTATAGAAAGACTCCTGAGGCAAGCCTTTGGCCGAAACACAGTGCTGTGTTGAGTCTTCTATCAATAAAACTTGTATCATTAAGAATTTGAAGTTTCTTTGATTTGTCCCCAGAGAACCTGGTCCACTTCCCACTGTTTTTGTTGCTTTGCGTCCTTCATGGGATTTCAGTGTTCCTCCACTCTGGTGGACTTTTTCTATACCTATTCTACAAAGGAAACAGGTGCCTACTTTTCTCTATAAAATACCAGTGTAACTGGGTATATATGTATGGATGTGCTTAGATGCAAGCACTTATGCCAGCCATAGAGCTGGTGTGTCTATACCTAAATGCCAGCAATGTGTCTGTGCCTAAATGCCAGCGATGCACATATAAAATTATTGCATTCTACAAGTTATCCCCAAATTCTATATATCATACATTATCTTCAACAACTGTTCTATTTAATTATCAATCTTTATTAAATATTTAATTTAAATTATAATGATGTTATCCATATTTTAAAACCTTTTAACCCATGGAGCAAAACACGTGCGTGTAGGGTCTTGATGTTGAGATGAATATATCACTGCAACAGAAAAAAACGGTACCAAGTTACTGGCTACTAATTGAAGTGATGAGATTATCATGTGGTCCTTGAGTCAGTATTGATCTGATGTATGGGAGTAAATAATAAGATAGTAGATGATGACGGCAGAAAAAGACCTGCAGGGTCCATCCAGTCTGCCCAAGAAGATAAATTCATATGTGCTACTTTTTTATTTGTACTGTCCTCTTCAGGGCACAGACCGTATAAGTCTGGCCAGCCCTATCCCCGCCTCTCAACCACCAACCCCGCCTCCCACCACCAGCTCTGGCACAGACTGTATAAGTCTGCCCAGCACTATCCTCGCTTCCCAACTACCAGTCCCGCCTCCCACCACCAGCTCTGGCACAGACCGTATAAGTCTGCCCAGCACTATCCCTGCCGCCCAACCACCAGCCCCGGCACAGACCGTATAAGTCTGCCCAGCACTAGTCCCGCCTCCCAACCACCAGATGAACAACAGATGAATGAGGATTATCACTTGGAAGTGGATTAACTCCTAGAGCTATAGCCTGGTGTCGCAGTAAATTTTGAAAATGACTTTGGAAGAAGTCTATAGCAGCTACAGAGCATGAACATTATGCTAAAGTTATCATACACTGAGGATTAATCGGAATATATGAACAGATAGAACTTCTGATTTATAAGAAGAATTGTGGATAATAACTTGAAAATTGAATTACTAACTCTTTTGGAAAACGGACTGTGGCTTTAAAAGAGTGACTACTGAATTGTAGTTTTTGGTGATGACTTTTGAGGAACATGAAAATTAGAATTGTATTTGATTTTCAGTATTGTCAATATAGGTGTAGTTATTCTGTTTAGTGCGAATGGGAGTAAGAGTGAGGTGTGAATGATGGTTTGTGTGAAAAGGTTTTAAAATATGGATAACATCATTATAATTTGAATTAAATATTTAATAAAGATTGATAATTAAATACAACGGTTGTTGAAGATAATGTATGATATACAAATTGCAACCAATTATTGAGAATATACCTAGAATATAACTTTGTTTGATCAAATTCTATATATAGCATTTTAAATTGCTTAATTGCATAACGAGCCTATTAGCACCAATAATCGGGTGCTAACAATCAATTATTGGCGTTATTGGCAACAATTTGAATTTACATGCACATCTTGCTATGCACTATTCTATAAAGATGCGTGTGTAAATTTTTGAGCATGGAGCTGAAAAGGGGGCGTGGCCATGGGAGGGGTATAGGTGGGACAGGGGCATTCAATAAAGATGTGCACAGTATTCTAGAATTGAGGGGATCCATGCCTGATTTGCGCACCAAGATTTACACCTGGGTTCAGTCGGTGTAAATCCTCGCACCTAAAAGTTGGGCGCAGATCCCGTAACATGCTATTCTATAAACGGCCCCAAAACTAGAAAGAATATTGCCGCTGCAGATTCTTCTATGTTTTAAAATATTTTTAACATACCATCAAAGTTCACAGTTCCTTTTACACTAAGATGTAGCGAGCATTGCTTTTTTTTTGCACACTTCATGACTGTCGAGATTTTCATACTTTCCAACACAGAGCGAGACAAAGAGGCAGGAGGGTCCTGGCAGAACTGGTTGAAAAACTCATCTGCAAACGACAAAAGAAAAAAAATTCCCAAATTCGGGACAACAACGTCACTAAGGTATCTATTATGAATTATTCTACTATGCCAAGCAAATATGGCTGAAATGAAAACAAGTGCAAACAGCAATATTTATTTAAGGGCAGATGGAAGAGTGCCGTAATGGTTAGAGCAGCAGGGGCCCCCTTTTACGAAGATGCACAACAAGTGGGCTTAGCGCTGCTTTTGAGGGTCTTTCCCACATGCTAAGCCCATGTTTTATTTATGGCCGTGCACTGTTACCGTTAGGGCATAGCCATTTAAAAAGATTCACTTCTACCAAAAAACTGTAGAATACAATATACGTTGCTCATAGATTCTCTTAAAAACAAAAGGAGGAAAAGACCTCAAAAGGTCCAGGTGCTCAAGTGAACTTGTCACTGACGTACTTTCAGCACTCAACGGGCCATTATATCATCATTGGCCAAAGACCTCCTAAAATATACTTTTGTTCTTTTTTGTGCTCAAAAAAATCATATTGTGCTCTTCCATACATATAAATAATGAAATAATGCAAACTTACAGGAAAAAAGCAAAAATTGTATATATAGAGTAACTTAGCTTCTCATTTAATCCAGCTGCAAAATTCCCGACGGTGACCCGTACCGCCCTCTGGCTTTTTCAAGAGAGATAATAGAAGCACTTTGTCTTCTTCCTCAGGTACTGCAATTATGTTTTGAGGAAGAAGACAAAACGCTTCTATTATCTCCCTTGAAAAAGCCGGAGGGCGAAACGGGTCACCGTCGGGAATTTTGCAGCTGGATTAAATGAGAAGCTAAGTCACTCTATATAGACAATTGTTTTTCCTATAAGTTTGCATTATTTTATTGTTTATATGTATGGAAGAGCATGATATTTATTTATTTATTTATTTATTTATTTTACTTATTTATTTATTGTATTTGTACCCCACATTATCCCACCTTTTTGCAGGCTCAATGTGGCTTACAGAGTATGGAAATGAGAAAGTCATTACATGATCTAAGAAAACAGTTGATCGATCATAAGCTGAGGTGAAAGAGGAATTTAGGTAGAAGGTGTTAGGTAAGGTTGTGAAAGAGGTGTTATGGTGTACTTTGGTGGTTTAAGGAATGATTTGTTTCATTGAGGGTGACTTTTGTAGGCTCTGTTGAAGAGATGCGTTTTCAAAGCTTTGCGAAAGCTGGTTAGATTGGTCATGGTTTTTAGGGCCATGGGTAGTGCGTTCCAAAACTGTGTACTTTTGTACTCAAAGGTGGTAGCATACGCCTGTTTGTACTTCATTCCTTTACAGCTGGGAAAGTTCAGGTTGAGGAATTTGCGGGCCGATCTTTTGGCTTTCCTGGGCGGTAAGTCCACTAAGTTTAGCATATAGAGTGGGGCATCTGCGTGAACGATTTTGTGTACAGTTGTGCAGATCTTGAACTCAATTCGTTCCTTGAGCGGGAGCCAATGTAGTTTTTTTCTGAGGGGTTTCGCACTTTCGTATTTAGGTGTTCCAAAGATGAGTCTGGCTGCGGTGTTCTGGGCTGTTTGGAGTTTTTTGATGGTCTGTTCTTTGCAGCCTGCGTATAGAGCGTTACAGTAGTCCAAGTGGCTTAATACCAATGACTGTACTAGGGTGCGGAAAATGTTTCTTGGGAAAAAAGGTTTTATTCTTTTGAGTTTCCACATCGATTGGAACATTTTTTTCATCGTGTTCTTCGCGTGGGTGTCGAGAGTGAGGTTTCGATCAATAGTGACTCCAAGGATTTTCAGATTATCTGAGATAGGAAGTGTGCAGTAGGGTGTGGTTATTGTGGGGTAATTGTTTGTATTGTATTGGGAGGTGAGAACTAGACACTGAGTTTTTTCTGCGTTGAGTTTTAGCTTGAATGAGTCCGCCCAAGAGTGCATGGTCTGGAAACTCTGGTTGATCTCGTTTGTTATTTCGTTTAAGTCACTTTTGAACGAGATATGGATCGTAACGTCATCGGCATATATGTAAGGGTTAAGGTTTTGATTGGCTAGGAGTTTGGCTAATGGTATCATCATTAGGTTGAAGATAGTTGGAGACGGGGGGATCCTTGAGGAACTCCGCATTCTGGTCTCCAAGGTGGCGATCTGTCCGTGTTCGTTGTTACTTGGTAGAATCTGGTGGTGAGGAATCCTTCAAACCATTTGAGAACTGGGCCTCCGATTCCGAAGTACTCTAGTAGGTGTAATAGTATTTCATGATCCACCATGTCGAAGGCACTGGACATGTCGAATTGCAGTATGAGTATGTTCTTGACGGTTGCGATCGTTTTTTTGAATGTGTTCATTGCCGACACTAGTACAGTTTCAGTACTATGATTTGATCGAAATCCTGATTGAGACTCGTGTAGAATTGAGTGTTTGGTCAGGTATTCTGTGAGTTGTTTTGTCACTATGCTTTCCATCAATTTTGTTGTGAGTGGGATAGAAGCGACTGGTCGGTAATTGGTTAAGTCCATAGTGCTTTTCTTGGCATCTTTATGCAGTGGAGTGAATAGGATGTTTCCATTTTCCGTGGGGAAGAGTCCATTTATGAGTCTATAATTTACTTGGTTCATGAGGTCTTGTTTGAATTGTTTGGGTGCAGATCTTATTAGGCTAGTAGGGCAAATTTCAAGTTTGCATTGAGATTTGGCTTATTTACTAAGCCAGTGTGTGAGTTCATTTCTTGAAATCAGGTCAAAATTGGTCCATGATCGATCGGCTGGGTATTCCCCAGGATTTGGGTCTAAGCATTCAAGGAAGCTTGTATACTCGATGGTATTGCTTGGTATCATACGTCGGAGCTTTGTAATTTTTTCATTGAAATATTTCGCTAAGTTGGTGGCCAATGGGGTGTCTGTGCTATTCGAGGTGACCCGTGAGGTGTTTAGGAGGTTGTTTACAAGTCAGAAGAGTTTGTGCGTGTCCTTGTAGTTTGGTCCTATTATAGTTTTGTAATGCATTCTTTTGGTATGTCTGATTTTGTATTTTCTTTGTACCTGTTTCCACTCTTTGAGTGTGTGATCATCTTTTTTTTTTTTGCTCCATGCCATTTCTAGTCTTCTAACCTGTGTTTTTAGTTCTTTCAGTTCTTCGTTAAACCATGGGATTGAGTTGTTCCTGTGTGAGGTTCTCGTTTGGAGCGGTGCTATTTTGTCTAGCACTGTTCTGCATCTGTGGTCCCATTCTTGTAGAAATTGGGGTGGTTCTGTAGTTTTGAGCACAAAAAAAGTCTTCTAATTCTCCCCTCTCTCCCATGCACTGACCTCCAGTACTCGTAGGAAGCAGGGACCGTGCCTGTTCGCTGCTGCAGTCAGGGGTCCTTGGGCAGAAGGGAAATGTGGGCTGCCTCAAACAGTACTTGTGAGGGAAGACAGAACACATTTCCTGAAGAAATGTCCTCCCTCACAGGTACCACCTGGGGCAGCCCACATCTCAGAAGGTGGTGGTGGTGGGGAGAGAGGTGTGCACATGTTTAAAAGCAGACAGATGGAAGTGTTGCTTGATGGAGTCGTCCTTCTTACAATTGCTGTTAGACCTTATCTAACTTTTGGAAAAGGGCCAGTTAACAGCCTGTATGGACTGCACAGGGGATTGGGGAGGCGAGTAATCATTTACCTAACATACAGCTAGATAGCCAGAATCCATCTGAGGAAACAGCCTGGTTAAGCCTTTCCTCTGTGGGAAAGCTTGATGTAGACAATTATTCTCCTGCACTGGGAGAGAAGAAGGGGAGACGGAGAGGAGAAGGAGGGGACGTTAACTCTTTATGGGAGGAACAGAATTTCTCGGTAATGATAATGCTGGCTAGGAGGGGCAACATCTTTTTTAACGAAACCCCACGAGTACCAATTGTACTACATCATAGCCTGAAAAGCAAATGAATAAAAGGAGCCTCTCCCTAGTAGCAAAATTTGCCCCTCCCCCTTTCTTTTTGGTGACTCCAGCCCAAGAACAATTCAGGTTTCCTGCTAGGTGAGGGCATCCAGTAGTGTTTCTCTTTCCTGAGGACTGGATAAATCTACTCATTCTCTTTGTTGGGGAGAAGGAGGAAGGGCAGTTATTAACAAAGAATTTTTTAGCACAACACTTAGGCCCAGATGATCAAAAGCCCCGCTCTGTTTCAAACAGCGCCCTAAAAATAGCGCCAAGCGCCGGGACAGCGCAGGGCTTTTCTGCATCAATGATCAAAGATAATGCATGCAAATCTAAGCAGCGCTATTATCTTTGATTATCATGTTTTAGTGCACAATCCTCCCGCACTTGTTTGACAGGTCTGGGCTGTCAAAAGCCCAAACCTGTCAAACAGCCTGCCGAGGCCTGAACAACGAGGCCGCTGCCGCCGCCAGGCAAACCATCTCCCACCCTCCCACCCAGCGATGAGGGGTGGGGGCTGGAGGTCCGGTGGACCTCCGGTCCCCCCCCCCCCACGATCCCCCCCTCCCCCCATGTTCACGGAGGGCTGGAGATCCGGTGGGTCTCCAGCACCCCCACCCCCTGAACCCACAGAAATCCAAGTGGCCACCTCCCGAAAAACGCTGTCCTACCCTCCCACCCAGCGACGGGGGGGGGCAGGAGGATCGGTGGGTCTCCAGCCCCCAAACCCCCACAAATCGTTGATTGGCCGCCTCCGGCCAAAGGATCGCCCACACCCCAACTCCTCCCCCCCAGCATTCTACTTAGATTCCCTGGTGGTCCGTGGTGTGGTGTGGTGTGGTGAACCCCCCTTCCCGACCCCCCTACCTTTTGTTGGAGGAGGGACGCAGCCTGCCTGCCTCCCTCCTCTTCTAGTCAGTCGACGCCTAAAATGGCGGCGCCCAGCCCCGCCCATTGCATCCTGGGATGCGCTGGGTGGGGCTACAGACCATGTAAGGGAATCGCTCCCTTACATGATCTGTAGCCCCGCCCAGTGCTAAGGGCAGGAAAGAGGGGGCTCTTTCTTTCCTGCCCCGAGCGAACAGGTACCTCTACACCACCAGGGATACTAGCGTAAGGAGAGGGGAATGGAGTCCCGTGCCCGCTAGCGCCCGTTTCATGACAGGCAGAAACGGGCCTTTTTTACTAGTATATAATAAGACTACAAATCCCTGTAATCCTGTAGTTCTCTGTAATAGGCTCTTTCAGAGCTCATGTCCAGTTCCCTGTGTCTTATGGAATTATTTCTATTGGCTAGCCTTGTACACTAAGGGCTTCTTTTACAAAGCTGTGCTACCGATTCTCAGTGCGGCAAATGAGAGGAAGCCCATTCAATTCCTATGGGCTTCCTTTCATTTGCCACACGGGAATCGCTAGCACAGCTTTGTAAAAGAAGCCGTCAGCTTGTTGGGCAAGTTCCCCTCCCCCCTTTCTTTTTCCATTGGGTTTGTAAGAGTTAGTCTGCAGCATATCTCCTCTGTGAACTGAAACTGCCTATGCTGTATTTTGCTGTGACCCCCTTCAAGCTACTGCGATGCTATCAAGGTTTTACCAGTGTAAAAGTATAAACAGTATTACTCTCAGCGTGTTGTTGAATTACTACCAGCTTCTCTTTTGCATGACAGAGAGAGAGAGCTGGTAGAGAACAGACTCCCAGTTTGCAAGGCAAAAACTCTTGTCCAGCAATCTGAATTGTAAGTTATTTTTGTTTGATTACTGCATTAAAGAAGATTTTAGTTCAAGAGTTCTGAGTCTTCTCATAATGGTGTTCTATATTCTGGTTTAAGCTGCATCCCAATCATCTCAGTGAAAGGGCAGAAAGCTATAAATCAAGTTCACTCTTTACTACTGCATGGGTTGACGTTTAACTGGAAAATTAACCTGATCTATTGCTGGTATGAAAATTTAAGATGGTTTGGCAATGCCATAGGAGCTGGTGCTGGACTTAGTGTTGATGCTGCCGTTCAGCTTCTTTCAGAAGTTTCTGCAGTGCAACAATATGCTATTCTGCCACTTGATTCTGCTTTTGTATTGTATAGATAGCGCAGTGTAGGCATAAAGTCATACAAATTGGTTTTTGATATTTTAACTCCTCAGAAACTATTTCTAAAGCAATTTTCACAATTGCATATCTATAAGCTCAAGGGTTTACCAGTCTGCTTTGACGTATTTAAATCAAATAAGTACGTAGGAGATCACAGAAGAAATAAAATGAAATAGATTATTATGGATGAGCTTGTTTTCATTAGGAGATTTTTTTATTTGTTTATATATTGGATTGTTTCTATGTAGTGGATTACAGGGTTTATTTTCATTAAGTAATAATTGCAATATCAAGAAAAATTTTTAAAGTGTATAGGATTAATACTTACAGTTCGCTTTCAATTTGCAATGAAAACCCTAGAAAGCAAAACAGAAGAAATTAATGTCAAGAACACTGCACAGTAGGCCTCATTTTGGTGGTTATTTTGACATTAGAGGTGCCCCCATCTAACTATGTTCCAGATCGATTTTGCCATATAGATTCAAGAGATATTCAGTCGATATAGCAGTTTGGGCATCTTCTGCACCCACACTGCAGATGATCAGAAGAACTGAATAAAGATTTGTCTTGCTTCGTTTCGAAAATGTTGTCTTGCTTTTCTCAGAAAAATGTCAGATTCGTGAATTTGGCCTCCAGTTGTTCAACTCACCCATTTTTGAACCTCTGGTAGGTACACAGAGGAAGGAAAACTGAGCAGCATCTGCTACGAAGGCAGGTATCTGAGAGACAATTAGCAAGAACAGAAATTATTTAATGACCTGAAAAGAAAAAAATATTCAGAGCACAAATGAGGAAGAGCCACCCAGGAAAACGATCTTGGAGTCAATGTAGACAATGTGTTGAAATCCTCAGTTCAGTTGAGCGACAGCAATCAAAATTCAAATAGAATGTTAAGAATTATTCAGAAAGGAATGGAAAATGAAACGGAGAGTAGCACTCCAGCACTCAAAATTCTGACGCTGTTCCAAATAGCGCCGTAAAAATACCGCCAGAGCAGCGCAGAAGAACAACAACCTAATGTTCAATACTAATGAGATGCAAATGTAGGCGCACTCATAGCACTGAGTATTAAGGAGTTTGGCAGGAAGATTGTGCTTTAGGGTGGAAGGATTGTGCTGGCGCATGCGCAGAAGAGTTCCGTGGTAAACTTGCATCCTGTGCGCATGCCCTTGGTAAAACCCGAATGTGAAGCACACATTGAGGTCTGTTTTCTGCGGCCTAAATATAAGCACTTTTTTAAAAAATTTAGCTTGGATGCTTGGATATAATAGGCATTACTGAGACCTGGTGGAAGGAGGATAACCAGTGGGACACTGTCATACCGGGGTACAAAGTATATCGTAATGATAGGGTGGACCGGACTGGTGGAGGGGTAGCATTGTATATTAACGAGAGCCTTAACTCAGATAGATTACAAATTCAGCAGGACACAAATCACATCTTTGAATCACTGTGGGTTGAAATTCCATGTATAAAAGGGAAGAAAATGGTGATAGGAGTTTACTACCGTCCGCCTCGCCAGGATGAGCAGGTAGACACAGAAATGATAAAAGAAATCAGAGACACGAACAAAATGGGCAATGTGATAATAATGGGTGACTTCAATTATCCAAATATAGACTGGGTAAATGTAACATCGGGACACGCTACAGAGATACAATTCCTTGATGAAATCAAGGACAGCTTTATGGAGCAACTGGTGCAGGAGCCGACGAGAGAAGGAAAAATTCTAGACTTGGTCCTTAGTGGAGCGCATGATCTGGTGAGGGACGTTATGGTACTGGGGCCGCTTGATAACAGTGACCATAATATGATCAGTTTTGACATCGACCTTGAAGTAACTGTACACAGAAAGTCAAATACATTAGCGTTTAACTTTAAAAAAGGAGACTATGATAAAATGAGAAGAACGGTAAAAAGAAAACTTAGGGGGGGCAACTGAGAGAGTAAAAACTGTACAACAGGCGTGGACGCTGTTCAAAAATACCATCCTGGAGGCCCAGGCCATACATATTCCGCAAATTAGAAAAGAAAGACGGAAGTCCAAAAGACACCCGGCCTGGTTGAAAAGTGAGGTGAAGGAAGCTATTAGGGCTAAAAGAAACGCCTTCAGATAATGGAAGAAGGAACCGTCTGAAAATAACAAGAAACAGCATAAGGAGTGTCAAAGCAAATGCAAGGCGCAGATTAAGAAGGCCAAGAGGGAGTATGAAAAAAAGATAGCATTAGAGGCAAAAAAACATAGTAAAATTTTTTTCGGTATATTAAAAGCAGGAAGCCGGCAAAAGAATCGGTTGGGCCGCTGGATGACCGAGGGGTAAAAGGGGCGATCAAGGAAGACAAAGATGTAGCGGAGAGACTGAATGAATTCTTTGCTTCGGTCTTCACCGAGGAAGATTTGGGTGGGATACCGGTGTCGGAAATGGTATTTCAAGCGGACGAGTCGGAAAAACTTACTGACTTCACGGTAAACCTGGAGGACGTAATGGGACAGTTCGGCAAACTGAAGAGTAGCAAATCTCCTGGACCGGATGGTATTCATCCTAGAGTACTGATAGAACTGAAAAACGAGCTTGCGGAGCTACTGCTAGTGATATGCAACTTATCCTTAAAATCGAGCGTGGTACCGGAAGATTGGAGGGTGGCCAATGTAACGCCCATTTTTAAAAAAGGCTCCAGGGGAGATCCGTGAAATTATAGACCGGTGAGTCTGACGTCGGTGCCTGGGAAAATGGTAGAGACTATTATTAAAAACAAAATTACAGAGCACATCCGAGGACATGGATTACTGAGACCAAGTCAGCATGGCTTTTGTGTGGGGAAATCTTGCCTGACCAATTTACTTCAATTCTTTGAAGGAGTGAACAAACATGTGGACAAAGGGGAGTCGGTTGATATTGTGTATCTGGATTTTCAAAAGGCGTTTGACAAGGTACCTCATGAAAGGCTACAGAGGAAATTGGAGGGTCATGGGATAGGAGGAAATGTCCTATTGTGGATTAAAAACTGGTTGAAGGATAGGAAACAGAGAGTGGGGTTAAATGGGCAGTATTCACAATGGAGAAGGGTAGTTAGTGGGGTTCCTCAAGGGTCCGTGCTAGGACCGCTGTTTTTTAATATATTTATAAATGATTTAGAGATGGGAGTAACTAGCGAGGTAATTAAATTTGCTGATGACACAAAGTTATTCAAAGTCGTTAAATCACGACAGGATTGTGAAAAATTACAAGAGGACCTTACAAGACTGGGAGACTGGGCGGCTAAATGGCAGATGATGTTTAATGTGAGCAAGTGCAAGGTGATGCATGTGGGGAAAAAGAACCCGAATTATAGCTACGTCATGCAAGGTTCCACGTTAGGAGTTACGGACCAAGAAAGGGATCTGGGTGTCGTCGTCGATAACACACTGAAACCTTCTGCTCAGTGTGCTGCTGCGGCTAAGAAAGCGAATAGAATGTTGGGTATTATTAGGAAAGGTATGAAAAACAGGTGTGAGGATGTTATAATGCCGTTGTATCGCTCCATGGTGCGACCGCACCTTGAGTATTGTGTTCAATTCTGGTCGCCGCATCTCAAGAAAGATATAGTAGAATTGGAAAATGTGCAGCGAAGGGCGACTAAAATGATAGCGGGGATGGGACGACTTCCCTATGAAGAAAGACTAAGGAGGCTAGGGCTATACAGCTTGGAGAAGAGACGGCTGAGGGGAGACATGATAGAGGTATATAAAATAATGAGTGGAGTGGAACAGGTGGATGTGAAGCTTCTGTTCACGCTTTCCAAAAATACTAGGACTAGGGGGCATGCGATGAAACTACATAGTAGTACATTTAAAACAAATCGGAGAAAATGTTTCTTCACTCAATGTGTAATTAAACTCTGGAATTCGTTGCCGGAGAAAGTGGTGAAGGCGGTTAGCTTAGCAGAGTTTAAAAAGGGGTTGGACGGTTTCCTAAAGGACAAGTCCATAAACCGCTACTAAACGGACTTGGAAAATCCAAAATTCCAGGAATAACATGTATAGAATGTTTTTACGTTTGGGAAGCTTGCCAGGTGCCCTTGGCCTGGATTGGCCGCTGTCGTGGACAGGATGCTGGGCTCGATGGACCCTTGGTCTTTTCCCAGTATGGCATTACTTATGTACTTATATTTAGACGCAGGAAACATGGCAATTGTGTGCTTTCACTGAGCATTTTAATTTTTTTTTTTAGCAAGGATGCTTTAAATTTAGATACAGGAAACAGACGCCAATGTGTACTTTCATTTGGGTCTGCTGTTTCTCACAGCCAGTGCTTCAGGGCTTCCATGGGCTTCCTTCTGCTTCCAAAAGCAATCAAAGCCAGCAGATTTTGCAGAAGGAATCATGAGAGAAGCGTGACAACTATGAGAAATCCCCTCTTCCAACACCCTAATGCCTGCTTCGACCTGTGCTATTTTTTGCAACAGTAAGGCAGTTTTGTTTGGGTGCTCTTTTCTGAGCATTGGGGTGGAATATGAAATGGCCTCATTTACATGAGCTTGACTATATTTGCATGCTATCTGTGCTAGTGCCTGGCTTGCGCGTTGTTTCCCTCACTAGACCCCTCTGAACATAAATGCGGGCGCTAGTATGGTGCTAGTGGTCTCTAGCACCTGTGTTTACTTTTGAGCATTGGAGCCATAATGCCTTGGTGTAGATCTATGGTCCAATTGTACTTTGAGTACTGGCTGCAGATCTATTTGCCCAGCACTAAATATTGGCCGAGACCCACATAACTATTTAAAGGCTTTATGAAGCCCTGAGAGAGCCCAATCCCAGCCCCCTGCAAAACTCACCTCCTTCATTTTCCCCTCTCCCCAGCCCACCACCATGCAGCGTCCCCCCCCCCCCCCAGCCTACCGTAGCATCCTGGTGATCTAGTAGGGTGAATGGGGGCAGGAGCAAAGCCTCCTGACTCCTGCCCCTTGCAGCTGCTTGGGAAAAAATTGCTGCTGCAACCACATAAACTCTGGCGGCCAGCACACTTACATTTAGCCCCAGATATTCAGTGCCAGTTGCCCGGACATGGCCCCGGCATTGAATATCTGGGGCAAATGTTGCCCACAGCTGTCACCATTTAAAAAAAAAAAACCGCTGAGTGCCGTGGGCTGAATATTTACCCCTAAGGTTTCAGCTGACAATTGATCTCAATTTGGGAGATTAAAACTTATGTTTATAAATTTAGGATTACCATTCATATGCTAAGAATTATGAGCTTAATTTATGAACCTAGAGCTGAAAATCAGTGCTAAGCTCCTAACTTCTTTTTATAAGAACATAAGAATATAAGTGTTGCCATACTGGGACAGACCAAAGGTTCATCAAGCCCAGTAGCCTGTTTCCAACATTGGCCAATCTGGGTTACAAGTACCTGGCAAGATCCAAAAACAGTACAATATATTTTATGCTGTTTATCCTAGAAATAAGCAATGGATTTTCCCAAGTCCATCTTAATAATGGCTTATACACTTTTCTTTTAGGAAGTTAGCCAAACCTTTTTTAAACCCTGCTAACTGCTTTTACTACATTCTCTGACAACGAATTCCAGAGATTAATTACACATTAAGTGAAGAAATATTTTCTCTGACTTGTTTTAAATTTACTACTTAATAGCTTCATTGCTTGCCTCATTGTATGCCCTAAATCCACCCCTATTGGTAATCACTTTTTATGCTCAAAAATTTAAGAGTTTAGTGAAATTTTAAGTAAGCACTCAACCTTAGTAATTTCAAAGAGGCCAATTTAGGAGCATATTGCAATGAAAGTTTTTACCTTTTTCCTGAAAGTCAATACGATCACCCCCTGCCTAATCTTGATGGGTAGCCTGTTCCACAGATGTGGACTGAGAAAGGAATACCACCTAGCTGTAAACTGAAAACTCGTTAAAAAAAAAAAAGGGGGGAGGCATTAATCAACCTCTCTGGCTGAATATAAGCTTCCTCCTGCTAATGGCACTTAGATGTGAAGGGCCATTGCTCCATGAAAAGCCAGAGTCCTGGATCAGCCAAGGGAGCGGGGGGAAAGAGAGGCGTGAGGGATGCTGAGCAGGATCAGGAGTGGGAAGGAAATTTTGAAAAGATGGCTCCTATGTCCAAGCCTACCATCTTGCAGTGGGAAATGGAAGAAGGAAATGGGACTTGATATCAGGGGCGTAGCCAGACAACAGATTTTGGGTGGGCCTAGGCAAGAAGTGGGTGGGCACCAAGTGTTCTCTCCCCTCCCCACCACCACCACCAAAAATATATCTCAGCTGGCAGGAAAATGCTTCTTTCCACCTTGGCATTCTACAGCAGGCATGCGCTGAAAACTGAGCATGTACAGGTGCCAGTATCATGGAAAGTAGCGTTTTTGTTACCATTAGAGGGATGTTTTCAGCTGGTGGAGCTTGAGATCCCCACTAGCTACCACTAAATGTGTGCTACTATTGGGTGGGCCTGAACTCTAAGTGGGTGGGCCCTGGCCCACCCATGGCTACGCCACTGCTTGATATACTACCTTTCTGTAGTTTTTTTGCAACTACATTTAAAGTGGTTTATGTAGTATACTTATTTGTACCTGGAGCAACAGAAGGTTAAGTGACTTGCTCAGAATCACAAGGAGCTGGGGTGGGAATTGAACCCAGTTCCCCAGGATCAAAGCCCACTGCACTAACCACTAGGCTACTCCTCCACTCCAGTGGTGAAGCAGGTGGTGGGAGGCACCAATAGGCAAATTGCACAGGTCACAACTATAGGTCAGTTAAGTTCTGAGTGGGAGACAGAGAGGAAGAAGGTCAAGGGGGGGGGGGCAGAGAGAGTTGTGCTTCTGCCAACAAAGCAGAAAATGCTATGCCAGAAGAACTACCACTGTTACGTTGGTGGCGACAGAAAGAGGGATGTAATTCTGAATGTTTGCCCCAGATACAGAAACTACTCCTATCACTACAATAAAAAACAAACATTTTGCCAAGGGGAACTAAAATTCTAATTTTTTTTTCTCTCTCTCTCTCTCTTTCTCTCTTCCTATCTGTTGTGTTTAAACTAAGTTTCGGGAAATGTTTGCCCTGGAGCTAATGAGAGACCAATACAGGAACTGTAATATTTCTTCCCCTTTGGAAAACACACTGGTGTTGTTATCACATTAAAAACAAAATAATTAAGATAAGCAGCATTTCAGTTGAAGCAGTGACCCTAATCCAAGCAGCCGTTTTTTTTATGTGATGGAAATAATTAGGTGCTTTCCATTTCTTTCCATGTCTTAAAATGCAGTCTAAACTCAAGTATATATAAGTGCTGGGGGAATGAGTGTATGAATAAACTGTGATTGCCAAGTGAAGAACATGCTGGTATTCAAAAGGTCCCTGGACAAGGAAGGTACTTATTAATTGCAATCCAGTACTGCTATTGAGACAAGCGCATTCAGGACTTTTAACAAAGACAGCAATTAACTATGGTACACCTTGTAACATCAGCCTTAGTAAGTCATTGCACCTAACTTACAATTTATTGCCCTGCATTGCCAACTGACCTACAGTGAACTTTTAGAAAGCATGTGGTAAGGGCAAGGGGGCTCATGAACATAGGTGTAGTTTGGGAGGGCATGTGGGGCCCTCTTCTTCCTATCGTCCCCCCCACCCACCCCACCAACCCCCACGTGCGGCAAAATGAAAATTGCCACGTGCCATTGACCTAGCGGTAAAATCTCACACGGTAACTGGGCAGTAATGGCCTATGCATGTCAAATGCCACTTGGCACATATCCAATAAACATATCCAATAAACATTTTTTCGGACACACGTATCAGATGTGCACCGAAAATGAAATTACTGCAAGAGCCACACGGTAGCCGGGCGGTAACTCCATTTTGGCGTGCATTGGGTGCACTTGGATGCTTACACAGCTTAGTAAAAGGGCCCCTAAGCAGGTAAACTATGCCTGTGCTCATGAATAAAGTAGGACGCCTGCTGAAGTGTTAGTCCCGGTGTGTTTTTTTATACTACTACTACTACTACTTAACACTTCTATAGCGCTAGAAGGCATTTGCAGCGCTGTACACCATACACGTAAAGACAGTCCCTGCTCAAAGAGCTCACAATCTAAATAAGACAGACAAACAGACAGAACAATTAAGAGGTAAGGGAATTAAAGAGGTGAGGATAAAAGGTACAGGCAAGTGAGCAGTGATTATTATTATTATTAGCATTTGTATAGCGCTACCAGACGCACGCAGCGCTGAACACCTGACACAAAGAGACAGTCCCTGCTCAAAAGAGCTTACAATCTGGAGTCAAAAGCACTTTTTTCTAGTGAAAAATGTACCAGTACTCAAATGCCAGGCCACCCTTCAGGGGTGGGATGATCACTGAGGGACCCACCCCACAATAGCCAGGACCCCTGCAACCAGTCGCAGAATCTATGACAAGGCAGAATCTGTGTGTAGAATCTGAGCTCTTTCATTAAAACTTGGGGACCGTGGGTCAATTTTAGCAAACAATGGAATAGGTGCCAGTATTCAGTACACCCAAGTACCCCCTCAAAAAAAGCCCTGGTTAGTCCACTTTAAAGGTAATGCATAGAAATGAAACAAAATAAAAGAAAGGAGAATAAGCTGATAGCCACCTGAAGAAAAAGGTTTTGCCTTACATTTTTTTTTGACAAGTTGTGGAAGGCAGAACCTTCTTCAGGTTGGTATCACCTTATTCTCCTTTCTTTTATTCCTTTTTCTATGCTCATGAACTGATTTATTAGATTTTAAAAACCCTCCTCTCATTGCTTTAGCCACAATGGGCCAGATTCAGTAAATGGCACCCAATGTTAGGTCCACAGGGGAATATTAAGATGCCCTCTACAGTATTCAAAGAGGAACAAAGCAGGGTAGAGGGAGACATGATTCTCAGGCAGAGAGAGTTCAAGTTGAAAGAGTTCAAGCTGAAGACCCGACACGGGCCAGTGTTTCAACGGGAAAACCACCTGCATCTTTAACCAGGTGTACAATAATAATTTTTTCTTTGTCCGGTTTACATTTCTAACTGGGTTTTCATGCCTGCATTTATATCCCTTTGCAATATTTCCTTTATTGTAATGTTCTTAATTTTCTGTAATCCACATTGTGCCTGCATGAGTGGGAAAATGTGGGATACAAATGAATCATAAATAAAATCCGTTTCTTTCATTCTTTTTTAATTCAGTTTTTAGCTGTTTTTGCAGTGGTTTTACATGTCCTTTTTAATACTGTTTTCTCTTTTATAGTGTTTCACTGTGTGGCTTCATTTAAAAAGAAATATGCTTTATAGGCACTATATAGACACAGCGTCTTCCTCTTAAAGTGATTTGTGTTTTATTGTATTGATAAATCATTGTTGATTATATGTTTTGCCTTTTCTTTTTACATTTATAGATACATCACATTTTATCTTTGTTTTAGATTACCTTTATGTTGGTTATGTATATATTTTATTGACATCTGTTATTAACCAATTATTAATATTGTTTTACGATCATATACAAGAATGCTCTATTTATGTTATAAATGCAAGAATTCTCACCTGTTTAAGTTTGCTGTTTTTGTCATTTTTCATGTACAATACTGTGACCCCTGATGCAGGCAGTTTTCCCATTGAAACACCAGCCCGTGTCAGGTCTTCAGCTTGGTGCCTAATAAAGTATTTCAACTTGAATTCTCTCTGCCTGATGAGCCGATGATCAGAAGCCCCGCGCTGTTCCAAACAGCGCTCTAAAAATAGCGCCGGGACAGCGCGGGGCTATAACGCCCCTATGATCAAAGCTAATAGAATGCAAATTTATATGCACTATTAGCTCTGATCATAGGGGTACTTCTCTGATCATAGGGGTACTTCTGCGGGAGGATTGTGCCTGGGCATGTGCCCAAGTTGTTTGACAGGTCTGGGCTGTCAAAAACCTGGATCTGGCAAACAGCAGAAGAGGTTTGACAGGTCCGGCATTTTCTTCCAGATCTGTCAATCCTAAGGCCCCCCCCCCCCCTCCAACACAAGACCAGGAGGTCTGGTGGCCTTCCAGGCCCCTCCCCCAAAGCACAAAAACCCTGGTAGTCCAATGGGACCACTAGCTTCACACTCCTCCCACCCATCCCACGTCGCAGAAAAACACCCTGGGGCTCCCTCCCCTCAACCCCCGGCAGCCTACCTCTCCGTAGCGGTGGTAGTCGTTGGAGGAGGGAGGGACTAGCACTCCCTCCCTCCTCTTCGGGTGCCTTCCCAAAATGGCGGCGTCCCGCCCTGCCCGGTGTATAGAGCTTAGCTTCCATATATTGGCCTCTAGCGCCCATGTTTGCTTCTGATCATCTGGCCATCAGTGTTGTGTCTCCCTCTACTCTGCTTTGTTCTTCTTAGGTGCTGGAAAGATCCATGCTAAACTCATCTCCTATATAATAATTCGTCAATCTGCGTCCCTGGATGGCTGGCTGGCCGGGTTCGTAACCGTATGCAAATGACGTATATGTAATCGGCTCGCCTCCAGCTTTCCCATCCCTCTCAATGTCCCATCCTCGCGGAAAGTGGAAATTATGTCAGAGGAGGGCGGGACACTGAGAAAGAAAGGGAAGGCTGGAGGCAAGCCAAGCCTGACGCTTTCACTGACACCGCTGTGACTTCAGGTAAAATGGAAGGAAAGGAGGGCTGTTGTGGGAAAAGAGGGCAGGCAGGTGAGGGCTGGGGTTGAACTGTAACTCAGGTGCTTAAAAGGGGGGCAGGTGGTGGTGGGGCGAGTCACTGGACATGGAGGGGAAGGGAAAATCGCTGGACATGGAGGGGACTGGAGGGGAGGGGAGAATCAGTGGACATGGATGGGATGGGTTGGGAGGGCAGGGCAGGGAAGAATCGCTGGACATGGAGGGGAGGGCAGGGGAGAGAAGAGACATCACTTACAAGAGAGTCTTCCTAGGGCCTGTTTCATTTTTGGAGAAATTGGCATTTTTTTGACCTGACCTTGCCCCTCCCATGGTCATGCACCCTTTTGAGTTACACACAATACAATTTAGGTGTGCAGTGTTATAGAATAGCTTGCAGGCAAGATCCGTGCACAAATTCTAATTAGTGCCAATTATCGTCAATGGCTTGCATGCACTAACGGCTAGCTAAAAAGTCCAGCACTGTTTAGCGTGGGATGGGGCAGGAATTGGGCAAAGATTGGACATGGTCTGCACGTTGCAGTCAGCATGCGGTGGGTAGCGTACACTAACTGGCAAATGTGCAGTTAATGTTTCTTCACTTAATGCCAACCTCAATAGATGGCATTAGGTGTATCCGCATTCATAACGCCTCAACATCAGGCGCGTTAAGGAACATGTCCCTGCGGAACCTACTGGAGGAATGCTGGACACACCCCAACTGTTACCGGAGAGCCATTGTACTTCACATGAGTTAATTATAGCTGTTAACCCATGCTAAGTGCAAAAACTTAACCCCCCCACCCCCCCCCCCCCCCCCCCACCCCCCCCCCCCCCCCCCCCCCGATGTTCAGTGCTATTTAAATGATCAGAAACGGCGGCCACTGACCGGTTAAATAGCATTTTGGTGGTTAACTGTGAATATTCAGCAGGAGATAATTGATTATCTCTTCAGCTTGGAGAAAAGACAGCTGAGGGGAGATATATAAATTACTGAGTGGAGTGGAACGGGTAGACGTGAATCGCTCATTTACTCTTTCCAAAAATACTAGGACTAGGAGGCACGCAATGAATCTACAAAGTAGCAAATTTAAAATAAATCGGAGAAAATATTTCTTCACTCGACATGTAATTAAACTCTGGAATTCGTTGCCAGAGAATGTGATAAAAGCAGTTAGCTTAGCAGGGTTTAACAAAGGTTTGGATAGCTTCTTAAAAGAAAAGTCCAAAAGCCATTATTAAAATGGACTTGGGAAAATTCACTGCTTATTTCTGGAATAAGCAGCACAAAACGTATTGTACTGTTTTGGGATCTTGCCAGGTGCTTGTAACCTGGATTGGCCACTGTTGGAAACAGGATACTGGGCTTGATGGACCTTCTGTCTGTCCCAATATGGCAACACTTATGTACATATATTTGCAGTTAGCACCTACCACTAAACCGTCTATGTTGTTCAACTTAAGTTAGGCGCAGATATTCAGTGCCAGACCGGATAAGATTAGCGGTTACATTGGATCACGTAAATATCTTTAACCTATCTTTAACCACTATAACTTAACCAGTCATCAGATGAATATCGTCTTAACTGGTTAAGTGTTTAATGTCCCCCAAAAATGGATATTCGATGCCAGTCACTGGAAACAGCCTGGCATTGAATATCCAGGTTTAACGCCAGCAGCAGGCAGTCAAAGCGCTGCCCACTGCTGGTTGAATATCGTCCCCAGTGTTCTTTAGTAAACATTCCCCATAGTCTGTCACCATAGCATCCACAGATGGAAAGAAATCTGCCTTTTGCCCAAAGAACTACATTTCAGCATTGTGTAAAAAGTGCCTTTGGCACATTTTGTACAAGCACTGGATTGCACAATGTGTTTTTTGGAATTTTTCCTTTCTGAAAACAGGAAAAGAAAACTTTGGGCAACAGGTGCAAAATGTCAAGCAAGCTGTCTTACAGGCTATTTGTGCTTCTGTTTTTTGTCAAATTTCATCTGATCCTTGAATTTCATCCTAGTGGGTAATGGGGATGGTATATCAATGCATGTCTTAGCTGAAAGTGTTATATACTGTGCTGCATAACTGACACCTGGGTAAATCAATCTCAGATTAATTACATCTTGATATATTCAAAGCGACATTACTTATTAGTCTTTGTTTTCTGCTCAGAATGAAGTGTAAGACTCTATTGACATAACCGACCATTAATCACATTGCTGCACGCTGACAGCTAAAAATAAGGAAGTGGTTAGATGTTATTATACAGCCCAATGTCTCTTCAAACATGGTCAAAGATAACTCCAGAAACAGCTGAAGTGAAACAGCACAATAGTAACAGCTTCCAACTTACTTCCTCATGCAAATGTAAGGCCTGGGGCACACACACCTCTGGCTCAGCTCCACCCTAGGGTTTCGCTCCACCATCACCAGGGATCCCAGGGGCACCCAAACAAATCCAAATCTTTCTCTGCTACACACACAGCTCCACTGGCAGGATCCCATGAGCTTGGCAAAGGCTGGGGCCGGACTTACTCCTGTAGGCCGGAGGTACTGTTTCTCAAGGTAGGGCTGCCGAGAGACAGAGCCGGGCCTGGGGCAGGGCTGCCATTCCCCCCACTTGGCTGGCAGCTGCCACTGTCCCCCCAACTCGGGCTACTTCCTCGGGCCGTCCCCCGCTCCCTTACCTTCCTGCATCTGCTCCTCCCTCGGTCTGTCACTGTCCTGTGTACCGAGACCTGGGTTATCGAGGAAGAAGCAGGAAAGAGATAGACCAAGGAAGCAGAACCTTCTGCCTGCCTCTAGAAGCTTTGCAGGTGCCAGGCCCCCTTGGAGGCTGGGCCCAGAGAATCTCCCCCTCCCCCTGCTTGTCAGTCCTGTCTGTGGGTACTCTTTCATTCTCTTGCACATCAAAGGCTAGTCAACAGTCCCAGTTGCAGAAAACTTCAACTTATTTTACTAACAATAAACTTGATAGCTTGGTCTGTACAGTTCAGGGTCTTTTAGGTGGCAAGCACAGCTCAAAACAAGTTCGCCAATGATGTCAGGGCATACAAATCACAATTCAGTTCTATTTACATCTCCTCTATTTGCAGCCAGAACAAGGTACTTACATCTCCTCCGTTTCCTGCCAGGTGTCAGCACGCGGTAATCTCTGCACTGGTTCCCTTCAGTCCTTAATCACTTTCACATCATTAGGGTTACCATATTTGCTCCCCCCAAAAAAGAGGACACATGTCCCGCCCACCACATCCATGCCCACCCCTTTCACACCCCACCCCGCCCCATCACACCCCCCTCAGGGTGTCCTATCCTCCCTCCCCTTACCTTACTGTACTGTCCTGGTGGTCTAGTGACCTCTTCGGAGCAGAAAAGAGCCCCCTCTTTCCTGCCCAGAGCACCTGCAGTGTCTTGCTGCCTCTGGTACTGGTGCCGATTCAAAATGGCTGCTGAGAGTGACCTTGCAAGACTTCTGCAGAAGTCTTGCGAGGACCTGCTTGAACTCTCGGTGGTCATTTTGAATTGGCGCCGGGATCGGAGGCAGCAAGAGACAGTCTGCATCTGCTCTGGGCAGGAAAGAAGGGGCTCTTTCCTGCCCCGAAGATGTCACTAGACCACAAGGGCAGTACAGTAAGGTAAGGGGAAGAGAGGATAGGATACCCCTAGGCCCACCCACCAACCTGCCCGATTGTCCACAAAACAAGACAAATGAGCAGACTGGCAAAACCCGCCCAGTTGCCCAGCCGTGTCCTCAAAAAGAGGACATCTCCAGGTAAAACCGGACGAATGGTAACCCTACACATCATCTTCTCAGTTACACTCTATCCCATCCCAGAAACATGGTCCATTCACTCATGAAAACAAGTCCTGCTAAAAGTGAGGCACATCCACTCTCACTTCTCCCACCTGAGGCAGTTATCCCCAGGCACTCCTATTTTGTTCCCTAGACCCAGATGCACAAAGTCCATGCTAAAAGCCCTTCCCTTACCGATCCCCGGTTGCTGCTTACTGATTTTGTAAACAACGGGCATGCATGAAGGAAATCACATGCAAATGAGCTGCTTGCTGTTAGCACATTTGCATGCAATCTCCTTCCAGCCAGTCGGTCAGCTGAGCATGCGCAGAGCAGCCATGTGTTAAGCGTGGCTGCTCTGTGCATGTCACAGATGGCTTCATACACACAGACGAGCTGCATGTATAATAGCCGTCTGAGTTTGAAGGGGGGTAGACTCAGGAGTAATGTCAGGAAGTATTTTTTCACAGTGAGGGTGGTGGATATGTGGAATGCCCTCTCGCGAGAGGTGGTGGAGATGAAAACGGTAATGGAATTCAAACATACATGGGATAAACACAAAGGAATTCTGTTTAGAAGGAATGGATCCACAGAATCTTAGCAGAAACTGGGTAGTAATGCCGGTAATTGGGAAGCAAAACCAGTGCTGGGCAGACTTCTAAGGTCTACGCCCTGATCATGACTGAATAGATATGGATGGGCTGGAGTGTAAATTTTAAGGGGTTTCAACGATAGCTTCAGAATTTAGTACAAGAACAGTGCTGGGCAGACTTCTATGGTCTGTGCGCTGAGAATGGCAAGGACAAATCAAACTCAGGTATAAAGTATCACATACTATATAGAATGAGTTCATCTTGTTGGGCAGACTGAATGGACCGTACAGGTCTTTATCTGCCGTCATTTACTATGTTACTATATGTTGCCTGCCTACCTTGAAATGCCTGCCTGCCCACCGATCACAGTGCGTTTAAATACACTATGATTGGTGAGAGAAACCAGGACTGTGTAAATGAATAGGGAAATGAAAAAAAATGTTTTCTGTCGGAGTTCAATTCTATTTCAAAAAATGAGAAATCACTTTCTTGAAGAGACAGTTTTGTATTTTCCCCTATCCCCTCCTCTTCAAGGGCTTCTGGGAGAGCTAACTTCCTGCCCTACAATGCTAGCACCCGATGAGAGCAAGAGGGCACAAGGGAGATTTCCAATGGGCACCGAGCAGCTCCTGAAAATCAGCTTCCTTGCACTAGCAGCCCAGCCAGGGATTAACGAGAGCTGCAGACCTCCCGTTAGATTTTCCACAGTAAAGGTAGGGACTGCTTTTGTGCATGGGGTCAGAAAATGGCTGTGCAATGCCTTGCATGCATATTATAATAGTAATTAGCTCATTATAATAGCTTAGCATTCCGTTTTCGTTATCTGCTCCCGTAGCAGAAAAATGACTCAGAGAACCCCTTTGTGCATGTCTCGTTTTACTACTTGCTTGCTAAACTGGCTAGAACTAGTTTAAAAACCACATTGCTGGCTCGTTAGGTTTAGTGCATTTGGGCCCAAGTTGGGAATGTTACTGCAGGTGCCTCCTGCCTCCTGCAGAGGCTTCCAAACACTAAACTTGCAAACTTTTGCTGCCTTGGTACCCAGGACTTCCCCCTTGAGGCTATGTGTCTCAGCGTGGGTGGGCTACCAAAGACCAGAATTTTCTCCACATAATCCCTTTTATTAATTCCTATGTCCTGCCCCCATGGGCTGGGCTTTAGTCTGATTCTCTCATCAGGCTGTGAATACCAGCTCTGTCTCCTTAGTGACCACCCTGAAAATCCTTCCTCCCACCTTTCAGGCATGTGCATTTTTGGGGGGGGGTGGGGGGGATCATACAAAGATAAGAAGTTCTTCCTCCATGATCAAAAGAGTTTTGGGAACTGTTAAAATCGCACTAGGAAGGACACCAAAACACAATCTCCTCCAATATTCAGTGCTTTTCACCGATATCCACTTAGCCGGCTATCCGCTGAATTTTAAAACCGGATTAGCAGCCATATTGGGCTATCTTTGGCTAGTTTAAAGATAACCAGCGAAGTCTAAGTCTCGATACCGCCTTACCTGGTCATCTTTAAACTGCTAAAAATAAACCGGATATTCAATGTCGGTCACCGGAAATGGCCCAGAACTATCTGGGCTCAGCACCGACTGCGGGAGTTAGCCTGTCTAACTCCCGCAGACTGAATATCGGTCCCAATAAAAATAAATTTGATAAGGGTTCATTCAATTTTGTTTTCTAGGAGGTGAATATAGAGTGCATATTGGGTTCTCTTGAAATCATTTGTTATAAAAGAGAATATTTGGACAAGAGAGCTACATGGGGATAGAAATTTCACCTGTCCCCGCCCATCCCTACTGGACTGTCCTCCATCCCTGCCCATTCCCTGTGCTAATATAACCTGACTTATGGTAAATAACTCAACAGTAGCCCAATTTTTGTGGTTTTCCATAAAAAATATATTTTCACAACCGTTTATTTGTACCACATCTACATTTTAGTTTACACTGTTTTAATGTGGGTTTTAGAATTATTCATTAGGGCATTCTGTAGTAAGTGTCCCAGTTTTCTATATATATTTTATAATTTGATTTTATAAACCTTGATTTCTTTTGGGTTAAGAGAGAAATAAACTGACATCTTCAAAAAAAATGCGCAAGCATACTTAAGGCTCTAATCCTGTGGTTTTTGTATTTTATAAAGATGACAGAGTTATATGCTGATTATGTTTTTGTATGTGATTTTGTCATTTTATTGTGTTTGTTTTCTTATACAGTGCTTATGGATATTTCAACGCTATCAACCATACCATTAATTTTTTTACTGCTATTATGATTACCATGGCACAAGGAAAGGATAGGTAGGCTGACTTGGCACTACATTTCTGCGGGAACCCCGCAGGTCCAGGTCTCCGTGAAAAAAGAATAGGTCCTGACAGCCACATAAACTCAGTAAACCTTCAATTATGCATTCATGGCAAATACTGTTTTGTTTGTGTTTTAGGCTGTTTTATTCTTTCTCTATTTATACCTCCGTAATATCCTAATTACCAAGGCAGTATTCAACAAGCATATCCTGGACATAGGTAATAATTGATTACAAATAGTAAAACATTCAAAATAAAGCTACACATTATAGCACAGTATGCTACTTAAAACATCAACATTCTGGGTCCAAGTGATTTAAGGGAAATATAATACTAAACTTGCTTATAGGTAAAATTATTAAATACAATATCAACATATAGTATGATGTCTTAATAGGCAGCAAAGAGGATAAGCTGGGGTGGAACATATAGAGGGACATAATCGAATGGGGACTCCCATCTCTAAGGGCGCCCATGTCCGGGGACGGCCCCAGGAAGGGACAGAGCCAACCATATTATCGAACAAGATGGGCGGCCATCTTTCGTTTGGATAATACGGTCGGGGCCGGCCAAATCTCAACGTTTAGGTCAACCTTAGAGATGGTCGACCTAAATGTTGAGATCACCGGACTTAGAGATGGCCGGCCTCGGTTTTCGCCGATAATGGAAACCGAAGCCAGCCATCTCAAAACTGGCCAAATCCAAGCTATTTGGTCATGGGAGGAGCCAGCATTTGTAGTGCACTGGTCCCCCTCACATGCCAGGACACCAACCGGGCACCCTAGGGGGCACTGCAGTGGACTTCAGAAATTGCTCCCAGGTGCATAGCTCCCTTACCTTGGGTGCTGAGCCCCCCAACCCCCCCAAAACCCACTACCCACTACCCACAACTGTACAAAAGTACCATAGCCCTTAAAGGGTAAAGGGGGCACCTACATGTGGGTACAGTGGGTTTCGGGTGGGTTTTGGAGGGCTGCCATTTACCACCACAAGTGTAACAGGTAGGGGGGGGATGGGCCTGGGTCCGCCTGCCTGAAGTGCACTGCAGTACCCACTAAAAACTGCTCCAGGGACCTGCATAGTGCTGTGATGGAGGTGGGTATGGCATTTGAGGCTGGCATAGTGGCTGGAAAAAATGTTTTTAATATTTCTTTTGGGTGGGAGGGGTTTTGGTGACCACTGGGAGAGTAAGGGGAGGTGATCCCCGATTCCCTCCGGTGGTCATCTGGTCAGTTCGGGCACCTTTTCAAGGCTTGGCCGTGAACAAAAAGGGACCAAGTAAAGACAGCCAAATGCTCGTCAGGGCCGGCCTGATTTTTTCCATTATCAGCTGAGGACAGCCATCTCTTAACCACGCCCCTGTCCCGCCTTCGGTACACTGCCGACACGCCCCCTTGAACTTTGGCTGTCCCCGCGACGGAAAGCAGTTCAGGCTGGCCAAAATCGGCTTTCGATTATACCAATTTGGCCGCCCTTAGGAGATGGGCGCCCATCTCCCGATTTGTGTAGGAAGATGGGCGCCCTTCTCCTTCGAAAATAAGCTGGATAGACAAATAAGACAGAGTAACAGGATTTTAGATAGATAATGTTGACCCTCCCATCTTGTGGTGACAGTTTTAATTCATGGATTCTTCGGTTGTGTGAAAATTGATATGTTTGTAGCTGGTCCCTTAATTTGTAGGGGCTAAGGATGACCTCAAGGGCAGGTACACAGCTGAAGCATAGCCAGGTTTGACGTTAGCGGGAGCAGCCCTTTTGTAAAATAGGCACCAGTGTGGGCATGAAGGGGTTGATCCGCATAGGCGAGATTTCATTCAAAATCTATTGCACCTCCCCCAAGCTATGCTTCAAACACAGTTATTTGGTGAAGTCTGTGGGAAAATCCATTCAGTCTCCTGAAAACTCTTCCCCAAGCACACAGATTGGCAATAAACATGGAAGAAAAACTCTTGGTGGACACATAAAAATCGCTCAGGAAAAATCAATGAGAGAGGCTGCTGTGTTATAAAACTCTCTAAATTTATTTAATACGCCCCAAGTGCACAGTAACAGAGCTTTGTAAATAAGGTAGATAAGCAGTATAAAATGTTTTGTACTTTTTGGGGATCTTGTGACCTGGAGTGGCCACTGTTGGAAACAGGATGCCGGGCTTGACGGACCTTTGGTCTGTCCCAGTATGGCAATACTTATGGACTTACGTAGTCTTAGATAAGTGCATAAAAATTAGGAATGTGTGTCTATAAAGACCAGAAATACGTGCAAAAGTTACAGTATTCTATAAGTTATGCGCAGAAGTGAGAGTCCCACCCAGGCTCTGTCCATGTGTCCACCCACCTGTCAAAAATGCACAAAGTAGGTTATATATATATTTATAGAATAGCACTTAGAATTTTGGCATTTATGCTTATATGTTAGTATTCTAATCAGCTACTCACATAATCAGCACATAATTGTCTGCAACAATTTTATAGAATTGCCCCTATCCCCTAGATTCTATATAGCGCGCCTAGAGATCCGTGCAAAATTCCAAGTGGATTCTGTAACAATGTGCATAACTTAACAAGCTTAAGAGCACTAATAACAGTACTTAACAAGCAATAATGAGTTGGCACTGATTAGAATTTACACGCACAACTTGCTAAGTGTATTCTGTAACAAAGTACGTCAAACTTCTAAAGCATGCAGGCAAAGGGGGCGTGGTTATGGATGGGGAAATGGGCGTTTCGTAGGTGTTCTGAAATTTACACACGTAGTTATTGCACATAAATCTACATGCCATGCCATGTTTTCATTGGTGTAAATGGATGCGAGTAGTTTAGGTGCTGAGATATCAACTAAATGTAGGCACCGATTATAGATTACGCTTAGTCGGCACTGATTTCAGCACAGATTTTGTAGGCGTCATATATAAAATCTCACCCTATCTTCTTCATCCTCAGGACTTTTATCAGCCCAGTTATTATTATTATTATTATTATTATTATTATTATTATTATTATATTCTTGATATACCACCTGTCTGTAGTACATCAAAGCAATTTACATATTACATAAAGGTTTATTTAATCTCAGATAATAGTTAGGACATGGGATTTACTCTGGTCTCCAGTCCTTCAATCCCCTTTTTTTTACTTCTTTCATTCAATGCTGTCTTCAATGCCTGAGCATATCTTTCTCCTCAAAATATGACTTATGGCTCTCTATCCCAGTGTCTCTTAGGACTAGGTAAGTCGGGGCTACTCCAAACTTAGGCTCTACTTTCTATCTTATGTAGGTCTCCAGCTCTCACCTGATCCCTGTTGAGAATTGGGGGGTCCCAAGCCCCCCCTAAGAAGGCTAGAGTGACCCTAATCTGACTCCATCTCTAAATAACACTAGTAACGGGGTAATCAAGGAGTTATTGCCTCTAAGGGAGACGTTAGATTACAAGTTATACAATGCATTTATACTTACAGCCTTTGATCATTAAGTGAAGCCCACAAATCATCATTTGGAATGAGGAGTTTATTCGCCAAGGTACAAGTCAAATCAGTGATTGACAACAGGCAGGTACAATCAATTAATTATAGGAATATAATAAGCTGCAAACAGGTATCAATTATTTGCTAATCTTTTATAATTTATTTTACCAATTAGAGGTTTTACAAGGGAAAGCAATTAGGTAATTTGTCAATTCTGCTGGACACATTGGTTTCCCTTGGAGAGAGAGTGGCAACCCTATTCTCTCTAACTCAAACCAGGAAATACCCTGATTTTTATAGGTGCCCTCAGGATATGGATAATATAACAGTTGATATACCTGATTGGATCTATGCTAATGTCATGGTTGTCACTGATTGGCTCATGCTAATGAGTAGCTTCTATCTTGCTAACATGGTTTTATCTTTAGCTCGCTTCTTAAGCAAGACCCTGCTCACAGGAAAGTCTCCCTCCTTTCTTGGACAGCAAGTTCCTTATTTTCTCTGCACCTGCTATGACTCACTCATTGCTCAACTTGTTTTTCTAACTTACATTAGAGAAAATTCCACTTTGTAACTTTGTTTCCATATCTATTAACTTAACTTTTAGGCCTCAATCCGGGCTACAAACCAGGCCATACTTTTCCAGCAAGCACCCAGTTATGTCAGCCATCAGATTTCTGACTCAGCCAAGGTCTGTAATGGCCTGAGCTCTATGACTGGGCCCTCCACCATTCCAGTGGGGGGGTCTCTGGCTGTACCATAATTATACATTCCCCACTTGTCACCCCCTCTGAGGAGGGGTGACACAAAGCTCGTCAAGCTTGTCATCATCCATTCCAGAAGGTGGCAAGCTATCAAATTAGAGGGGGAGTTTTGGTCTTACAAATTGCTAGAAGGTATGGTGCAAGACAGGAAACTTCATTCTCAGGTGATATATTATTTGGGCATATGGAATTCCCTTTATATTACCCAATCCCTTGGGCCTTAATCCTGATGTTACCCCTCTTGAGACTTACTCAAACCCGTAGTGAGGGAGGTTTTATGAATGGGACAAATCCATGAGTTCTTCTACAAAATCTCATGAAGTATAGGTAATAGCAATTTCAGGTGGATCGTACTAATAAACACTTTCAGGTCTTTCTATGGCTTCTATTGTATTTGTAGCATAGTGCATAGGGAGATAATCTAATGTATGTATCTCAGTGGTCTTGAGAAGGAACAGTGGTTTCGATTAAGCATTGTTATGGGCTCAACAAATATATGGTTAGTACTCTGTTTGCAGGCTGTTTAAGGTTGTAGGTATTCAGAATCCTTAAACAGGTCGGAGTGCCTGGACCTTACTATTACTCATCATTGGCATCCAATCATGAGCACTAAAAAGTAGATAGCAAGTATGAGGTTGCCTAATACTGCAAAAATGGTCAATCCTAGGAATATTTATATTAACAAAGGTCATGCATGGATCTTGACATATGCATAATGACCTGGAAGTATGGGAAGCATTTTATATATCCGTTACCCCACTTGGAGCTTAGTCAAACCTACAGAAAGACATGCAGCTTAAGTAAGCTTAAGTAAGCCTACACCAAAGTTAAACAATTGCATAACTGGTTGATACCAACAGGGTTTACACCTACATTATGATATCTTAGCCAGTATTAGGGTTTGATGTTACCCTTGTGTCTGAGCAAACTTCAATCTAAATTACATAAACAGAAATAACGGGGAAACTCTTAGAAAAACAATTAGAACAATAAAGGAAATAATAGGAAAATAAAAATAAAACCTTTTCAATATATAGACAGGATTACTGCTAAACTGAAAATAATCTATAATGTCCATAAACAGCAACAGTAATTCTCAAATTAAGTATCAGTTCTAAATTCTCTTTCATCGATCATGGTTGAGGCGGTGGAAGCGCTGAAGAATCTGGACGGAGATCTGGGTTTTCAGGCTGGCCAGCTGAAGGAAGTGGCCGGTCTTGAGATGGTTAGGCTGGTAACATCTGGTTCTGCGGCTGAGTAAACCTGTATATCTTTCACATGGACCCAGGACTTGTGGTCCAGTAGTTTGCAAGGTGTAAAGATTATTGCCACAACCTTGGGGGATCTAACATCATTTGGGCCTGGATAGATCTTGAAGACGTACAAACTTGGATCTTTCCATGTCTTTATTCTAGGCATGCACCATCATAATCAGTCCATCAAGAGTCAAATCATATATAGATGTCAAGAGAAATGAAAGACAATGTAAACATGGAGAAAACAGTGCTAATTAAGTGCAAAAGCAAAATGGAAACCATAAGGGTTCAATAACGAAAAGCCAATTTACATAAATAGCAATAGTATATATGAAATTATATCTCCTGATTGGTAGGGATCAGAGCTTCAACTTCAACCCTCTTAATACTAGGAATTGGGATTTGCATAATATATCCCCACTTCTGGCTTGCATAATGTGCAAGACAGATTGGTAATTATTATGAAGAGATGATCAAATAACAATGTTAAAGTATATGGAACAAAAGAAAAGGGTACAAAAAAAAAAACAATATAAATTAAAATTAAGAGATGATGTTGATTGTTCAAGTTATTTAGGTATGGAGGGTCAGGAATATGGTGCACAAAAATAGTCAAAAAGGCACGGGCAATGTATTGAAATCTATTGCCAATAGGTATGGAATCTTCACCTGCGATGACTAACATTCACCAAGGGTTGGGCCCTCAGCTGCAGGAGGCCAGCAGGACTTACGAGTTAGATGATTCAAAAAGAAGGGTAGAGGCCAAAGCTTCTTGCAACTCCAGTAAGTGGAGAGCCTGTCTCTTTCGCTCATGGACCAATCGATGCATCTGTTGAAACTCACGCTCAATAATGTCTCGTATCTCACACCGGGTAATGTTGGGGTCTGTGCATCTGCCCTTTAATTCAGCGATTCTTTGCTGCAACATAGCCTTCAGATCAGATACATTATCGGGTAGCTCTTCTTTGCTAGCAGTCGTCTCCTCGGTGAGGGACGTCAACGGAATTCCTGTATCCATCAAATCAGACTTTAATCAGATACATTCATCAGACAAATTCTGGATTCAGCTGACTGGAGCTCTGCGTCCTAGATGCGTTGGGGAGAACCTCCAAAATATGCTTGGGTGACCAGTCCTTATATACCATCTGGTCCCCATACAAGTCTATCGAGAGGGACTTTTTTCTAATCTTGCTCAATCTATGAGTCATACTTTGCTTTCCGGCCAGGTGTCCATCTGTACCATCTGTACCATCTCCTTTCCTGTTCTAGCTATTTTGAGAGATTGAGACATTTCCCTTTTTGTAAACATTTCCTTAGATACGGGTATCCAAACATCCAAACAAGAACAAAACAACTTTTTTTATGAAGATATCTAAAATTGGATATATCAGGTTCATATCATCTTGTGATCTGAGTGCCATCTTATAAAGACAGACTCCGTGTTATGAACCAATCTTCTTATCATTACTGTCTTTAATTTCTTCATTATGTGTGTTACACTCTATTTGGAAGTTGCACCAGGTTTCATTAGGACTCACCAAGAGTCCAAGCTCTCTGCTATAAGGCCATCAGCTGGATATCAGGCCTAATCAGTGCTCTTCAGCTGTTTAAAGTTATGTAGCTTGGCCCACCACTATTCCAGTGGATAGGTCTTAAGCTAGAACACATATTAACTTGCAGGAAAAGCAAGTCCTTGCTCAGCCAGTCATAGATTTTTAAACCTAGCTGGTATTTTTACAGCCTGAGTCCTAAAATCTGGCCTTCCACCCTTCCGGTGGGCATCCCTATCAGGATTGTAGGCTAGCAGCAGATTCACTCTCTTTCTTCTCCTGGAGGACAGGATCAGATCTCCCAATTTATCTCTCCTTTCTCATCTTTATGACACTCTGTGCCTCAGGGACTGCTGGGGATCAGACTGGCAACCTGATCTGTTTTTCTTTTATAAGGGAACATGCCTCTCTTTCTCTTGGTAAGTCCCAAGGGACAGCTGTGACCCAAATTGTGCAGCCCCTGTGCTCCCTCCTTCAACCTCCTTAGCCCCTAGGGCCAAGTCTGAGATGGGCCCAAAAATGGGGAACCCACTGCTTGTAGTTCTACATCTCCTCACGACCAAACACCATCTAGGGGTGAAAGATGAATTAAGCTCCACCCTGAACACTGAGTTTTATACTTCCCTTCGGGATCTAAGACTCTAAGGCCATTGTGCTACTTCCCCCTGACTAGACCTCCCCTTCATTAGATTTGACTGGCACTACTCCGGAGTAGGGATCCAGAATGTTCTTCCTGTTGCTGCACATTTTAGAGTCCTCCTATATGTTGATATTGTATTTACTGGTTTTTCTTATATGTACTTTTAGCATTATATTTCCCATAAATTGCTATTACCGAGGATGAGTATAACGATCTATGGATGTAAATATAAATAAATTAATCTTCCCTGTCTCAATCTAAGTTTTTATTTTGCGATATTCACTAAGAGGTCCTTTTACAAAGGCGTGCTAAAAATGGCTTGTGGTAGTGTAGGCACGGGTTATGGGTGTGCGCTGATCCATTTTTTAACATGCCTGTAAAAAGGGCCTCTTTTTTGGAGACCTTACCACCAGCCATTGACCTAGCAGTAAAGAATATGGGCGATAATGACCTAAGTGTGTCAAATGCCACTTGGCACGCGTCCGTTACGCTCGCCAGAAAATTAAAAAATATATTTTTCAGACGCATCTAGTGGACACGCGCCAAAATTGAAATTACTGCAAGGGCCACGAGGTAACTGGGCAGTAACTCCAATTTGGCGTGCATAGGCGCCTACGCGGCTTAGTAAAGGGCCCCTAACTGCAGTAACTCATAGTATTCCCAAGAGATCAGCTGCTTTGTATTACAATAGCCTTGCTAATGAACTATACTATGTGTTGCTGCTGAAAACCTGGCAAGTATGGAAGAAGAGATGAGAAACAGAAAGAGAACAGGAAAGAAGAAGGAAGAAAGAGGGGCAGAGGGGGTTACATGGGAGAGGTGCCCAGAGGAGGCCAGGAAACCACCAAGGTTAATGATGAAAAGGGGAGAGCAAAGGGGAGAGGGATGAGAGAAGCAGGAAGAAGAGAGGATTCGAAGATGGCCAAAAAGGTGGGAAGGAAGACAGAGAGAGAAGTCAAAGGGGAGAGAGGGATAAAACATGGGAGTTGGGACAGGGTTCCAGAGAGGGAAAGAAGAGAGAGAGAGTAACAAATGTGGTACAAAGGGAGAGGAAGAAAGAGACAACCAGGGGCCTGTGAGAGAGACAGAGAGATGGAAGGCAGGAAGGGAATATGGAAAAGGGCAAGACAATTAGGGTGGGGGGAGTTATCAATGTGGGCTACTATATTGCTACATGCTATTTTAGTACTGGGTCCCATTTAATGCAATGCGACTGTGCTAAAATAGCATTACTTGTGGTGAAATAACCCATCTTAACAATTGCCCATATTGATAACTTCCCCCTTTAGTTGAGGAATAAAGAAGGATATAACAGTGAAAGTTAAAATAAATGAAATGCAAAATAAAAAGCATGAAATAGTGACAAATGGAAGAACCAGCAAACAGAGACGGGGAGAAGTAACATGGAAGAGGATTTGCTAGTGAAAACAAATAGCACATTAAGTAAAATAGGGAAAGAAGGCAGGAGAATCCAGATGATGAAAGTGGAAAAGAGAGAACAAGAGATTTTTTTTTATTTTGAATATAAATATCTGATTATGCAATTTGGAAACATTTTTCTAATTATTGTGTACATATTTTAAAAGTCTACCTGTAATTCCTTATACTAGCAGTGTTTTAGTTTTGTTAGCTCTATGTAATGGTTTTTTGTATTGCACCCTTGGTATACCACCTTTCTATAGATACAGTCAAAGCAATGATGTTATGTAACATAATAGTAACATAGTAGATGATGGCAGAAAAAGACCTGCACCGTGGATTTCTATTCCCTAAGTGCATCACTTTGCATTTCTTCGCATTGAATTTTAATTGCCAAACCTTAGACCATTCTTCTAGCTTCCATAGGTCCTTTTTCATGTTTTCCACTCCCTCCGGGGTGTCCACTCTGTTACAGATCTTAGTATCATCCGCAAACATTACCTTCTAACCCTTCGGCAATGTCACTCACAAATATATTGAACAGAATCAGCCCCAGCACCGATCCTTGAGGCACTCCACTACTCACCTTTCCCTCCTCCGAGCGAATTCCATTCACCACCACCCTCTGGCATCTGTCACTCTGTAACATATACTCTGTAACATGTGTTTCCGTCCGCTGTACCTCCCAACCCTGTCTCCATGAAGTTTATAATCTGAATTTGAGCTCTGCAGAGTTTCTTCTTAGTGCCACCGCAACCCAAGTGGCAGTTTGCAAAGGGTGGTAAAATTACCTTCTGCTGCCACATTCACTCAGATAACAAAGACAGAAATAAATGATATTTTGTGGCAATTCTATTCTGTTTCTCTAAAGGGCATGTATAACCATTTGAATATGGCATGTTGATCCTATATAGCCAGGCCTACCTCTTAATCAGAAACAATGATGGCATCGTCAAGGTTTGCACGCATATTTGCTGGGGCGGAGGGGTTCCCAAGCCACTGATGTTAATGTTTGTCATGTAATTAGCATTTTTTTTTCTGTTTATGCACATGCTAAAATTTCCCTTTGAATCTTATGGCGCCAAGAAGAATAAGTGATTCAGATATTTTAGATTTTCTGCTTTAAATTATTTTGACTTCAGAATCAAAGCACACCTGGACTGGTTTCCCTGCTTTTTTTCATTAGCTGATAATGACAATGACCTATGAAATTCAAAAGAGGAAGCAGCTGAGTGATAGGAAATTGCTTTACTACAGTGCCCTGAATAAGAGGCCAAAACTTCCTCCATGACCAGTGAGGCAAGAAAGAAGAGAAGGGCAGAACAAAGGCAAACAATTTACTAAAAATAAAAACAACTAGCAGTAATCAAGTTGTAGAAAGTCACTAAAACGTAAGGTAGCATGGAAGAGGGTGGGCATGACCACAGGCATTTTATGGTAACTGTAGATTCCAAAAAGCACCAAAATGAGCACCAACTTGTGTGAGAATTATGAAGAGAGTATGCCATGTGGAAGCTCATAAAACAATAAGAATGAGGGAGATAGATAACATAATGAAGATAAGGGATGATGGGGGGGAATTTTAGAAGGGGAAATGAATGAAAAGAGAGAAACAAAGTTCACAAAAAGACCCAGAGCACAAAAGCATGAAAAGTCACGGCAGATAAGGAGAAGGAAGTCCTGCCAGATTTATTTCCTGTTACATAGGTCATTGACTCCAGTAGATTTCTGGCTTCCCCTTGAATTCTTCAGAAGTACGGTTGTTCAGATCACCAAATACAAATAGCCAACTTCCAGACCTTAGCTGCTCACCTCAGTTTTGTAGCACCAACATGTGAGTGAACCAGCCCTGGATTAACAGGCAACAAGGGAAGGGGGGGGCACCACAGATTATTTTCCCCCTAACTATCATGCTCTTAACTCTTTCACTGCCGTCTGCCATACCCATTATCCAACATGGATTGCAGTGTTTTTTTTAATTGTTATAAATATATATGATATTTTGTTTTGTACAATAAAGATATTTCTCAGCACTTATTGAGACTTAGGGCCCTGTTTACAAAGCTGCGTTAGCGTTTTTAGCGTGTGCTAAAAATTATCACGCACTAACCGTGTAGATGCTCATTATGGGCATCTACACGGTTAGTGCGTGCTAATGCTTAGCATGTGCTAAAAACGCTAATGTGCCTCTAGCGCATCTTAGTAAACAGGGCACTTAGGGGTCTTTTACTAAAGCTTAGCTCAAGTTATCTGCAGCAGAGCCTATGTTATTCCTATGGGCCCTGCTGCAGATAACTTGAACTAAGCTTTAGTGAAAGACCCCTTTAATGACTTGTCAGTTAAGCAATGGAAGGGCCAAGGGGCACCATTGTTGGGCTGTGCTTAGAGCGTCAGATGGCCTTAATCCAGCCCTGGAGTGAACATTGAGTCCATGAGCCCGTCAGATATGTGCATTCATAGGCCCTGCAGTGACTCCACCCCCTTGTATAGGTTTTCTTTACATAAAGGAACATCACACATTAGCAGAAGTGGAGCCATAAAGGAACCTGTAGAGCCACAAAACTCTGGAATGCACTGCCTGAAAGGTTCCGCTTAACACAAGACTATCCCTACTTCAGGAAGCAGGTGAAAGCTTGGCTCTTCAACCAGGCTTTTAGTGGAACAAGTAACTAACTTGTTAGTCTCAATCACACACATAAGGAGTGACTCGGGCTGCACATACTGCAGCAGGACATGTTTATCCACTCCTGCCCTAGCTGAGATAATATTTAACCATCTCTCTGACCTCATGTGCAACTTTCTTTAATCAGTCACCTTACTTTCTAACTCTTCTTACTCTCTTAACTATCTATATGTTCCATCTTTGCTCTACCTTTCACTATCAATTAAAATGTTCTATTACGCATATTGTGTTGACATTGTAAGTAGTATACTTTGCCATACTTTGTATTGTTATTTGATTATTTTTACTGCTGTAATTACCTATTGCTCATGTTTGATCTATTCTTACTGTACACCGCCCTTAGTAAATTCCTTCAGAAAGGCGGTAAATAAATCATAATAAATAAATAAAATACTGGAACCACAAACCAGGGTTCATTCACGTGCTGGCTTTGCTCTTCCCCAGTTCCCAGAGCAGCACTTAAAGTCTGGCTGAGGGGGAGGACGGACACTGCATTAATGACCTTATGGCCAGAATAGCAGGGGGCAATTTGAAACAATCCAGGAGTATAAGACCTTTGAAGATAAAGGGATGAAACATTTTGACACTCACTAGGAGTGGCCTAGTGGTTAGAGCACCAGTCTTGCAATCCAGAGGTGGCCAGTTCAAATCCCAGTGCTGCTCCTTGTGCCCTTGGACAAGTCACTTAACCCTCTATTGCCTCAGGTATAAACTTAGATTGTGAGCACTCCAGAGCCAGGGAAATACCCAGTGTACCTGAATGTAACTCACCTTGAGCTACTACTGAAAAAGGTGTGAGCAAAATCTAAATAAATACTTAGAAGTTAACAAGGACCTGAGATTACAAACCATAAAATTATACTGCCTTGTCACCTTCTGGTTACCCATCCACCACTCCTTGTTTCTTCCTGTCACTCCTGTTAGTACAATTAAAAAAAGGTATCACCATACTTTCCTTTCTTATGTTTTGTTTGTTTTATTTGTATGTATTACCTAGAAATGGGTGAAAAGAGGGAGTGAAATAAGGTAGGGAGGTGCATTAGGGATATACTAACTTCCGCAAATCTCTGAAAACTCATCTCTTCCAAAAGGCCTACAAGGAAAACACATAGCCTACAAACTACTTCAACAAATCACACAATTACCACAGCTCACCTCTAACTTAACTAACACATAACATAATAGATGACGGCAGAAAAAAGACCTGCACGGTCCATCCAGTCTGCCCAACAAGACAACTCATGTGTGCTACTTTTTGTGTATACCCTACTTTGATTTGTACCTGTGCTCTTCAGGGCACAGACCGTATAAGTCTGCCCAGCACTCTCCCCACCTCCCAACCACCAACCCCTCCTCCCAACCACCGGCTCTGGCACAGACTGTATAAGTCTGCCCAGCACTATCCTCACCTCCCAACCACCAGCCCTGCCTCCCAACCACCGGCTCTGGCACAGACCATACAAGTCTGCCCAGCACTATCCCCGCCTCCCACCACCGGCTCTGGCACAGACCGTATAAGTCTGCCCAGCACTATCCCTGCCTCCCACCACCGGCTCTGGCACAGACCATATAAGTCTGCCCAGCACTGTTCCCACCTCCCACCACCGGCTCTGGCACAGACCGTATAAGTCTGCCCAGCACTATCCCTGCCTCCCAACCACCAGTCCCGCCTCCCACCACCGGCTCTGGCACAGACCGTATAAGTCTGCCCAGCACTATCCCCGCCTCCCAACTTCCAGCCCCGCCTCCCACTAACGGCGCTGCTATGCAATCTCGGTTAAGCTCCTGAGGATCCATTCCTTCTGAACAGGATTCCTTTATGTTTATCCCACACATGTTTGAATTCCGTTACCGTTTTCATCTCCACCACCTCCCGCGGGAGGGCATTCCAAGCATCCACCACTCTCTCCGTGAAGAAATACTTCCTGACATTTTCTTGAGTCTGCCCCCCTTCAATCTCATTTCATGTCCTCTTGTTCTACCGTCTTCGTATCTCCGGAAAAGGTTCGTTTGCGGATTAATACCTTTCAAATATTTGAACATCTGTATCATATCACCCCTGTTTCTCCTTTCCTCCAGGGTATACATGTTCAGGTCAGCAAGTCTCTCCTCATACGTCTTGTAACGCAAATCCCATACCATTCTCGTAGCTTTTCTTTGCACCGCTTCGATTCTTTTTACATCCTTAGCAAGATACGGCCTCCAAAACTGAACACAATACTCCAGATGGGGCCTCACCAACGACTTATACAGGGGCATCAACACTCTCTTTCTTCTGCTGGTCACACCTCTCTCTATACAGCCCAACAACCTTCTAGATACAGCCACCGCCTTGTCACACTGTTTCGTCGCCTTCAAATCCTCAGATACTATCACCCCAAGATCCCTCTCCCCGTCCGTACCTATCAGACTCTCGCCGCCTAACACATACGTCTCCTGTGGATTTCTATTCCCTAAGTGCATCACTTTGCATTTCTTGGCATTGAATTTTAATTGCCAACCCTTAGACCATTCTTCTAGCTTCCGTAGGCCCTTTTCATGTTTTCCACTCCCTCCAGGGTGTCCACTCTGTTACAGATCTTAGTATCATCCGCAAATAGGCAAACTTTACCTTCTAACCCTTCGGTAAGGTCACTCACAAATATATTGAACAGAATCGGCCCCAGCACCGATCCTTGAGGCACTCCACTACTCACCTTTCCCTCCTCCGAGCTAACTCCATTCACCACCCGCCTATCCTCCCCTACCCAATCTTTAAACAGCAAGAATGGTACTTGTCATCATGAAACAACTATGCTCATCTTCTCTTACCAACATTCTAACTATAAGAAATGTACCTGTTAACACGAAATGATTATGTCATAACCACACTCTGTAAGCCACTTTGAGCCTATAAATAGGTGGGAAAAGGTGGGATACAAATGCAATAAATAAATAAATATACACTGAATATATTTTCATTTTATTTATTTATTTGCAGTTCATTAATTGTTTGCTTCTTTAAAACAAAACAAAATGGAAAAAAATGAATCCCTCCCCTCCAAAAAGAAAGAATGCAAAATAGAAAAATCTCTGCCCCTCCTAACTTATCACTACCATCTCTATGCTTAAATTGTTTAAAAAAAAACCTAGACCTCTCTCACACACCTCTACCTGTCTCTACCCCCTCATCTTACCATAGTTTGCTGTAGAACTTTCCACCCTGCCATACAACAAAATAACACTGGATTTGGGTCAGGCAGTGCCATCTTGGCAAAGAGAAGCTGTAAAACAGGAGCAAAAGGAGATTGCTCCTGCACGAAGACTACTCATCAGGTAAGAGGCCGTATTTGGGGTAGGTGAGGGTCCTGAGGGAAGTCCAGGGTGAGGTAAAAGCAATTTAAGCAACAAAGTTGCAATGGCATGGGGTGAGAGAGGAGGAGAATAAAATGGTGATCACATGGCCATTTCGGTGGGGAGCGCTTACCCCCACCCATTGAGATGGCGGTAAGGGCTCCCCTGCTAACCTGTGGTAATCAGGAATCCAAGCATATTCTATAACAATGTGCATGACTTAATTGGCTTAACAAGCTAATCAGCGTCAGTAACAGCACTTAAGCATTAATGAGCACTAATTGGCAATAATTAGAATTTACGTGCAGAACTCACTAAGTGTATTCTGTAACACAGAGCACCTAAATTGTAATGTACGCCAGGGGCGTATCTGGAATCCGGCGGTAGGGGGGGCCAGAGCCAGAGAGGGGGGGCACATTTTTGCCTCCCTTCCCCCCCCCCACCCGCCGCCGCCGCCTCTCTCCACCCCCCTCCCCGCCGTCAACCCTCCCCCGCTGCTTACTTTTGCTGGCGGGGGGCCCCAACCCCCGCCAGCCGAGGTCCGACCCGCAGTCTTCATATTTCGTCTTCCTCAGTGGCCATGCTGCAAGGAAGTAACGCTGCAGTGCTGCTTCATTGAATCCAGTTCGGAGTCTGACGTCGCAGCACGTTGTACGCGCATACAAGGTGCTGCGACGTCAGACTCTGAACTGGATTCAGCGAATTAGCACTGCAGTGTTACTTCCTTGCAGCATGGCCACGGAGGAAGACGAAATATGAAGACTTCGGGTCGGACCTCGGCTGGCGGGGGTTGGGGCCCCACCCAGCAAAAGTAAGCAGCAGGGAAGGGTTGACGGCGGGGAGGGGGGCCAGGGCGAAATCTGCCAAAAAGGGGCGTGGTTATGGTCTTGGAAATGGGCATTTCATAGGCGTTCCAAAATTTACACGCACTGTTATAGAATATGCCCCTCTGTGCTGAAATCTACACGCCAGTATTTATGCCTCATTTTCCTTGGTGTAAATGGATGTACAACGTTCTAGGCATTGGAATATCAACTAAGCATATTCCATATACTGCGCCAAAATCTAGGTGCCACTTATAAAAAATACGCTTAGGCAGAAATTTGTTCCGCACGGATTTTTCAGGCGCCATATATATATAGGGCTAACTCCCGTGGTTGGCAGCGAACCTGGAAATTCAATGCTGGGCCATTTTAAGCCTATACTCATCGATTAACCGGTTAAGTTATAGGGGCCAAAGATAGACCTGCTATTTATGTGGGTCTGTCTGGCCGCTATACTTAGTCACTGGCTCAACATAGCCAGTGATCGGGCTAGCCGTTAACCCCTGGATTCTATATGGCGTGCCTAGAGATCCACACTGAAATCGATGTGCCTAACTTAACAAGCTTAACAAGCCAATGAACGCTGATAACAGCACTTAACAAGCAATGACGAGCACTAATTGCCACTGATTAGAACTTAGGCGCAAAAGTCGCTAAGTGTATTCTGTAATGATGTGCGCCGAACTTCTAATGCGTGCGTGTACGTCCAGATTGTCAGACTCAGAAACTGAACGAAGCCTTGCGCCAGAAGAACAGGACCTCAGCTGGCGGGGATTGGGGTCCCCCGCCAGCAAAAGGTAGGCGACGACGACGGCGGGTTGGTGGTGGCTTGGCAGTGGGAGGGGGGGTCGGAGGGTCATTGGCAGGGGGGTCAAGGGTCAAATCTACGGGGGCCCAGGCCCCCGTGGCCCGACATAGCTACGCCACTGCACAGCACATGGCAAAAACAGCCCCCACTACTAGTGCAGGGCTCTTCTTACCAGAGCTTGGTAAAAGGACCCCCAAAGGGGCCCTTTTACAAAGGCGCGGGAGGGCTAATGCCTGGGTAGCATGCGCCCAATTCGCACTACCGCTGGAGTAGTGCATGAGCCTGGCGGTAATTCCGATTTTGACATGTACCAAATCCCACAGCAGAAAATAATTTTCTATTTTCTACAACGGGGGCATTCCCGGCAGTAACCGGCAGCGCGCCCACGTAGGCGCATGCTGTATGGTTACCATGTCGGTAGCGCATGAGCCCTTACTGCTAGGTCAATGGGTGGTGGTAAGGGCTCAGGCCATATATAGGCACTTGCTAGCTTTAATATTAGTGCAGGCCCATTTCCTGGCCCATTAAAAAAAAATAGCCTTTTTCCCAGCCACAGTAAAAAATGGCCCAGCGCATGCCTAATAGACAAGCCCACACTACTGCAGATCACTTTTTACTGGGGCTTTGTAAAACGACCCCTAAATGAAGTAGGCTTGAAAGCAGCAAATTAAAACCTAATAATAGGACTACCATGAAATAGCATCAAAAATATATACATTTAACAGCACTGAATTTCAAATAACAGAGATATAATATGATGGTTATATTCTGAGTCCCATTTCAAATAGAACTTAGAGAACAGAACTGAGAGGCCCAGGCAGGGGCGTAGCCAGACACCCAATTTTGGATGGGCCTGGGCCCAAGATGGGTGGGCAGAAGAACTCCGCCTTGTCCCACAAGTGATTTGGTCTCTCCCTTTCTCACCTGCATGCCATGTGGTCTCTCAAACATCCCCCCTCCCCTGCATACCTTTTAAATAGCAGCTTTTCACCAGCAGCAAGCAGCAACTAATACACACTGCTCATGTTGGCCCCACAGCCTTCCCTCTGATGTAACTTCCTGTTTCTGCATAGGCAGGAAAACATCAGAGGGAAGGTTATGGGGCCAGTGCAAGCAGTATGTATCAGTCACTGCTCACTGCAGGCAAAGATCTGCTATTTAAAAGGTATGCAAGGAGGGACAGTTGTTGAGAGTTTTCGGCTGGTGGGACTTGGGGATCCATGCCAGCCACATCATAGGTGTGCTGATACTGGGTGGGCCTGAGCCCAAAGTGGATGGGCCTGGGCCCACCCGAGCCCACCCTTGGCTACGCCACTGGGCCCAGGTCAGGATGTGCTCAGTTCGAGTGGTATTTTAGAACAGGATCGACCGATGCAGAACCTTTCTAAAATACCTACGGGAGTGCACATGTGTTTGCCAGCTTGTGCAGCGGGATCAGCCATCTAACGAAGATCCATGTTGAAAAAAAATGAATGGCACAAACCCAGCACCTTCCACATTGAGGTGTTGTTCTCCTAGACCTATTGTAACACGTGTTTGATGTGAGTTTTGCCTGCAGAAAGTACCGCATAAACCTCAATCCCAATTACAATACCAGAAGCAAGACAACAATAGAGTTGCATAATACCCTATTTCGTTTTAATAAAGTTAACTTGAAAAGAGTTAAAGAAGGACAAATATGGAACCCTGTAAATGTTTTATATCATTGTTTAAAGCTGCTGATAATATATACATTAGAAGCCTGCGGGCTACTCATATTTATTCATGGAAAGTGCATTGAAAACTATTACAAAATTATTTTCTGGAAGGGATTTATTATTATTATTATTTAGATTCTTGATATATCACCTTTCTGTGGTACAATCAAAGTGGTTTTCATATTACATACAAGTACCTTCTCTGTCCCTAGCAGGCTCACAATGTACCTAATGCAATGGAGGGTTAAGTGGCTTGTTCAGGGTCACAAGCAGACACAGGGGAATCATACCCAGTTCCCTCAGTTCTCAGCCCACTGTATAAAAACAAAATGTATCACAGTCTAGTACCAGAGCTGTCATGTCCTTATTTTAACAGAAGCCATAGTAATAGCTGGCAAGGTTCACTATAAGAAAGTGCAATATTGGCAATTTTGGCATACAGCATATACCATGCCTATTGTTGTTGACTTCCCTCAGGGTCTGTAATTATGCAAATAGCTCGCATGGAGCCAAATCCGGGAGCAGGAATGCAGGAAATGACTTTGGATAGCATGCCAGCCTGCTCCTGTTTTCCCAAGTTGCATCCTTATTGCACGCGTCATACAGAAACTCTTCTCAGTTTGACTTTGAAATTTTTTTCACTTTCAGCATTCAAAATAAAAACATCACAGCCGATGTTCAAAATGATTTAACCGGCTGGAAAAGGCCTCCGACGGATTAAATCACTTGTTCACAGCTGTCCGGTCAGGTCTCCTGTTCTTAACCAGATATCTCTGCTGAAAATTACTGGTTAGCACTGAATTCAAAAGCGGCCAACTTGTGGGTGTTCCAGGGACGGTGTTGGGTTAGGTCAGTGGCGTACCAAGGGGGGGGCGGTGGGGGCGGTCCGCCCCAGGTGCACGCCGCTGGAGGGGTGCCGCAGCACGCGCCTGTCTGCTCCCAGTTCGCTACGCTCACTAAATTCTCTTGTTCGCTGCAGCAGCTCCCTCCTTCTGCCCCGGAACAGGTTACTTCCTGTTCCGGGGCAGAGGGAGGGAGCTGCAGTGAATGAGAGAATTTAGCGAGCGTAGCGAACTGGGAGCAGACAGGCGCGCGCTGCGGCACCCCCCCAGCGGCGTGCACCTGGGTGGGTGTCATTTCACGGGGGGGCACGCTGCACCCGGGGAGGGCGCATCGGCGATCCGCCCCGGGTGCCGTCGAGGCTAGGAACGTCACTGGGTTAAGTGCCGATATTCAGCCCCTCACCGCATAAGTAAACTGCTTAAATCGGGCCACATAATTAGCAGTCCTATCTCTAAGTGGTCTGGCTTTTATGCAGTTACCTTGGATTCTATATAGCGCGCCTAGAATCCACACCAAAATCCAAGCATGTTCTAAAACAACGCACGTAACTTAATTGGTTTAACAAGCCAATCAGCATTGATCAGCTCTTAACAAGCAATAACGAGCAATAATTGGCAATAATTAGAATTTATACGCACAAGTCGCTAAGCATATTCTGTAACACAGTGCACCTAACTTCTGATTCGCGCAGGCAAAAAGGGGTGCAGTTATGGAAGGGCAAATCGGCATTCTGAAATTTACATACATATAGAATATGGCCCAGTGCACCTAAATCAATGCACCGGGATTTATGCCACATTTCCGTTGATGTAAATGGCTACATGTAGTTTTAGGAGCTGGGATATCAACTAAGCATATTCTACGTACCGCACCTAAATCTAGGTGCCACTTATAGAATAAGCTTAGTCGGCACGTGGATATTTTAGGGGCCATATATAGAATCTCTCCCTTAAAGGCTGAATATCCAGATATCCAATGCCAAAGCCCGGACAGGGCCCCAGCTCTAAATATCTGGGAATAATGGCAGCGGCATGCAGCAAAACACTCACCGCCACTGGCTGAATATCAGGGTGATTTGGTACAGTTTTGTAACCAAAGCAAAAACAGTGATGCTCGGTGAGATGTGGTACTATCAGCTCTAGCCAATCATTTTGGTTTTTGATTTAAGCCTCTCCTTTAAAATACAGGTAAGACAGAGGTGTTTAAATTTTATTCAGCAGTAGCCATATTATCAGAAATTCACATGTGTGCAAGCCACATGAAGTTTTTATAGTGTTCCACGTGATCAAAAATCCACGTACTACAGGTCACGTGAATCTTATTAGCCTGCTACAGAAGGATTTATACCCATCAAGATCTGTGTGAATCTCTTCTGAAATTCTGACTTCCTGTTCTGTAAGCAGCTTTGTAATGCTTCAAAATCATCTGAACTAGCTAATTCAGTTACAATTGCTTTGCTAAAAATCTCAAGAGGATCAACTGCTAAGGTCATGTGGGTCCCATTTGGCTCACAGGTCTCATATTGGACACCTCTGATTTAAGAAGTCCTATCCAAGGCTCTATCTCCATCCCCAATATTTGCAAGAAGCATCTCATCAGAAACATACCTTTAATAGTTTGTTGGTAGCATTTTGAATGCGCCTTTAAAGTTAAGGCACATTAAGTGCTAACATGCCAATATTCCTATGGGTGCATTAGCATTTAACATGTGTGAACCATTAACATGCGTTAAAAACGCTAATGCGCCTTAGTAAACATACCCCTTAATGTCATAATTAGCACCTGATCACAGAAACTCCTTAATTTCAAAATTGCCTGTCACTTGACCAACAAAGCATTGTTCTCAGATATACCCCTTGGTTCACAGTTTACATTTTTAAGAGGTTTGATTTTCCAAACTTAAATTTTTCACTGGCTCTCTACTGCCTCCTTGTGGTAAAACTGGCAACATACTGGTCACAACGATGTAAAATCAAGCAACTAGAGTTGCAAATGATAATCGTAACTTTAAATTCTGAATTATTTTTATAACCTCTGTTCCCTGGGTCCCTGCTCTTTTCGCCATAAACATAAATTGGGAGAATTCTTTTGAAATAAAGGGCCTCCACGTATGAGATCTCTAGGGAGCAGCAGTTCAAGAGCAGGGTTTTACTCTCACAACCTCTCATTGTTTCCTAATGCACCTTTATCATTTGTGGTTTTGCTGGAAAGCCCATTAATAATGCCATGTATAAGATTTTGACCATTACTGAGATTGCCTTTCCAGTGCATTTGCAAATACTACACAACACTGCCGAGTACTGACATGACAATGCTTGGTGTCACTGGCTGATTGTTTTTAAAACTCTATTTCCCATTTAAAGTACTAAGCAGTTTTGGAAATAAAATAAGTATTGGAGTAAAGTGCATATTTTCATTTGATAGGGAAAACCTGTGTTTTAACTCAGGCAATCGAGTTGTAACAAATTGTACTTCCATTAATACAATGTATTCTAAGCCACACTGAGCCCGCAAATAGGTGGGAAAATGTGGGATACAAATGCAATAAAATAAATAAATAAAAATAAATGGTTGCCTTTAATGAAACTGAATAACTTTGAATCTATATTTCATCTTCCCCTCCCCAACCCAGCTGTTTTCTGTATGTTTTACAGATCCCCTCTGATTACTGCATGTCCTTAAGGCTGTATTCATGTTTTCATATAGAGCGAGCAACAGAGTAGTAGCCAAAAGTCACCAGGGACCCTCAACATTCTTCCATTGTGTTTCGACATTCAACACTATGACAGGATGCCAGTTGCCATCTCTACTATTCGTAGCTTTGGGTAATCAGTAAACTCTATTATTTATTTATTTATTTATTTGTATTTTGCTCACATATACAGTTCTGTATGCAATTTGGGATTTTTAAGTGCATGCAGAAGCCAGAATTCAAGGGAGAGGTGGGAAGGGGGTAGCACGTGATAGAAAACGTATATACTGTACAGAGAATAGCAATCCCAAAAATGCTCTCCTGGAATTTCTGGTGAGAAAGGCAGCAAATCAGCAGGCATGAAGGAAAAACGAAGCAGCCTTAGACATCTAGTGGGCCAAAATGCAGACTCTAAAGACGGAACGTTAGCACAAGTACAGGCTGGGTTTAATTTGAAATAGACTTAACAAAATGATTCTGTTGCTCTAAAATCTAAAATGTTCTAACGCAAATCTTCAGTTGCTCGGTTTTGCTCGTTCCCCCAGTGGACAAACCACAATAGTTCCCATTTTAATCATACTATCACTTTGTAATTGTTAACACCGCAGTTCTTAATCATCTTTCTGTAACCATGTAAGCCACATTGAGTCTACAAATAGGTGGGAAAATGTGGGATACAAATGCAACAAACAAATAAATAAATAAATAAATAAATAAGCACTGTAGAATTTGCAGCAATGTGATAGTGAGTGATGAAGCATCCCTTCATTTCTTTAGAGGATGGAAGCTCTGAATTGTTTGCTTCAGAAAGATAGCCTTACTCTTCTCCTCAGAATAAAGAAGCACAGAGTTTTCCTTTTAAAGCAGAAACAGCATTCAGAATCATACCCAGTTTCTAGCAAAATATTATTTTAGACTCTCAAAAAGAAAACTAAATGTCAATCCTGAAGCTTGCAGTATTGGTACTCTTGTGAGCTGGAATATCACCAGTGACCTGAGATAATACCGAAGCCAAAGATATTCACCGCTGGTTGATAAATATCTTAATAACAAATCTGATCACATAAGTTGTCCGTCACAAGTAACCGCAATCATCCTAGCAAGGAAAGGAAATCTTGTAACACTGCTTAGACTTCTACGCTGCATCATAGTTGGAATGTCTGTAAAAGTTGCAGTCCATGTAGATTTAATCTGGATTTTGAAATAAAAGTACAGAAACAGAGGCAGAAGGAATGCACTGCAATAGAAAGTGGTTCACAGGACAGCAGCACTGGACAGCAGCACTTAGTTAAGAGTGGTAGGTGCTACTGAAAACCAACTCTCCCTTACCTGAGAACATCTTAGCCCACATTCTTCAATTCTGGTGATTGGCTGGCAATCACAAAATCCCCAGATGAAAATCAACAAGAAATTGAGATCATTCACAGACATTGCCCAGTGGAGACCTGGTTTATGCTTAGGAAACATCATCTGTGCTGAGTTTGAATCTTTCTCCAATGCCAAATTTGTAACAATGCTAGCCCTTCCTCCTTTTACTATTGGCCATATGATAAAGAGCTGCATAGGTGGGGTAACTTCAGATCTGCTTGTGTACTGATTGGATATTGCAGGCTTGACTCATGCTTTTTACCCCATTATTTTTCTTGAACAGTAGCTCTGTCAAATTTGGCCACAACTCAAACAAGAATTTATCCCCTGAATTTCCTATATTTCCTAATCTACTCGTTGTGCAAGACTAGAAATGCTATTAGAAAGCTCCTGTTAAAATACTTAGAAGTTTCAATCCAGTGCTATAAATAATGGCAAAGAAATAGTTTTTTTTTTTTTTTTTTTAAAACATCAGTAATCTTACAAAAAATATGCAGGAAATGATAAAGAATTTAAGCTACCAAGGTTATCATGTAAGGGCTCTTTCTACACAGGAGTCTAGACTGAAGGGGCTGGCAGAATATGGGCATGCCAGTCATAGATAGACACTGCAGTACGCCATCCTATGATGTTGGCAAGGATAACTGAGCCACCCAGACAAGCTGAGTGAGGAACATACAAAGGGCCAGATTCTACATAAGGCACTGTAAGTAGCACATGTTAAATTGTGTGCAGCAGTGGCGTAGCTATGGGGGCCACGGGGGCCTGGGCCCCCCAAATTGGCTCTGGGGCCCCAGGTTTGGCTGGCGGGGGTCCCCAACTCCTGCCAGCTAAAGCGTTTGTCCCACGCTGGTCTCACATTGCCTGGCATCCTGTCCTGTTTTCAGTCCCTGTGCACGCTCGTTTTAATGAAACTGAGCATGCTCGCGCATGCTGTTTCATTAAAATGAGCGTGCACAGCGACTGAAAACAGAACAGGGCGCCAGGAAATATGAGACCAGCGCAGGACAAACGCTTTAACTGGCGTGGGTTGGGGATTGGGGACCCCTGCCAGCCAAGGTACCTTCGCAGCGGTGGCGGGGGGAGCACCGGTGGGGGGGGCGGAAGCAGCAGCAGGAGGGCGGTGGCAGGGAGACGATAGCGGCTGCGGGGGGCGGAAGTGACGGTGGGAGGGCGGAGGTGGAGAGGCGGGCTAAAATGTGCCCCCCCTCACCTTGGGCTCTGGCCCCTCCTCCCATTGAGGTCTGTCTACACCCCTGGTGTATGGCCAATTTATGTGTGCTACTTAATTGAGTAGCAAGCTAATTAGTAATGATAATTGGTCGATAACCAATTATCACTAATTAATCATAATTGGAATTTATATGTGCTTCTTTTAGGCATATCCTAAAAAGAGGCACACATAAATTCTAACACACGTAGCTGAAAACGAGGCACGGCCATGGAGGAATGTTGGCGTGTCAGGGACATCAATCAAATTTACACGCGTTGTTATAGAATTCAGGGGAGCACGCATACATTTAGTTTTCAGTGGCCACATCTAAATGTACACATGTTCCCCCATCGTATGCGCTATTCTATAAACCACATCTTACTGTAGATGTGGTTTATAGAATAGCGCTACGTGAGCTATTCCAACACGCTTACATTTTAAACGCCATTTACTGAATCTGGCCCATAAAGGGGAACTGTGATTAATAAAGGTTATATTAAAGTGAAGACACCAGGTGGAAGGATAGGATGAGTGGAGGCAGCAAGTCAAAAATGAAATTTATCAGAAAAATGTGAAAAGCCACAGGTAACAAGAAAGATGGGAAGAGACATGCAAAAGCAGAACGAAGGAAGCTGAAAGTTAAAAGATCATGTTATGCCCCTATTTGGAAGGTGCATTTGGCAGATCTCACACACAGGTTGCAGCGTCCTTTGATTCCAAGTCCAGAGCTTTATTTGTCATGCTTGCTCAGTTACAGAAAAACATCTAACAGTCAGCTACATCTGCCTGCTTTTTTTCATCTCCTTCCTCTTCCGACTCCTGATCTTCCCCAGTCATCCGATGAATCATCGTGGCCAGGATTTCATCTGAACACCACAAATCAGTGAGTGGGTACTGCAACTTACTCCTCACCGGCCTCCCACTTAGCCATCTATCCCCCCTTCAATCCGTTCAGAACTCTGCTGCACGCCTTATATTCCGCCAGAACCGATATACTCATATCACCCCTCTCCTCAGGTCACTTCACTGGCTTCCAATCAGATACCGCATTCAGTTCAAGCTTCTCCTTCTTACCTACAAATGCACTCAGTCTGCTGCACCTCACTACCACTCTACCCTCATCTCCCCTTACGTTCCCGCCCGAAACCTCAGTTCACGGGACAAATCCCTCCTCTCAGTACCCTTCTCCACCACCGCCAACCCAGGCTCCGCTCATTCTGCCTCGCCTCACCCTATGCTTGGAACAAACTTCCTGAGCCCTTACGCCAAGCCCCCTCCCTGCCCATCTTCAAGTCTTTGCTTAAAGCCCACCTCTTCAATGCTGCTTTCAGCACCTAACTCTTACCTTTCAGGTAATCTAGACTGCCCCAATTTGATTGCCCCTATCGGAATGACTGTTCACTTGTCCTTTAGATTGCAAGCTCTTTGAGCAGGGACTGTCCTTCTATGTTAAATTGTGCAGCGCTGCGTAACCCTAGTAGCGCTTTAGAAATGTTAAGTAGTAGTAAGTAGTAGTAGTAGAGTGGGTACCTACATTCATGTTTAAGACACCTTAGAAAGAGGTCATCTCCTCTCTTAGCAGTATGGACAGAATGAGATACTTGCTAAGGAGAAAATCACTTGGCTGTGGCTTGATCCCATAGGCTAGTGCTGGCTCAGGGAGAGTGAGGAGAGCTAGAGACTGTGAGGCCCTTTTACTAAGGCGTGCCGAATAGTGACCTGTGCTAGTGTAGGTGCGTGTTAGGGACACACGCAGGTCCATTTTTCAGTGCGTCTGCACCTTTTTTGTGGCTGAAAATGGACAAGCGGCAAAATTAAAATGAGCGCGCGCCCGTTTTTGGCCTGAGACCTTACCAGGATGTCAGACTCAGAAATTGAACAAAGCCTTGCGCCGGAAGAAGAGGACCTTGGCTGGCGGGGGTTGGGGTCCCCCGCCAACAAAGGTAGGCGACGGCGGCGGCAGGTTGGCGGCTGGAGGGGGGTCGAGAGGGTCGTCGGCAGGGGAGTCCAGGGCCAAATCTATGGGGGCCTAGGCCCCCGTGGCCCCACGTAGCTACGCCACTGGATCAGCCCATGACCCTCCCCTGGCCATGTCCCCTTTTTGGAGCTATATGTAATATTTACACAAGGATCCTGGTGTCTAAAAATGCATATGTAAATTTTAATTGATGCCAATTAGCACTGTTAATTGATTATTAGCACCCAATTATTGGCATTAATTGGCTTGTTTAATTAAATTATATGCTCAAATTTGGGTGCGTGCCCAGTTTGTGCACGCAATTCTTAGTGCCATATGTAGATTTCAGGGGGGCAGGGTCTGGATTCTCATTATGACCACTACCACCAACCTTGCCCATGATTGCCATTCCGATCCGAAACGCTTTTAAAAGACATCATCTGTAAATGATCATAATATGAAATGCAAATTATTCAAATTCAGATTATTGTTTACAAAAGTCTATGTCTCTGTGACATCATTAACAGTAAGCTGGTACCCTATTGGGTTTTTGTTTTCAAATAATTGTAGTTTTACAGTGCAAACATTTTTGAATGCGTGAAAATCACCGGGTGATCATGCTAAAAAGTCTGTAACTTCGCAGTGTTTAAAGATAGTCTCATTCCACTCGGCACATAAATGTAGATAGTAATAACAAATAAAGCTGTAAAATTTCACATTGAAATTCCAAGCAGTTACTGAGAAAGCAGCGAAAAAAACTCTGGGGGAGGGGTCCTTTTTTTTTTTTTTTGCTTCGCCCTACATAGAGCGTGCCATGAAATAAGACATTTTAGTCTATAACATCCTGCAAGCACTGTCAAGGCTCTCAATTCAGTACAATTATGCAGCCACAACAACAGCTGCAAAATTTGTCTTCTGATGTGGAATCTCAGTAAGCTGACTTTTCACCCTCCAACCACCATCTCTGCTCATTTTGGTTTCCACATAGTGCAACTGGCACAGACCCACCCTTCCACCAGCTACAACTTCCTCTGCCACCTACAGGTCCTGTTTATTAGGTCTCCAATTCAGTGTTCTTGCACCTCATTCTGGAAATACAGAGTTGCTGGCAGCTGCCCACAGCAAAAAGTAAAACCTATGTGGTGATAACTCAAAACGAGATGAGGAGGGGGTGTGAGGGGAGAAGGAGGAAGATAAACTGAAGATAAGGGAAGAGAATCCCAGGGAGAGGAGACACTCAATGGAAGGCAGAGAAGTGATAAAAGGCAAGAGAAGAGAGCAAACTGGAGCAGAGGATAGGCAGGATGAAAGAAACTGGAAGGCAGGAAGTAAAGTATAAAGGAAGAGAGAAGGGTTGGGGAGAAAGGAGGGCAGGAAGAGCAGGACAGACTGGAAAGCAAAACACACTTGTAAGGTTGAAAGAAGGGGTGACTGCATAAGAAAGAAAAACTGAAAGAGAGAGTAGAGACTGGTGAGGACAGATGCAGAAAGAGATAGAAGAAACTAAAAGGGAGAAAGAAAAGTTAATGAAAATTCAAAGAAAATAGAAAAGGGAAGAATGTTAATAGAGAAAATGAAGTAATGAACAAATTGAAAATGCACACTTACAGTAAGACACAAGGATATGTGAAGGTGTCTCAGGAGAAGTGTAGATGGAGGGTGCAGTGTGTACATTTCTCTCTATAGAGAGGGTTTACATATGTCTGTCTAGATAGGGTGTCTAGGGGAAGAGTGTTTGAGAAGTGTGGGGGGGTTGTGGGAGTAGGATGTGCATATGTGGGAGGGGTGTGTGTGTGGCATGGGGGAGTCTGGGGCAGAGTTTGGGTGGAGAGGAGTCGGAGAAAAAAATTTTAGGGGGTATGTGTGGAGCAAGGTGTGTGGAGGAGTGTCTGGGAGTTTCCAGGTTGCAGGAATGTGACTGACAACATGAGAGTATCTAGGGAGTGTCTGAAGCAGGGACAGAGGCACAGAGATCAGTGAAGTGAAATAATGTGGATGCTGGTGTCAATGACACACTTTTTTCCCCACCCTAACCTATGCTCTCTCTCAACCCTTCTATCCCTCTGCATCCAACCCAACCTCTTCCTGCCCCCTCATAACCCCAACCTCACATTCAATCACCTCACCCCAATACTCCTTTGCTCTCTCCTGCTCATCCCAGGCCAACCCACAAAAAGTCTGTTTAGATGGGGACTGAGAATGGCATACTCTCTGGTTGCCTATGACAGTGTTGCCTCCTGATCTTCTACCCCAGCCAGACAGCCAGCAGGAGAAATAGAAGTGCACATGAAGGGGCATTTACGATATGACGTCTAAATCCGATTTTCATCGTTTTACTGAAAATGTCCAAAAATCAAGTAGTGAACATTGTGATTTTCAAACCAGAAAAATGTCTTTTTTTTTTTTTTTTTTCAAAAATGGCCATTTCCTAGATGTTTTGTGCTTAGTGCATTTTTCTTTTGTGACCGTTAAAAAAAAAAAAAGGCCTAAAGAAAAATAGCCAAAACAAGCCACTGGGACGTATGGGGAGCCAGCATTCTTAGTAGACAGACATCCCACCACAGCAGTGGGGCACCCTAGGGGGCGCTGTAGTAGACTTCACATAAAAGGTCCCAGGTACACATCTCATCGCTACCCCCTTATATTGTATGAGGAGCCCTCCACAACCCACCAAATATCTACTGTACCCAACAGTTCACCACTCCAATAACCCTATATGGCTACGGTGTCACCTATAGTGGGTACAGTATGCTTTTGGTGGGTTCTAGAGGACTTGCATTTTCCACTACAAGTGAGATAGCCTGGGTCCTCTTCTCTACAGTGCACTATACCAGCCACTAGGCTACTCCAGGGACCTGATTGCTGCTCTAATATGCCTGACCATAACATTTGAAGCTATCATAGAGGCTGGTATATACTGTTTCTTTCACATCATTGGGGATGGAAGGGGATCAGTGACCTCTGGGGAGTAAAGGGTGGTCATGTATTAATCCCTTCAGTGGTCATCTGGTCATTTAGGCCATCTTTTTATGACTTGATACAGAAAAGGGCCACCTTAATGGAGGAACATAGAAATGCCCCAAGAAGACACACAGTGTCAGACTGCTGCTCCTCTCCGGCCATCTGCCCTCTAGTTGCACCTCTCCGTGCTGTCTGCAAGCCAGCCGCACCTCTCCGTGCTGTCTGCAACCCAGCCGCACCAATGTCAGACTGCCGCTCCTCTCCAAGCTGTCTGCGCTCGAGTTGCACCTCTCCGTGCTGGCTGCAGTCCTTGTAAGTAATGCCAACCTCCCTCAGGTTAACTCAGTTGCGTTCTCTCCAGCCAGTAGCCCACCCCCTTGTTCAACCCCTACCGGCTACTGGCAAGTATACGTCTCCGGGTGGAGTCCCCCTCCTTGTAGTCTAGCCGCCTAGATTCTTTCCAGTCCGGCTATTAAGTCCCCCACCCAGGCCTCCGGACCGGGCCCTGTTCCTGGCACAGGCCCTTTTCTTTAGAGCCTCTAGTCAGAATCAAATGCTGATCACACAGTTCAGCTTTTCTCAAGCAGTACTATAAAGTTCCAAAGTTTCCCCTATGGTATGAATTCCTCTAGGTTTAGCACTTTCTACTGGCTACACCTAGAGACCCACCTCCCTCATTTGTCAGCACTAACTCCTGACAACCACCCACTGGGTTAAGGAATTCATACCTTTTGTTATCCAGTACACACAGCACTCTTTCTCCCTCTCCTCTGGCCTTGAGCAAAGGCTGAGATATCCATTTCCTCTGATTCCCCTCCCCCTTCCCCCCCTTGCCAATCCATCTGTTCCACCACTCCCCTCTCCCACAGGTGTTCCTCATCCCCTTCCTCTGACTTCATCTCCCAATCAACCCCCTCCCCCTTTTCCCTCTGAGAGGACTTCTCCTCCCTCTCCTGTTTCCTGCTCAGCTCGGGCTTCTGGGACTTGTAGTTCTTATAGCCCCACTCTTTCTTCTTTTGATCCCCGGCGGGCACAGGTAGTCCTTTCCTCCCCCACCCCTCCGGTTTGCCACCCCCATTCTCACAACAGACACAGTAACAGTGAGAAGTGGACTAGGGACAAAACAAGGACACTTCATGTTTTCAATTAAACAAAATGTATTGATAGAAGACTCGACAAAGCACTATGTTTCGGCCGAAAGCCTGCCTCGGGAGTCTTTCTATATAATCTGGAGAGTAAAATCATCCAATGATGAATGTACCAATTGGCATTGAAAGTAAGTGGTCTTGAAAAAGACCTTGCTAAACTTACCGCAAAACTGAAGGTACTCACTCTTGTGAAAGCGAACTGGGTATTTTGCTGTTCACTTTCGCAAGAGCAAGCACGTTCAGTTTTGTGGTATTTTCAGACAGGTCTTTTTCAAGACCGCTTGCTTTCAATGCCAATTGGCACAAGCATTATTTGATGGTTTTACTCTCCAGCTTATATAGAAAGACTCTTGAGGCAGACCTTTGGCCAAAACACAGTGCTGTGTTGAGTCTTCTATCAATAAACGTTGTTTAATTGAGAATTTGAAGTGTCCTTATTTTGTCCTTGGAGTGCCTGGTCCACTTCCAACTGTTCCTTTGTCTTAGACATGATTGAAACAGGTCTAGACCAAAACATCTATCTTTTAGTCCTGAATCTTTTTGCTTTGTTCCATTATGGCAGAAAAATGTCCAAGTTTTGGGAATGCCCAAATCCCATCCCCAACATGCCCCTGACATACCCCCTTGTGATTTGGATGTACTGCAGATGAACTGCATAGAAAAATGTGTTTAATATGTGTTTCAAAAATAGTGAGTTGGACTTTTTGGACAAAAAAACGTCCATCTGCCGCTTTGTGCCACGTTTTGGACGTTTTTCTATTTCGAAAATGAGCCCTAATATCTCCTTCTGCTATAGAGTGAGTTTCAAATTATGAGCTGTGAAATCACATTGATTTGTAGACTGGCCCTGCAGCAGCAGGTGATAGCATACACTTAAGCACTTCTCTTGCTGCGGGTCTGACTGAGGTGGTTGAAGATGAAAATCGAAAGGCAACTGGCAACATTGCTAGAGGTAATCGTAGAGACTGCCACAATCAATTCTTCCTATCACATTGACACCAGTGAGTCCTTCGCTGTTCAAGTGGTGGAACCGGGTGGCGAAACCAGGTCCTCACGCCCTCCGTGGCTCTCCTTTCATGCCACCACTATTCCCTCCTTGCTGTTCTCATTTATACACATCTGTTTTCTGCACATATGCATATAAACAGATTATGTGAGGAGTGATGGAAAACAGACACACAGAGAGATGGATTGACCTTCAAGCATAGACATTCTTGCTTTTATGCAAAATGCACATTAAAAAAAAATCTGGATATACACAAACAAGTTTATACAACTATTTCTTTGTTCTTTTTCTTTTTTTTTTTTTTTTTACAGAAACACATCTTAACACTTTTAATTTATGGTGAGTTTTCTTGATGTTTACCATTATATGGCCATACACAGAATGTTGAAAGTTGTGCTGTGGACTATTCTAACCCTCCTCCTCATAAAAGCTACTGCTGAGTTACTGTAGAGTCCAAGGGATCATGATGCAGATGGTTCTCCATAATCTCAGCTTTGGAATTTTATGAGCCCGACTCCTCTATCGTTATTTGTTGTTTTGGAGCAAGATGTGCAAGAGGCGATGGCTGGCATCAGTATTTAACTTCCTAGCACAACACTACTGGAAGCAGCCCCACCACATCCTGCTGCAGAAAACCATCACTTATGAGCAAAGGATCCTGAAAAATGTAATCGAGTCAGACCACCACCTTGTAGTGTGATATAGTATTATGATGACACTATGAAGTATAATTAGGGCTTGTATTCTTAAAACGGGCTATTGGGTCGCCACTGCCCCCTCCCCCCTCCCCCCGAGGTCGCCGCTGCCGGCCCGTCTCTTCGCTATTCAACTTACATCTCCGAAGCAGGCAAATCAGCTGAGCTCCCGTCGGCCTTCCTTCTCTGCCTGTGTCCCACCCTCGTGTGACGTAACGTCGGCTAGGGCAGGACACAGGCAGGGAAGGAAGGCCAACGGCAGCTCAGCTGATCTGTCTGCTCCAGAGATGTAAGTTGAATAGCGAAGAGATGGGCCAGGTGGAGGGGTGGCGGCGAAGGCTACTCCGGTACTCCGGGGGGGTACCAGTAGCTGCGACCTCGGGGAGGAGGGGGAGCGGTGGTGACCTCGGCGGTTCCCTCCCCTTCGCGGTTTCCCTCTCTGTCCCGCCCCTCCGTCATCATGTATTGACGCGGGGGCAGGACAGAGAGGGAAGTCTACTGCGCATTTGCGAGTGAGTATGGTCACTCGCTGTTTATATGTTTGATGATGGTTTGTTTAAGAACATGATAGAGTGAGTTTCACTAGGGGAGTGACTGGAGGACCCGGAACTCAGAGAGTATATAAGGGAAGCCCTGGGGAAAAGATCCTGTTTCTGGATCTGTCTCTTCATAAAGTAACTAACTCTGGATGTGGGAGTTAGGTGTTAATGTCAGTTCCCCTGCCAGATGAACCCATTGCAAGAGAAGAGGAAGTCCCATAGCATTGTAACCAGTGGATTATTACTTGGAAAGTAACTGTTATATTGCATCAGCCATTATAGGAGCCAGAAACTCAGCGGATTGGGGAGTCCGGCCATAACTGGGGCTTGGGTGGAATTGTAGTCTACCCCTGGCTGATAGCGAGACCTTCGGGGTGGCAGCCCGAAGGGAATATGCAGTTACAAGAAGTCCAGCCCGGATGGTATTGAAGTACATCAGGAGTGTGAAATCTGTTCTGGGTTCTGAGTGAGCTGCAGGACAAGCATGAAGGTTAAGCATGTGTATTAGTCCAGATATGTATTATTGCTTATGATCACCTGGAGAGCAATATGAATTACAATTGACTGTAAGAAGACCGATGCAGTGGAAACCATCAGTTAAGAGTTCATAAATGTTCCAGTTCTTTTAATCCTCTGAGTGTCATGTGGTTCCTGAGTGGATGAGCTGACAGGACCAGAGTGAATAAGTGATGTGCAGTGCCTGTCGAGCCCCTTCTAACTCGGGATAGCAGGACCAGGTTGCATCCCAAGTTTGGTGCCCAACGTGAGGCACAAGAGAGGCTGAAGAAAGAGGAACTGTGACCGAAGAACCATCAGAAGTAACATTTGCCTGTGGATTACAACTACCAGAGGCCATTTTGTAGGCCTGGGATTTACAAATTTGTTCCCGGAAAGATGGAAAATATCTGCCGGTAAAAATTCACACTTTTCCCACCTGCACGGAGCCGTGCTAACGGACAGAGAAAAGTGTGCCAACAGTGAGTACCCGGGAGAAGGGCAGGAGAAATTCGCTGAGTCATACTGGTAGCGATTCCCGTGCTGGCCAGGGACGGAGGAGGGCAGCGCTATCCAGAAGTGGCACACAGCAGACAGCCTGAGCACTAGCTGCTATTGGACATTGAACTAAGTGATGTCACTTGCACATCTTGCCAAGCGGTGAACTGGGGCGTGCAGTGAATGTGGATACTTGCTCTATAAAACAGAGTGACTTAGTAGGGTGTGGAGCTGGCGAGTGGAAAGAATCGACCGAGAAAATGATGCACCAATTGCAAGCCATCTTGGAGCTGACCTTTGAGAAGAGCTCAGTAGCGGGACCAGAGAACTGAAAGAGAGAAGGCTGAGTGAAGATCGCCGAGCAACATGCACGCTGAAGCGCTGCTGCTACCGCGAGTCACACTGATGAGGTGAGGAGTTTTAAAATTCCGACGGCGGGAGAGAGCAGGTGTGCCTGTAACGGAGAGAGGAAGGGAGCCTGTAACGGGGGGTTGCTACATTCGGACTATAAGATGCACCAACATTTTCCTCCCTAATTTGGGTGGAAAAAAGTGCGTCTTATAGTCCGAAAAATAAGGTAAGTTGCGTATGCAACGCACGCAACTTAAGTTGTGCAATATAGAATCCGGGGGTTAACGGCATGACATATCCAGCTGAACAAACTCGGACACTCAGTGCCGGTACCCGGACATGGACTGGCACTGAATATCCAGGAATAATGCCACACCAGCCATAAAACATTGACCACCAATGGCTGAATATTTATTCCTTAAAATTTACAGGTTTATTTCTCATGTAATTCTTTGAGAATACAAGTGTTTTTGCAGCACATGTGTCATTGCTGGGTACCTTTTCCAGTGGAATCAAATATATACATTTGGAAGAGTGGAAGTTTCAAAGTTAACAAGGGGAGAAGTGTGAGAGTACTAGGGGAAGCGATGTTTTTTTCTGCTGTTTATCCAATAAACGCCTATTTTTATGATATTTGCACTAAGGGTGTTTTATCAGTGTTTAACACATAACACTTAAAATCAGAAAACCTAAGTATAATTATACCATATCACAACAGTTTGTATAATGTTTATCATGTTTCCAGTCCTGGCAGGTAAAGAAATTCAGTAACATGGAGAATGTGAACTTTGTTTTTCTAATGCCATCATCTGGAAAAAAAAAATGGGGGTTGACGGACTTCATAAATGTTCTGTACAATTGGGTAAAAGAGGTTCTAAAATTCAAGCAACAAATATTGGAGCCAAAGATTCTGTTGGGAAGACACAGGCTTTGCCTTTCTCCTTAACCGGCATCTTCATGGCCAAGGTGCAAAATATCAGGTTTATGAGGAGATTAAGCAGAAGCAGTGGGAATGAATTCACCAGGTATCCACCAATTTGCTCCACCCTTCTGCTAGTAAAAGAAAGACCAGTGGAGTGTTATGAATGTAGAAGATCAATAAACGCAGAAGATTACAAAATCTAAAGCAGCATAATTTTACTACGGGAGGCCATATTATTGCAGTTTTTATAGAACAAGGGGTTATGAAATGAGATATGAGGGAAGTGGAGATAAGATTCAAGAATAGCATGAAAAAGCATTTCTTTGCAGAATAAAATGGAGGATAAATGGAACAACCTCCCAAAAACAGCATCAGAATTTGAGACAGCATGGAACAGACACAGAGGATCCTTAATACAGGGAGTACCAAGCCAAGAAGTAGTTTCAGTGTTGACTGAATTTATTCTATCAAGATTCAACACATTTTTGGCATTTTCACCAACACCGATGATGCTTTCGTGGAAACAGGGGCAGAGTACAGAATGACATGGGGACAAAGTTTGTTCCCATCCTTGCCCTGTCCCCGTGGGTTCTGTCTCTGTCCCCACCCCATCCCCCCCGGGTTCTGTCTCCGTCCCTGCCCCATCCCCTTAGGCCCTGTCTCCGTCCCCGCCCCGTCCCCACAGATTCTGTCCCTGTTCCCCGCTCTGTCCCCATGGGCTCTGACCTCATCCTGCAGAAGCCTCGAACAATTATGATTTTATATTTAAATCTTTTTTCTTAAAGTATAAAAAGGAACAATATGCTGTGCAATTATTGTGTATAAATTATAAATAGAAAACAATAATAACAGTGAGCAGCTATAATAATGCTCCTCGCCACCACCCTCTACCCTTCTAACCCCAACAATAGCCGATTTCTACTACCCCAAGGAATTCTAATCCACCCTGTTAAACTGTCCAGGTGTACAAAATACAACCCATTCTGTATGCCCTAGAGGGGAGAAATATGCCCTATGAAGCACTATTATGATTTTTTAATCTGTGGATGAATAAGAAGTCATCAACAATCTCAGGATTCAGTCTAGCTCTCCTGTCATCAAATTTTGCTAGTTGTGGCCAGCATGTTTGCTTCCTTTTCCAAAAAATCAAAATATTGTCTGCATCACTGAAACATAAATAACAGTCCAGCTCATTAACAGGCTTCAAAGTAGAAAATGACACAGGGACAAAACTTGTCCCCGTCCTCGTGGGCTCTGTCCCTGTCCCCGCCCTTTCCCCATGGGATCTGTCCCCACCCCGTCCCCACCAGCTCTGTCCCTGTCCCCATCCCCGCGGTTACTGCGAGTCCCTGTCCCCGTGTCACTCTCTAGTGCAGAAATCTCTAGGGTTTGGCCTTTTTTTGAGATAGCAGAGACCTCTACTGGCTCTAGTTTGTGAGAGTTTGCACTGTATAGATCAAAGCCAGAAACATTTGTATCTGAAAATTACTAGGAGTGTACACTACAGCCAAAAAAAGTTTTGCTTTGCATCATTTCCAAGAATCATTAATAATAATAATAATAATAATAAAAATAATAATTTTACTGGGTGGCATTAAGATGTGACATGCATTTTTAGAAGCTGTACAATATTTTCATGATATCTTTGGAAAGATGATTGCTTCAGAGCAGAAAGCAGCTACGAGGCCTGCATACAGAAGATAGCCCCAGGGTAACATAAGAACACAAGTGTTCCCATACTGGGACAGACCGAAGGTCCATCAAGGCTAGCATTCTGTTTCCAACAGTGGCCAATCCAGGTCCAAGTGCCCGGCAAGATCCCAAAACAGTACAATACATTTTATGCTGCTTATGCAAGAAATAGTCCAAACAAACATATAATGGAAGAGGATTTTAGATGAGTCAGCTTGGTGAATTGACTATGCGGAGTGGAGTCTCATATGACTAACATGGCTGTTTTTATTTCACTCTCCGGTGAATCTTTGCTCGAGTATGTATTTTAATCATAGGCTAGTTCCCCACCTACCTATATCTTTTTTTCTTTTTTTTAAATAGTTTTTACACATATATCTAATTGCAACTTCTTAGTTCCTTTCATAACGGTCCATTGGTGTCATCTATTACATCAGATGTCCCTGTGGTAAACTTTATATAGGAAAGTCTACAAGATCCCTGCATGAGAGAATGATTGAACACCGGTCGCGTATATCAGCCCAGAATTTTGGAGCTCCTCTGGTACAACATTGTGTGGTGAATAAGCATACGGTAGATGACCTTAAATGTATGGTAATTGAGCAGGTTTTACCTTCCACCAGAGGAGGCGATTTCAATAGAAGAATATTACAACGTGAAACCTTTTGGATCTTTCAATTGGATACAACTGAGCCCAAAGGGCTGAATACGTATGTTCACTGGGGCTGTTTCTTCTGACAGGTGGGTTAGAGCGGAAATATTGATCAGCTGTTTCCGGTTATGTAGGGGTTCAAAAGAACGCTATCGCCATTTTCCAGGGTAAGAGAGAAGGCACACACAGACACTGTGGCTAGAAAGCTGGTGAGCCAGGAGCATTTTTTGAAATAAGATGAATGAGGAAGCGTAGTTGTGATACAGAGGCTGACTCCTTTCTTTTCTTCTTCAACAGATTTGGTGATACTCCCCCTTGACAAAGCATAGCGAAACAGGCACCTGTCGGGGTGCATGAGCTCACCAATGAGTGCAGATAAGTGCTGTGTGCTTAGTAAACCATTATGAAAGGAACTAAGAAGTTGCAATTAGATATATGTTTCAAAGCTATTTAAAAAAAGAAAAAAAGATATAGGTAGGTGGGGGACGAGTCTATGATTAAAATACATACACGAGCAAAGATTCACCGGAGAGTGAAATAAAAGCAGCCGTGCTAGTCATATGAGACTCCACCCCGCAGTCAATTCACCAAGACAGCTTTCCTCTTCTCATTACAAAAAATGTGTGCATTCCTTTCTGTAGACTCATTCTGCCTTGTCATCCTTTACATGCAGGAAGCTGGCAGAAAATGTCATTTCAGGAAACTGCATGTCAACGTTTATTTCACTCATCATGAATCATTAAAGCGCCAACTCATTGTCAGAAATTCATGTTTCAAATTCACTAAGCAAATACAAGACAACTCAAAAATCCTTTGGGCTATTTTAAGTATACACAGGTGGCCCTTTCTTTTTCTCTGGATGCAGGTGCTATCATGTGTCAGCAATAATCAGCAGCATCTCATGAATCTGTGGCTAGCTTACAGAGCAGGGTTAACTTTTTGGTGGGACCTGGCCAATCAAGTATGTTGAACCCCTCATTCTAATATAAATACATTCTAAAACTCCCACAAACGTGGTCCGGTCCGGTTATAACTACAGAAGAAACCTGGCAAAAGAGGAAGAAGCATAAGACGTGCTGCTTGCTGACTCCTCATGTCAACTGGAGGACAGTGCGCAGGAGGTGGGAGAATAACCAGACTTCTATGGGCAGTGGTAGCTCTGTCACCCCAACCCCCATATGCGAGCACACACACACACATGACAAGTTCTTTCTGCTAGCAGCATACTTACACCAAGGCAAAAATCTACCTTGGGAGTCATTGAATTAGCATATCTGAATATAACTCACCTTGAACTGCAAATGAAAAAATGTGGGTGGGAAGAAACAGTGTGTTTTAAGCCTGTGTGAAGAAACAGTGTGTTTTAAGCCTCTAATTGGATATTTTCCAGTCTTAAATATGTCTGAAGTACATTTCTCCTGTTTGGCCAGCAGATGGTGCATGTTTATGCTTAGAGCTGTTACAGAGGACTGACTTCTCTTTCTTTTATTTGGCACACAAATAGGAAGTGCCTTTTGTGATGTAACCAGTTTTTATTTGAAACTTGACTGTTCTGGGCTCTGATTGGCCTGGAGTTTTAAAAATTACCCAGCAGTGGGTTGCTGTTGCTTCAGTCTTAGTCCAGGAAGAAAAGAGAGACAGATCTCTTTGCTGAGGCTCGGTGAATTATATGTCCTGATCTTCTCAGGTACTGATTAGCCAATATGCAAATGTTTAGTTAGTGTTATAATTGATCCATTTTTCAGTTATTTGTTACTGTTTGCTATTTGTTCAAAAGAATGAGAACTCGAACATCCCACGGGAGAACACAGGTATGGAAGAAAGTGGGATGTTTGTGGTCAAACATCCCACTCTCTTCCATAACTGTTTGCTATTTGCACATCTTTGTCTACTGTTCAATATTTTTATGAGACTAAACAATTGTTTGTTTGTTCTGCCTGTCTGGACTGATAAAGAATCCTGGTGGTTTGTGTGTTTGGTCTATGAGTGCTTTCTGGGAACTGAGGGACCACTGGGAGTGTGGCCTCCAGTAACCTAGAAATCACTGGGGATAATTTGGGAGCAGGAGAGTCGCCCAGAGGAGGTTGTGACCCAGTCAGTATTTATTTATTTATTTATAGTACATTTCTACCCCACATTTTCCCACGCATGCAGGCACAATGTGTCTAACATAGGATAAGTAAAAATGACAATACAATAAAAGAAATGTTAAGAGACAAAAATTGGGCAAGGAAGGGGAAGGGGGCATAACAGTTTCAGGGGTAAGTGAGGCTATTGATTTTGAAGAGTGTAAGGGGAGTAGACCATTCCAAACAGGTGGGTTTTCAGCAGCCTCCTGAACAGTTGGTGATCCATTTGCAGTTTTAAGTGTTTCGGCAGGACATTCCAATTCTTGGCACAGGAGTATTTGACGCCTCTGCAATTTGGGAAGTGTAGGTTGAGATATGACCTCGAGGTGGCTACTGCATTTCTGGGTGGGAGGTCGATAAGTTGAAGCATATATTCCGGAGCTTGTCCGTAAATGATTTTATGAGTTAGTGAGCAGATTTTGAAAGAGATACGTTCCCTCACGGGCAACCAGTGGAGAAGGAAACGCAGAGGCTGAACATGCTCAAAACATGATTTGCCCAGGATTAGTCTCGCCACTGTGTTTTGTGCAGTCTGTAATTTTTTTAAAAGATATTCATGGCAACCTGCGTAAATCCCGCTCCAGTAATCTAGGTGTGATAGCACCATCCAATGAACATGGGGGCGAAATAGATCTCTGGTTAAGCAATATCTGACCTGCCGAAGCCTCCACATTGCAGAAAACATTCTCTTGGTGACAACTCGTACCTGATCATCCAGATGCAAATGCTTATCCAAGGTCACCCCAAGGAGCTTTAGACTACTTGAAAGAGGGAGGACGTAGTCATTTATAATGAGGGTGTCAGTTGGGACTGAGTAGTATGGGGAGTGGAGAATAAGGCACTGAGTTTTATCTTTATTTAATTTGAACCGAAACACCAGGCAGGTGGCTAGGCGTTTCACCACAGTGGGTTTATGTACTCATATACTTATGAGCTAAATCAAAATACATAAAATAAACATTTGGTCCCTAGGCACATGCCTAGTTTGTCTTTGCCTTAATCCCTCCCTGCCATGGTCATAATGGTATCAATCTTTGGCAAACTGCCAAAAAGAAGACTATAGTGAATACATATTCAGGAAGGTGAGGAGGACAATTTTCAAGTATATCTAGAGGGGCATTTCAATATGATATCTAAGTCCAAATTTGGACATTTTGCTCAAAATGTCCAGAATCCGAATAGCAAATATAGCCATTTTCAAAACAGCAAAACATCTCTTTTTTTTTTTTGAAAATGGCCACTTGCTAGATGTTTTTTTTTGCTCTGTGCATTTATCTTTGGGCCCATTTTCAAAAAAGAAGTTCAAGTGAAAAACACACAAAATCAAGCCATCGAGATGTAGGAGGAGCCAGCATTCTTAGTAGACTGGCCACAAAGACATCCCAGTAGAGCAGTGGTGTACCCTAGGGGGCACTGCACTGAACTTCACCTAAAAGCTCCCAGGTACAGATCTCACTGTTGCTCCCTTAAATTGTATAGTGAACCCTCCAAAAACCTACTGTACCCAACTGTATAGCACTACAATATGGCTACAGATGTCACCTATATGTAGGTACAGTAGGTTTTTGGTGGGTTTGGAGGGCTCACACTTTCCACCACAAGTATAACAGTTAAAGTAGGATATAGGCTTGGGTTCCCTTCTCCATAGTGCACTGCACCAACCACTAGGCTAGTCCAGGGACCTGCTTGCTGCTCTACTAGGACTGATTATAACATCTGAGGCTGTCATAGAGGCTGGTATGTACTGTTTCTTTTCCATCTTTGGGGGGGGGGGGTGAGGGGGTCAGTGATCACTGAGGGAGTAAAGAAGGGTCATTCTTTTATTCCTCCAGTGGTCATCTGGTCATTTAAGGCACTTTTTTGTGGTTTAGTCATTATTAAAACAAGACTAGCTCAAAACGTCTCACAGCTTCGTAAACAGGGGAGGGGGTAAGCCACGCAAGCGGCTGCCGTGCGCCAGTGCTGACATAGCCCATTCAAAGTGAATGGGCTGTGTCAGCATTAACATGCAGCTTAGTAAACAGGGGGGGGGGTAAGAGACTAAGGGGCCCCTTTACTAAGCTGCGGTAAAAGCAGCTCTGCGCTAGTGGTGGCGGTCGTTTTTGCCGAATGCTGAGGCCCTTCTTACCACAGTGGGTAAAAAGGTTGAAAAAAGAAATGGCCATGCGGTAAGATTGAACTTGCTGAGTGGGCATGCAAAGGGAAGCACTTACTACCACCCATTGAGGTGGTAATAAGGGCTCCCATGCTAATCCTGTAGTAACCGGCCAGGGGTACTCCCTGAATAAATATTTTTCTAATATTTCCGCAAGCACTGGTGGTAGTTCCAGATTGCCACACAGAAAGCTTACCGCTGCTTTGTAAAAGGGTCCCTAAAACCATGTCTCCAGGAAAGGCCATATATGTTTAGAACTTTACACAAGTTCCGAGAGAGTTGTTCTATCCTGGAGTCATCAGATGATGTAATCCACTTGTGTGCCTGACTCCATCCTACTTGTTCCGTCGGCACCTTTTCTCCCGATACTGTTGATGAGATTTTAACCCTTTGTATCAGCCACAAGAGCAATCTTGTCTTGCCAAGAGTTTTGGTGACCCCTGAGACAGATGGTTGTATCCGCCGAAACACGGCCCAAGTCGGGTCAAGTGTGTCTGATGTCTCTAATAAAGTATTTCAAGCAACATTCCCTGCGTTGGTTGGTTTTTGAGTCAACCTCTACTCCACCTTGTTTAGGCTGGAATATAGGCACCGGGGAAAATCAGTGCTCAGCACTGTTCTATAAAGTGCACACTGGGATGAACACCCTTTATGGAATAGCGCCTAGTGGGGTTTCCTGCATCCAACTGAGAGCACAAGGACTTAAGTCAGCTGAAACCTGGTGTAAATCCTGGAGTGCAAGCTGGGCACAGATCCCCGGAATTCTATAACACTGTGCACATCTTTTGAGAATGACCCTGACCTGCCCATACCCCTCCCATGGCCATGCATCCTTTTGGGTTGCGTGCAGGGAGATAAAGATGCCCAGGCTTATTAAATCGCGTACAGCCAGATGTGTGCGCAATCCCTAATTGGTGCCAGTTAACATCAATAATTGATTGTTAGCGTCCAATTATTGATGTTAATTGGCTCGTTAATTAGGTTGCATGTGCTTCTCTGGATCACGCACAAATTTGGGTGCAGATATTTGAGCACCCTTTATAGAACCCAGGGACAAATGTTCACTGTATCTGATTGGTTTATATTGTCTACGATATGAGAAATGGCTTTACCCACACAAACGTGCTACTGGGATCAGCTTTGGCTAAACCAGCTTATTTCAGACCTAAGCCAGGCTAAGTAGCCCTTTTGCTAAAATGTGGTCAGCTTTTGCACTGACCACACTTTAACAGCAAAAATTAGCATACAGTAAGTGCCAAGATTATGCAGTCATTGTTGCTGGCTTGCCTAGCATGTCTCCTGCAGTTGCCATACTGAAATGTTCTTTACCATGTGTTTTGATGTGCACAGATACACTTACTGCCTGCTCTTGAAGAAGCAGTAAGTTCCCTTGTGCTATGTGCACAAGTGTCAGCACAAGGAAAGTACCTTCCACACCCATTCTCTGTTCATAGCCCACTTAGGAGGCAGTACATGCAAATCTATCCTATGCATATTCATTGTGAAAATCCTGAAAACCTGACTCGCTGGGTGTGCCACGAAGACTCAGTTGAGAAGCACTGGTCTAGATGTTCAGTTAACTTTAGGCCTGCTATTTAGCCAGTAGTGAGTATTATTAAGTTGTACATATGTACTTATTGAGGTGAAGAAATTAAAACAGTAGATATTCAGCAGGATTTAACAGGTAGGAAGCCTCCCATCCAGTAAAATCCTGCTGGTCAGCCCCAGAGCAGATATTCAGCTGCATTTCCATAGAAACACAATGGCAGATAAAGGCCAAATGGCCCATCCAGTCTGCCCAACCTCTGTAACCCCTAACTCTTCCTTTTCCTAAGCGATCTCACGTGCTTATCCCATGCCTTTTTAAATTCTTTAAATTTTTCATCTGATCTACAAGGTACTTTTTTCTACAGATAATACTAGACCCCTGACGCAGGCCTCACGGCCGAAACACGTCACGTGTCGGGTCATTTCTGCTACTGTCAATAAAGACCTTGTTCAGGAAGACACTCATTGTGAGAGGACTTTTTTGGATCCACTGTGTGTTTTGCCTTTCATTGGTTTCCTGTGGAGAGTTCACCTTCTGTGGGTGTTTGCTTTTTTAAATTCTGACACAGTCCTGGACTACACAACCTCCACCAGGAGGCCATTCCATGCTTCCACCACCCTTTCTGTGAAATAATACTTTTAAGATTACTCCTAAGCCTATCCCCTCTTAACTTCATCGTATGCCCCCTTGTTCCAGAGTTTTCCTTCAGTTGAAAAAGGCTCACTTCCTGTACATTAATGAGATATTTAAACATTTCATGGTGGTAGAGTCGAGGAGCCACAATTACCTGGTTAGCAGCAATTTTCAGTCTGCTAACCACTAACAAGCAGATGCACAAAACTTCTCATGGTAGCAATGTGCGATTTTGACAGGTTCTAGCTGGTTTAGCAAGCACAGTATTCAGTGAGAAATGCACAAAGGGGCTATGTGTACTCTTTACCTTTCATGGTAGCAGATGAGACTCATATGCAAATTTATTACAACTAGCTGATTACTATTTAAATGTACAGCCATTCCAGGCGATGCACAGAATGCAGCCCTTACCTTTTACGAGGAAATTTTTACGAGAGGTCAGGAGCTGTCGCAGCATGATGGTGGCTTCTCGGCGGAGAAGTCTGCTTAGTATTTTCATTGGTATTTCGAAAGGCAGAGAATTATAACCTTCATGAACTCACCTAACACAGGTGATTTTTTTTTAATGAAGAGAGCACACATTGCACAACTCATTCTTGAAAATGAAAAAGTGAAAGTAATTTGTAATCTCAAAGATGTACTGGAAAGGCTGCAGTTTGAGAGTAGAGGGTGCTATGAGCCTTTCAAACAGTAATTATAGTCTATGAGACTGTGGATATAAGTAGGTCAGGGTAAATCAGCCAGGATAACTCTAATCTGACAGTAAGGCAGTGTGGTTGCACTTAGCCGCTTTCGCACTGCTACTGGAAGGTATTTTATGGTTCACATGTCTTTTCTAGCAGTTCCTTGCTTTGATCTCATTCTGTTTGAACCTAAGGAACCCTTACCTCCGGAAAGCTCCTTAAGAAATGAATATAATATCGTATGTATGTATCCACCTTTATTTCTGATACAAACTCTTCAGCTGCAGTGAAACACTGTGGATGCATGTCTATAGCACATGTTGTTCTGTGCATGCGCATAGCAGCCATGCTTAGCGAGTGACTGTCCTACACATGCGCTGCGTAGCAGGTGGCTGTTCTATGCATGCGCTGTTGCTTTTCCTACTGAGCCCCTTACTGTAATTGTGAGCAGCTCATTTGCACGGGATTTCCTTTCAACACTGCTCGCTATTTCAAACTCATTAAATTTTACCGGGGATCTAAAAGCAACGGGATTTTTGCAGGGACTTTTCTGCATCAGCGCCTAAGTCCCCCAGATAAGGTTAGGATAGTATAAAGGCTGTTCTAGTTTTATCCACATTGTTATCTGGGTACCAGTCTGAATATCAACCAGCACATGGATAATTTCCAGTCAATTCAAGGCCTGGACTGGGTCCAGCACTAAATATCTGGATCAAATTCAGCCAGTGGTGATCAGTACCTTTAAAAAAATTGTGTGCAAATGAGCTAACAGCGAGCAGCTCATTTGCATGCGATTTCCTTCATGCTTGCCCATTCCTTTCCGAATTGCTAAGGGATTGGTAAGGGAAGGGCTTTTTACGTTCAGTTAGTGGGACCAGTGCACTACGAATGCTGGTTCCTCCCACGACCAAATGGCTTGGATTTGGTCGTTTCTGAGATGGGCCAAAAATCAGAAATGACCAAGTCCTGGGGATGACCATCTCTAAGGTCAACCTAAATTTGCTGATTTGGGCATCCCCGACCGTATTATCGAAAGGAAAGATGGACGCCCATCTTGTTTCGATAATGCGGGTTTCACCGCCTCTTCGTGGAGCCGTCCTGCGAGGACGGCCCCAGGAAAACTTGGGCGCCCCATTCGATTATGCCCCTCTATGTATAAACTCTGGTTTCTATTGGGCTAACCTTTATGCAGAAAGACACGTAAAAAAGGAAGTAATAAATATAATGCAGAGTTCCCCTCATTTACTGAGGATTTCCTCAATCATTTGTCTTTTCTGGATGATATTTATTTAATCAATATGCAGAGGCATCAGCTCTGAAAGTTAAATACAACTGCTGCCAAGTGATAAGCTCCCAAGGGTTTTCATATGTTTACTTTAAAGAAATGGCTTAAAATAGGTGACATATGCTCAGACTGGCATATGCATTTACAGTGTGAGGTAAAATCTGTTTAATGATTAATACAGTATGATAGGGTTCCCTATTACTATGATACTAAGGGGGGGGGGGTCTTTTACTAAGCCGTGGTAGTGTTTTTAGCTCACGGTAGAAATCAACTGGCGGTAAATGCTGAGACGCCCATAAGAATATAATGGGTGTATCGTATTTAGCACCACCTGATTTCTCCTGTGAGCTACAAATGCTACCACAGCTTAGTAAAAGACCCCCTAAGTTATTATTATTATTAGCAGTAGTAGTATTTGTATAGCGCTAACAGATGCACACAGCTCTGAACAACTGACACAGAGAGACAGTCCCTGCTCAAAAGAGCTTACAATCTAAAAATACAGACAGACAAGACAATTAAGGGCAAGGGAAGTACTGGGTGAGAAAGGAACAAGGGAAGGGCAAACTGAGTAGTGGCTAGGAGCCAAAAGCAGTGGTAAAAAGGTGGGTTTTCAGCATAGATTTGAAGACAGGTAGAGATGGAGATAGACGTACAGGCTCAGGAACTCTATTCCAGGCATAAGGTGCCACGAGGGAAAAGGAACGAAGCCTGGAGTTAGCAGTGGAGGAGAAGGGGGATGACAAGAGAGATTTGTCCAGTGAGTGGAGTTCACGGGGACGAATGTAGGGAGAGACGAGAGTGGAGAGGTAATGGGGGGCTGCAGAATGGATGCATTTAAAGGTCAGTAAGAGAAGTTTGAACTGTATGCGGAAGCGGACAGGGAGCCAGTGAAGTGACTTGAGGAGTGGGCTAGTGTGGGTATAACGATTTTGGCGGAAAATAAGTCGTGCTGCAGAATTTTGGACAGACTGGAGAGGAGAGAGATGGCTGAGCGGAAGACCAGTGAGAAGCAAATTGTAATAATCCAAGTGAGAGGTGACAAGGGTTTGGATAAGGGTTCTGGTAGCGTATTCAGAAAGGAAGGGGCGAATTTTGCTAATGTTGTAGATAAAGAAACGACAGGTTTTGGCGATCTGTTGAATATGCACAGAGAAGAAGAGAGAGGAATCAAAGATGACTCCAAGGTTCCGAGCCAAGGAGACAGGGAGGATGTGAGAGCCATTAACAGAGATAGAGAATGGGGGAAGAGGGGAGGTTCTTATGGTTTCCTTGCCTGTGTTTCTTGCATTGTTATCCACATATACAAATTTCTGTGGTTATTCCCTTTTTACTTGGCCTATCTATACTAAATTTTCAGGACACATCAAAGGCACATGAGGACACTGACAAGGGTGGGGGAGGGGTTGCAGATCCATACATATCCACAGATGTATGCATGCACACGTGTGTCTGGGAGAAACTCCTTGTTTGTCAATTACTCTTTCTCTGCCTTTATATTTTCCATAGGTAAATATTTCTTGCAGCTCTTTTGGTATGGACGTAAATTCATAAATAGAAACATCTTTTAAAGGAAGATTGAGCTGGTGGAAGCAAATATTGGTGCACATCAGTGGTACAAGGAAGTAAAAATGGATTCTAAGGGGTCATTTTACAATACAATACAGTAAACATCTAGTCCGCTACATTACCAGTAGGTTTAGTGCAGATTAGAAAAGAAATAAAATCAGGGAAACACAATAAATTCCCCAGAAATTACAACAATGAAACTAACACCTAAGAGATAACAAATCAAGGTAACAAAAATATTTCTCCTAAAACAAAGGTAGGAGGATTCTGTGCAAATGTGAAGCGGTAACAAATTCAATGTTTCACTGCTTGAAATGAAAAAGAACCAGTAAAATATCTTTAATATCGAACAGCATCTCTTATTGGAAAATGTAAAAGCAAAGCTTTCTTCATGCCAGAAATTCTTTTTGAAACAAGAAGAGGTTTACACATGTAACTGAGACCTAGTCCATGGAGAACTCTAAAAATCATAGTACATATTTTTAAAAAGCAGCGTGTCCGTACTGGCAGCCAATGAAGTTTGACAAGATAGGGAGTCGCTCTTTCAGCACAGTGAGCATTAAAGATCAGTTTTGCTGCTGCATTTTGGAAAACTTGTAGACATGTTAAGGATGCTTTGATGCATCCTACATACAAAAGGATTGCAATAATCCAGAACAGATAATATACTTGCTTATATGGTAACATAATAGTAACATAGTAGATGACGGCAGAAAAAGACCTGCATGGTCCATCCAGTCTGCCCAACAAGATAAACTCATATGTGCCACTTTTTGTGTACACCTTACCTTGATTTGTACCTGTCTTTTTCAGGGCACAGACCGTATAAGTCTGCCCAGCACTATCCCCGCCTCCCGCCACCGGCTCTGCCACCCAATCTCGGCTAAGCTCCTGAGGATCCATTCCTTCTGAACAGGATTCCTTTATGTTAATCCCACGCGTGTTTGAATTTGAGCTAAGACATTAAGATGTTCAGTTTTAGAAGTATCTAGAGTAAAGAATAACACGGGGACAAAGATTGTCACCGTCCCCGTAGGTTCTGTCTCCATCCCCACCCCATTCCCGCAGGTTCTGTCCCTGTCCCCACCATATCCCCTTGGGCTCTGTCCTCATCTGCAGAAATCTCAAACACTTATTTGATTTTATATTTAAATCTTTTCATTAAAGTATATAAAGGAACAATATGCTGTGCAACTGTTGTTTATAAATCACAAATAGAAAACAATAACAATGACCGACTATAATAGCCCCCCACCATCACCCTCTACATTTCCATCCCCAACAATAGTTGACTTCTACTACCCCAAGGAATCCTAATCCACCCTGTTAAAATATCCAGGGGTACAAATTACAACCCATTCCGTATGCTCTAGTGGGGGAGAAATATGCCCTATGAAGCACTGTTATGATTTTTTAATCTGTGGATAAATAAGTCGTCAACAATCTCAGGATTCAGTCTAGCTCTCTTGTCTCCCATAGTCCTTCCTGCAATAAAAGAAATCTTCTCAGAAGATGCGCTGGTAGCAGAAATGTACAGGATCCTCCATGCAAATTTTGCCACTTGTGGCCAGTGTGTTTGCTTGTTTTTCCAAAAAAATCTAAATATCGTTGTCTGCATCACTGAAACATAAATAACGTTCCAGTTCATTAACAGGCTTCAAAGTAGGGAATGACACAGGGACAGAGTTTGTCCCCTTCTCCACAGGATCTGTCCCCATCCCTGCAGGATCTGTCCCCATCCTCTCAGCCTCTGTCCTGTCCCCGCGGGCTCTGTCCCCGTCCCCATGTCATTCTCTAATCTAGAGGTACAAATGGCATCATTTACACATTTAGGTTAATACACATGTAAATAATTTTGGAAAATCACTATTCGCATGTGTAGAGCCACAGAATGCAGAGATTTTAAGGCAGTGGGCTGGTGGCATGGATAGGGCGTGGTTTGGGTAGGCCAACTATATAAACATTACTCCTCATTTTACAAGGGGAATAGATATAGCAGCCTTTACACTTATCCTAGGGCACTCAAGTGCTGACTTGAAGGGGCAGGTACAAAGGCCAATGCTGCCACCCCCTCTAACAATGGCACAAGTTCCTCTAACCCCTTGACACCCCCTGACAACAGCAAGAAGACCCCCCCCCCCCCCGGATCAGGAACCCTTACAGCACATTGTGGGGGTTTTCTTACTGTCAGGGGTGGGAGGAACACGTGTTTTACAGGGTTGGAGGAACATCTGTTGTCATCAAAGGGGTATCAGGGGTGTTTGGGGAAACATTTGCTGTCACTGGAGGAGTGTCAGGGGAAGTTGGTAGGGACGTGCTGTCATGAGGGTGCTGGAGAGAGAAAATACATGCTGTTGCTGGAGGAATGCCTGGTGCTGAAGGGAATGGGAGATGAGAGGGTGAATGAATGCCAGGAACAGTAATTTTAAAAAGATTCCTCCCCATACAATTGGAGGAAAGCATGTACAGCTTTTTTAAACAGCTGCTTCCACTGGATGTGCCAGAAAACACATATGAAGTCCCAAATATCCTTACAGTATTTTACAAAAGGATTAAACAGTTAGCAGAGCATTTTATAAAATGCCAGGGCAACTGTGCATATCTTAACTAGAGGTCTCAATTCCCATTTCAACATGCTATGCAAAATGAGCCTTTAAGGCACTCTTCAATATGTATGTACCCAGTGAGCAACAGGGCGGGTTACTTAAAGTATGGCACTGCACTGTTGCATGGATGGGGCCATTGGTACTATTTTTGCCAGGGATGTGGGTGTGTGTGCATCCTCATGCTTACGTGTCTGACAGATGGTTTGCAAACTGAAGATAATTCAAGCAAAAGCATCAAAGATAAGTGGCATAATATTTTCCTTAGAGATAGGTTCGGTCTTTTTGGGACTGTCATTTATAATTATTGAGAATTGTTCTGGGGAAAGACATCGCATTGGTATTTGTCGGTTTGGTGGACTGGTTTTTTCAGCAGTGATCTTTTTTCTCCAGGGAGGAAATTGTTTCTCCCTACCCCGGGGTAGTTGAGGCCTCAGTATTTTTAGTTGAAAAAGTTGATCACCACATGGTGCCTTACAAAGCAGTCCTAAGCAAAATTTTACATTAATATTTTTAAACAACATCCATGCCCATTTTAAAGGCCTAACTTTTTCAGCTGAGCCTTTCTTCTTTTAAATTATGTATTTATAAGATTTTACATTATAAACCAAGCAATAATCACTTGTACAGAAGAGTAAATAACATGCCTAATACAAAAGCAAGAAATTATTTAGGACACAACCAGCATGTAAGTTATTCAAGTCCACAATATTAGAGATCCAAGATTTAGGATTAGGAGGCTCTCAACATGCATAAAAGAAAAGAAAAGAAAAGCGAAGAAAAACTAGACTTGACTATCAAAGACCTATATAAATTAGCTAGACACATCCCCTCACTAAAGGCAAAGCAGCAATCTGTTCAGTCAAAAGAAAAGCACTAAACTGAACTGGCTCAAAAAACACGTATTTACAGGCTTAATATTGGACAATACATTTACAAGGACATTTCAGAAAGAAAGTAGCTCCCAACTGAATCACTCCAGGTTTTAACATCATAAATTGCTGCCTATGTATCTGCATATCATGAGAGACATTGGGAAACAATCTAATTTTCTGTACATTAAAAAGTTCTTCTCTGTGTTTGAAATACAAATTTAACAACTACTTCTTATCAAGGGAGAAAACCGCCATGGCAATTAAAGTGGAGCTAACCAAAGATTCACTATCAGACATCTGTAGTACAGCAGAAACATCCAAAGGGGCCTCAATCTCTTGTGGATCATTAGACTTCTTTTCAGAAGATTTTGACACAGGGAGATAATACACCTGGAATCTTATCTTCTGGAACTTGCAAAACTTCCTTTATATATTTCTTTAACTTCTCTCTTGGTGTCACCAAACTAGAACAAGGAAAGATCAAAAAAATGCAAATTGTCACTTATAGCATAGTTTTCCAGAGTTTCATTTCTCCTTCGTAAGTTAGTTATATCAGCAATGAGGGCAGCCTGAGTTGCCTTCAAATCTTTTAATATCCTTCTCATTATCAGTAATCTTCTTTCCCAGATTTTGCATATCAACCAAGTCCTTATCCACTTGATGCTCTAATTTTTAACACACTCTGTTGTAAAGTCTTTTGATGTAACATCATTTTTCCAAGATCCACCAAGGTTTTCCAAATTAAATCTAAAGTGACTTCAGTCAGAGTCAAAGTCAGAAAAGAAGGAAAGTCCACAGCTGAGCCTTTCAGCTTTTTAAGAACCATTTTATCATAGTTATCCTTTCAAAAGTTAAATGCTACTATAGTAGATTTCCTTAGTGACTGCACTCCAGTTATTAAGTCAAATTTGATCATGTTATGATCACTGTTTCCCAGCAGACCCAATACCGTTACCTCTTGTACTAAGTCCTACATTCCACTAAGGACTAGATCTAAAATAGCTCTCCCTCTTGTCAGTTCCTTAATCAGGTACCCCAAGATGCAGTCATTTATTCTTGCTAGGAATTTTACTTCCCTATCACTCCCTGATGTGGCATTTAAACAGTCAATATTGGGGTAATTGAAATCATTTTATGTTAAGGAATCTGTAGAATCCAATATCAAAATATCTGCAATCAATTTTCTACTATATACTATATTCTGTATCTTTAGGAATGTCATTAAGTTTCTCAACAGAGTATATCAATAGCAATGTGTAAAAAGTGGAGAAAAAAGACTTCAGTGAATATCGGAGGCAAACACCTTCAGAATTGTAAGAGGCTCTGTTCAATCATGAGTCATAAAAAAACTCCACTTCAAAATTATAAATGGTTATAAATGATAAATACCTTCCATAGATACAGAATAGGCTAAATAATGATGCCCACAGTACAGTATTTATCTTGGACTTTCACAATTGTGGGATTTGTGAAATTGCAGTTCAGAAGGAACGCTGGATGCAGTAGACGGTGAAAATACTACAATTGTGAAAGTCCAAGATAAGTACTGTACTGTGGGCATCATTATTTAGCTTCACACAGCCTATTCTGTATCTATGGAAGGTATTTGTCATTTATAACCATTTATAATGTTGATATGGAGTTTTTTATGACTCATGATTGAACAGAGCCTCCTACAATTCTGAAGGTGTTTGCCTCCGATATTCACTGAAGTCTTTTTTTCTCCACTTTTTACACATTGCTATTGATAAACTCTCTTGAGAAACTTAATGACATTCCTAAAGATACAGAATATAGAATAAAGTAGAAAATTTATTGCAGATATTTTGGTAATTGAAATCACTCATTATTATACTGTTGTCAACTTTACTAGTTTTTCTAATTCCTGTTAACATATATTTATCTCTCTGATCGTTCTGGCCTGGTGGATGGTAGTATCGTCCTACCTGTATATTCTTTCCCTTCACACATGGAGTTTCTATCCATAAGGATTCCACTTTGCTGTTTCATGCAGAACTTTTGTTTTGTTTGACTGAATTCCAACTTTAACACACACAGTGCAAACCCCCAACCCCCTCCAATTTGATCCATTTGCCCTTGGAGCTGTTGCTGGGACCCTCCTCAGTCTCCTCTAGGCAGATCTATCACTACTTCTCAGTCTTCTCCAATGAAGGCAATGTTGGAGCCAAAGACAACACACACACACACATACACCCCCTAGGCTTGGTGTTTATAGTTCCTCAGACTTCTCTCCAAAGGAATGATTCCGCACACTACTGTCATTCAAGGCAGTAGGGCCATCCCTTGTTCTGGAAATTGTTAGATATTTCCAAAGTTGCCATGATTTAATGGTGTGTACTTTGCCAGTGGGTGTATTAATGAGCAGAGTTTGGCTGAGGCATGGGCAAGGCATACAAGTGCATATAAAAACTATAGAGTGCAATAATTCACACACATTCTAGAACACAACTAGGCAGAGACATTTATACCAGATGTAGGGTTGGAGTAAGTGCTTGCACCTTAAATGTGTGTTTTTGTCTACTTGTGCAAATATTCTATAAAGAAAAGTACTTTTCCTTATAGAGTAGGATTGAAATAGGTGCCATAACCAGCTCCTTTAGTAGGCTCCCTGTTATAGAATTACCAACATAGGATTCAGGTACCAAGTCTCCTGAGGCATGGCCACCTGCTATTATCTGAATCTGAAATGCAGTGGTTGCAGCAGCCAGTCGGTGGTTAGCAGTTATGTCCTGCCTGCCTTCCCAATCCTCCTCATTACAATGCATACCCACCCCTTTCCCAGCCAGCTGCAGGAAAAATGTATAATCATACATTCCTGCTGTCATAGGACCAGTCTAACATAAAATGCCACAAGCCCCTGAGGCTCTTACTGTGAATGCAGGGGGACATGCAATTAGGTACTTCTCCCATTCCAGGCCTGGGGTGAGGATGTTTGAGAATAAAGGAGGTGGTACTGGAAAACTGTGAAGTGAGAGGTGTGATCAAACAGGTTCCGCATAGTAGACCCTAAGGTCACCAGCAGCACCAGCGAGGCTGAAGGCCGGGGAGACAAGAGCAGTAATATTTTCTGCTCCATGTTTTCTGGCCTTCTTTGTAGCAGTAACAACTGAGCAATTCCTTGCATTCCTCTTTGTCCCTAAGTCTTTCTCCCATGGCCACCCTAACCTCCCAGCTCCAATGCAGGGAAGGCTGGAAGACAGGTGCTGCAGCACTCCATATTACCTATTCCTAAGTTCTTTCTGCAACATGCACAATGAAGCAAGTCCTTACAGTCCAGGCTGCTGGGACTCAGAGCAGGCATGGGTACTGTTGGCAGCCCCCCCTTATCCAGTTGCAGAGGAGTAGCACAACGGTTAGAACAGCAAGCTGAGAACTGGGGGTTCTCAGTTGAAATCCCCCTGTAGCTCCCTGTAATCTTGAGCAAATCACTTAACCTTCCATTGCCACAGGTATAAACCTAGATTGTGAGCCTTCCAGGGATAGAAAAACACCTATTGCACCTGAATGTGCACCACTTTGATGGCTTGCAGATGGCATATAAGAAATCAAAATAAACAAACCAGAAGTATGATGGGAGGAGACCTACAGCACTTTGTAAATCTCTGTGGTCCACACAGTAAGGAATTACTGCACTGTGACAGCTGTAGAGAGAACTCAGAAGTAGGCAATAGAGAATGTTGCTACTTCTGCCTCCAGGACCACCCATCCAACATGGAAATGAAAAGATCTTCCTTTTCTTCTAATTCCAACATGGAAATGAAAAGATCTTCCTTTTCTTCTAATTTAGTTCATGACTTTTTTCAGTGGTAGCTCAAGGCAAGGAATATTCAATTACTATAGGTATTTCCCTACAGTATTTGAATGTTCCTTGCCTTGAGCTACCACTGAAAAAAGATATTGAGACCAATCCAGTTAGAAAAACAAAATGTGCAGACAACAAAGATAAAGAAAAATATTTTATTTTCAGTTTACTAAAATAAAAGCTTTGGAAACGTGTATCTCCGATGACTGTATTTAGCTCAGTAAAAGGGGAAATCTGTCTATATATCCCCAGTGCTGCACTTTATACAAAGCCTGGCTTCTTAGGGTTTAATTTTTGTGTGCACATTTCTAATTTATATTTGCTGAGGATTGATGTATATTTTGCTTGTGTAACCAAGGTACAGCATTCTGACAGTGTATAGTTTATGTGTACGGATCTGTAGCAGTCCACCTTGACGTTCTAGTGTTCAGAGTCATATAAGCAGTGCTGCTTTTCAGAGATGATGATGATGGTTTGTCTTCTCATTGCTGTTTTGGTAGGCTTGCTATAAGTTCTGAGTGCGTTTTTGCAAGGTAGCCCCCCCCCCCTCTTTTTTTACTTTAATTAATAAAAGGTCTGATTCTATATTTGATGCCAAACAAATTGGTGCGGATAGAAAACACATCTATGTGTATTCTATAAATGTGTACAAGTTAGGCACAGTTTATAGAATATGCATAGCATCGTCCACATGACTAAAATTTAGACGCAGCCATTTACACGAATGAAAAGCCGGTGCACCTGATTTTAGGCATGGAACAGGTTATTCTATAACACTCTGCGTATATTTTAGGAACGCCCACTACCCGCCCATGCTCCTCCCATGGCCACACCCACTTTTGAGAGCCGCATGGTAGAATTTACACAGACTAAGTTAAAGAATACGCTTAGCGAGTAGTATGCATAAATTCTAATTAGGGCCAGCAAGTTGTTTGTTAACCTCCAATTATCGGTGCTGATTGGCTTGTTAACCAATTGAGTTGCGTGCGCAAATCAGAATATGCCCAGATTTGTGCATGCATCTCTAGTCGCACTATATCGAATCTGCAGGAAAATATGTTGAGGGTAAAAACTACGGTGCCGTTCCACAGACTTAATAAGTACCAAGCAATACCTCTGCCAGTTACAAAAGTGTGCGAGGTTCCACTTAATGTGGATTAAAAGCAAAAAAAAAGAAAAGCATGTTAAGTGCAAAGGTTTTGTGGTAACTGGTGGGGGATGTCTAGCATTCTCCCAGACAGGGTCTCTAACACACGTTACTGTATCGCATGATGAGCACTGATGCACCTAATGCCATCCATTAAGGAGGGGTTAGGTGAACTAGGGTTAAATGCATATTAAGCAGTTAGCATATGCTGACTGCACTGTGCAGTCTGTTCCCTCTCTCCGCCCATCTTCTGCCCAGTCTCCACCCCATCCCATGCTATGCTGTTCAGTGGCGTTCCGACGCTGGCTGACACCTGGGGCGGATCGCCGATGCGCCCCCCCCCCCCGGGGGGCAGCGCGGCCCCCCCCCCCCCCCCCCCCGGAGAAATGACACCTCCTCCCAGTGAAATGACACCCCCCCCGGGTGCACGCCGCTGGGGGGGGGTGCCGCAGCGCGCACCTGTTGGCTCCGAGTTCGCATGTGCTCACTGCTCCCTCTGCCCCGGAACAGGAAGTAACCTGTTCCGGGGCAGAGGGAGCAGTGTGAACACACGCGAACTCAGAAACGGGGCGACAGGTGCGCGCCACAGCACCCCCCCCAGCGGCGTGCACCCGGGGCAGACCGCCCCCCACCGCTCCCCCCTTGGTACGCCACTGATGCTGTTTTAACTCACACTAGGAGAGTGATTTTCAACCAGTGTGCCTTGGATAGTCTGCAGGTGTGCCGCGGGACTCACAGTAGCTGTGGTGGCTAACAGGCACCCCAAGCCCCACCAGCTGACAATGCCCCTGAAGGTGCCCAGGAGCTCCTAAGCACGGCTCGGCAGTCAGCAGCTGCTTCCTGAGCCGCCAATGCAGGTACTCTGCGCATGCTCAGTTTTCACATATGCACAGAGAACCAGCGTCAAGAACATCCAAAAACTGTTTTTCTTCTCAGGGTCAAAGGTCACTGAAGTGCCAATCAAAGCAGTTGTTGAAGTCTCTTTCTCCTGTAGTTGCCTGCTGGATTTTTCTTCCTGTTTTTATTTCTCATTTCTTTGGAGCTCTTAAATTTTTATCTTGCCTTTATCAAATAATATTATAGACTAGCGGGGTGTTTTTTTTTTTTTTTAAGTTAAGTGTGTGTTTGTGGGGTGGTGGGGAGCAACATGAGGGGGCAAGGCAGGGTGAGAAGGGGATGGAGAGGACATATATCCTTAAAAAACTCATGGTGTGCCTTGACAATTTTAGCACCTTGTCAGTGTGCCGTGAGATGAAAAAGGTTGAAAATCTCTGCAGTAGGAGTTAGTGCATGCTGGCACGACCAGTTGGCGCACGCTAAAACTTATGGTAACTGCATAGCACACTTTAGTAAACATGCCCCTTTTTAACTTCATAAATTGGGATGCTACTTGTAAATCTTTTGCATGGTATTATCAGAGTGATGCTTGTGCATACACATTAATTGGGTCAACTAGATTATAGATCTAGTTCTCCAGTGAAAATTGGCACGGCCAGGGTTCCAGGGTGCCAATTTCTTGGGAGCAGAGCACAAACAACAAGACTCTTCCTTCTCTCTCACCTGTCTCATGCCTCCAGCAGTTGACTCATTTCACTCTGCTGAGGAGAAACAATAAGATGGTTTGAAAGTTGATACCTATGCATGCATAAGTATGGGGGGTGGGGGGGGGGGGGTTGGCTATGATGTGAAATGAAATAGGTAGGGTAATGTCTACTTGTAATATTCCTTCCCCCATCTCCCTGAAATGAGCAATGTAAATTTAGGTCGCCTAGAGGCATATTTTCAAAGCACTTTGGGAGGCTAAGTTCCATAGGTTTCTATGGAACTTTGGGAGGCTAAGTGCTTTGAAAATGAGCCTCCTAGTGTACTCTCTTTTTACCACAGTTCCCTCCATTCATCAATTTTCCAGGAAGAGACAGCAATTAATTATAATCAACTGCCTCTCATCTACTCCAGCACTGCAGACTGCACAACATAAAACACCTCTTCCTGCTTTACAGGACTGTGTAACTGTTACATGGCAGTTAAATACCAAGTAAAACAGGCCAAAATGTGATCGTGAAAAATAAGTACAGTCTATTTGTTGTGGATCCTGAAATTTTGTCAGCACAGGGACACAATGGGGCTCATTTTCGAAAGAGAAAAATGTCTAAAAAGTGGCATAAAGCAGCATTTGGACGTTTTGTTTCACAAAAGCGTCCAAATCAGTATTTTCAAAACCTATTTTTAGATGATTTCTATAAAGTCCGTCAGAAGTGCGTTCAAATCACAAGGGGGCATGTTGGGGGTTGCCTAACACTTGGATGTTTTACAGCCTTAATGGAACAAAACAAAAATGTTCAGGACTAAAACCAAGATGTTTTGGCCTAGACCTGTTTTCAGAACAAATAAAGCACCCTCCCCCAGTGGTCACTGAATCTCTCCCAATCCCCACAAATGTGAATAAAAATATGACTTACCAGCCTCTATGACAGCTGCAGATGTTAAAGTTAGGTCTATTAGAGCAGCATGCAGGCCCTGGAGTAATGTAGTGAACGGTGCACTGCACAGTGGGGGACCCATGTCTCTATCTCCCTCTCTACCTGTCACACTTGTGGTGGAAACTGTGTCCCCTCCTAAGGTCACCAAAACCCTACTGTATCCACATATAGGTGACTCCATCACCTATAAGGGCTATTGCAGTGGTGTACAGTGGGGTACAGTGAGATCTGGAGGGCTCAGGGGACAAGATAAGGGAGCAAAGGTGAGACGTGTACCTGGGAGCATTTTTATGAAGTGCACAGAAGTGCCCTCTAGGGTGCCCCAATGCTACCAAACACGGTGGCTCCTCCTAAATACCAATGGCATGAATCTCTATGTTTTGCACCTATTCATTTTGTTTTGGGGGTTTTTTTTAATGGACCAAAAAAACCAAAATGTTCAAATCACAAAACCTTCTTCAAAACGTATTTTTGAAAAAAAAAATAATAAAAAGATAGACGTTTTTCTTTTTTGAAAATGACCTTCTTTCCTATTTGGATTTTGGACATTTTCTGCAAAATGTACAAAATGAGACTTAGACATCATATCGAAAATGCTCCTCAATACATCTTAAACTCTGGCAAGTGGTACAGTTAGAATGATTAGAACCCACTAGGTTATTCAATAGATATACTAGATAAATAACATACACCATCATAAAATACTGAGGGAAAAAGTTATTATGTACTGCTAAAAATCAGGAGACATCATTTTGCTCTGTGATTTGAAAAATTATTTATAATTTCAGAAGCATTTAAAGGCTTTCTTGTTTAGTAGAGTCTTTGATATACAACAGGAGTGTCTGCAGATATTGGGTTCGGTGGTTTTTGGGGCTTGTGATGTTAGGATTATTTGAGTGGGGGGGAGAAGATTTTATGTACTGGAATGTATTTTTTATTTTATTTTATTTTATTTGTTGCATTTGTATCCCACCTTATCCCACCTCTTTGCAGGCTCAAAGTGGCTTACAATACATCATGAGTAGTGGAAGAATGTTAGTAATAAACATTTAGTATTGCATGTTCTTGGTCAGCATGATGAGAAAAGCAAAGTAGTAGTATACAAGCAGATTTTAGGAGACAGTTCTAAAATTAAATAGGCGAGTTGTGCATCTTCACTTGGGTTGATCTTTTTGGTATGCTCTTTCAAACAGATGGGTCTTCAGTAGTGCGCGGAAGTTCGCTAATTCGTATATCGATTTCAAGTTGCTCGGCAGTGCATTCCATAACTGTGTACTCAAGTAGGTGAAGTTTGACGCATGCATTAATTTGTATTTCATTCCCTTGCAACTGGGGAAGTGCAGATCAAGGAATTTGCGGGATGATCTTTTGGCATTTCTAGGTGGAAGGTCTATTAGGTCAGACATGTAAGCTGGTGCGTCTCCATGGATAATTTTGTGAACTAGTGAACATACTTTGAACGTGATGCGTTCCTTAAGTGGGAGCCAGTGTAATTTTTCTCGTAAGGGCTTTGCACTTTCAAATTTTGGTTTGCCAAATATGAGTCTAGCTGCAGTGTTCTGGGCTGTCTGGAGTTTCTTGATTATTTGTTCTTTGCAACCGGCATATAGTGCGTTGCAGTAGTCTAGATGACTGAGCACTAATGATTGTACCAAGTTTCTATATAATGTTATGTCTGTATGATGTCAGTTATTTCATGTATAAAATTATGGATGTGACACGTTGTGAACCACCTAGAATATCAAATAAAGCAGTATATAAACTGTGATATAAAATAAAAAGTCTTAACTTTAACTTGCACATGCTTTGAGGGGATCCATTCACAATGAGGTGTTAATTTTGTTTTTAGATGTCTTGTGATAGCAGTATTGCAATTCTATAGATATGTAGGAGAATATACCTGTTTGTGTACATAAGGCCTGTGTGTGAACCAAGCTCTGACTGTAACATAACCCATCATGTCATGGATTCCTTTGTGCACTGCACCTGGAACACTGACATCAACCAATTATTTATTTATTTGTTACATTTGTATCCCACATTTTCCCACCTATTTGCAGGCTCAGTGTGGCTTACATAATACCGTAGGCGAACGCCAAGCCAGTAAAGAACAAATAGAAAGTGGTATTATGGTAGAATAAGATACATGTGTTACAGACACATTTGGAAATCGTAGAGAGGAGGAGTTGCGTCGAGTCCATTACTAGCATTAGTTAGTTGTGTAGCAGGGTTCAGGCTTTTAGGTTATGTCAGTAAGGTATGCTTTTTTGAATAGGTAGGTTTTTAGTGATTTCCTGAAATTTAGATGGTCATATGTTGTTTTCACGGCTTTTGGTAATGCATTCCACAGTTGTGTGCTTATGTAGGAGAAGCTGCTTGCATAAGTTGATTTGTATTTGAGTCCTTTGCAGCTTGGGTAGTGAAGATTTAGGTATGTTCTTGTTGATCTGATTGTGTTTCTGGTTGGCAGGTCTATGAGCTCTGTCATATATCCTGGGGCTTTGCCGTAGATGATTTTGTGGACCATGGTGCATATTTTGAAGGCGATGCGTTCTTTGTTTGGGAGCCAATGCAGTTTTTCTCGGAGGGGTTTAGCACTTTTGAAACACGTTTTTCCAAATATTAGCCTGGCTGCCATGTTTTGGGTGGTCTGTAGTTTCTTTATAAGTTGTTCTTTGCATCCTGCATAAATGCCGTTGCAGTAGTCTACGTGACTACGTACCATTGATTGTATCAGGTTGCAGAATGTTTCTCGCGGGAAGAATGGTTTCAGACGTTTGAGTTTCCACATTGAATGGAACATTTTGTTGTAGTTTTTACTTGGGTCTCTAGGGTGAGGTTTCGGTTGATTGTCACGCTGAGGATTTTCAGGTTATCTGAGATAAGGAGGGTGTGGTCTGGGGTGATTATATTTGTGGGTTTGTTCACGTTGTATTGGGATGAGAGGATGAGGCAGTGTATTTTCCCGTATTGAGTTTTAATTGAAATGCACTTGCCCATGAGTTCATGATGTTCAAACTTAGATTGATTTCGTTGGTTATTTCTGTCGGATCGTGTGTGTAAGGAATGTATATTGTGACATCGTCGGCATAGATGAAAGGGTTGAGGCCTTTGTTGGTTAAGGATTTGGCTAGTGGCGGCATCATTAAGTTGAAGAGGATCGTTGGTGATAATGGTGATCCTTGAGGTACTCCGCAGTCAGGTTTCCATGGTGAAGATATGTTTGTATTTGATTTCACTTCATATGTTCTGGTGGTTAGGAAATCTTTGATCCACTTAATTATGTTTCCACTGATCCCGAAGTAATCGAGAAGTCCTAGCAACATATTGTGGTCCACCATATCGAATGCACTAGACATGTCGAATTGGAGGAGGAGTATGTTTTTTCCTGTTGCTATTTCTTGCTTGAATTTGGTTAGGAGAGTGATTAATACTGTTTCAGTGCTGTGGTGGGGGCGAAATTATAAGTTGTTTTTGAGAAAACTGTTAGAAGTTTCATCCTCCTGTGAGAAGTTTTGGGGGAAAGAGTTTCACAGAGATACAGAGCAGAGGTTATCATAGTTAGACACCTCATTAGTAAGCTGTCTTGTACCAATCGGATAGCAGTTACTATCTGGCTAGCTCAGTGGTCCTCATCAACCAAGGACTTACCTCATCTACTGTTCACATGCACACCTGGTGCAAACAAGATATTGTGGGCCCAGCTCATCCAATCACAGAACTGTTCTACGCGTGATGTAATATCCACCATATCATGGACTCTGGCAGAGAGCTTGGGGCAGAAAAGGAGAGAGCAGATATTGAGCAAGCAAGGGAAAGAAGCAGATCTAAGACCAGAGAGAGACTCTAGCTGCAGAGCTTTCAGGCTCTTGTACACCTTTCTCTGATGGGTGTTACTTTACCATCCAACATGTAGTTTACCTGAGTATCTCTACTCATAAATGAACCTGAACTACAAGAATGTGCCATGCTGATTACGAACCAGTACCAGGTGGCATCTTAGCTACAACTGAGATTAGTTCCAGAGAAAAGCTTTGTGCGTTTCAGCTTCACTGCTGAGACAGCCTTCCACCAAGTACACACAGACCAAGACACTGCAGAGCAGATGCATCCTATCTACATGATCTCGTGCAGTCAGGTACCTCTGATCCAGGAGCCAGCTGTGAAACATCAGCATGGATTCCAGAAGGAGAGGAGAGACCTTCCAGCTAAAAGAGCCACGGACTCTTCCATGACTATCCCATAACTTGGGTGAGGACAGTGTTTTCTTTCCTGTGCTCCAGGGGGTTAGATAGAAAGAACTGTTAAGTTCCAAGTGTGATTCAGCAGCATTGGCATGTGGCTTCTTAGGTTATCACTATTTGTCTGTTAGGAAATACTAGGTATGTATCATGAATAATTATTAGTTGTACTGCTATCACTACTTCACTGTTCTGACAAGTACTGAGATAAGCTGTGCTGCTGTTTGCAACTGCTTTGCCACACCAATATACATAAATTGTAATATATTTCCAAAGTTTGGCATTCTTCCCTTTTATTGCCAGCAAAACCTTCATGAAAACAGTTTTCTTTGTGTTTGGATCATATAAGGGCAAAATCATACTCCAAACAGATAAGACAAGCCACACACTCTAACAGGAGTAATTATTAGCTAATTAGCTTATTAGTTAATCGCCTAAGAAGCCCTACAGATAACTACACTAGTATATCTGTATTGCTTGGACCAAAACCTTTTCTTATCCATGTAATCTAAAATAGTTAGACCAATGACTTAATTTATCTTGTCTTCTTATATTATATAAAAATCTTATTTTCATGATTTCCCAACTAAACCTGGACATCAGGCTTTTAGGAGAAATTCTGTGTTCTTTTCCTGGTTCAGGTTGGTGGGTTTTTAGAGAGCTTTGAGGACTATAGAAGGGATCAGAAGGGGTTGTAATCTGTAGAGTTGGTAGAGATAAGTTTAATTTTGAATTCAGAAAGGGGGTTTGGAAGAGGATGAATGGTTTACAGCTCTGCACAAACCTTTATATTTGGGCAGGTGGGAGGAGAGATGAAGAAGGCTATGAGCCTTGCATTTATCTCTATATCTGGGTAAATGTGAGTTTACTTTCCAGCCAGTGGTGTAGCTAGGTGGGGCCATGGGGGCCTGGGCCCCCCCCCCCAAATTTCATCTGGGCCCCTGGTTTTGCTGGCGGGGGTCCCCACCCCAGCCAGCTGAAGTCCTGTCCAGCACTGGTCTCTGGTGCCGCCGCATTCCCTGCCCTGCTCTCTTCTCCTCCTGATGTACTGCACGCTCCTTTCAGTGAAATTGAGCATGCTCAGTTTCACTTAAAGGAGCGTGCAGGACATCAGGAGGAAGAGAGAGAGAGAGAGCAGGGCAGGGAACGCAGTGGGGCCGGGGACCGGTGCTGGGGAAGGCTGTTCAGCTGGCTGGGGTTGGGGACCCCCACCAGCCAAGGTATTTGCGGCGGAGGAGCGGCAAAGTGGTGGGGGTGGTGGCAGGGTGGCAGACTAAAATGTGCCCCCCCCCCCCACCTCAGGCTCTGGCCCCCTCCTACCACGAGGTTTGGCTATGCCCCTGGCTGAAAGGCTGATTTTAAGTAGCTGAATTTAAGATGTTAGGATGATTGTCAGCTTAATTAAGCATCCCAACATTTTGCCATTGGGTTGTTAATGAAAAAGGCAACAATATTTTTTATTATGCATAAACAGTATTTTCAAATGTAACTCATTATTGCTGTTTATTGACTAGAAACTTTAATCGCATTAAAAAAGTATAAAACACTCACAAGGAATGTAAAATGTAGGGGTTTGTGATTTTTTCTGCACAAAGTACACTTATGTGAACTGCTCTCTGTAATACTAAACTTTCAAACAGAGCCCACTTGAACAAAGGTTTATGTAAATTCCACATTAATGAGCTACTGGGATGCAAATTCATGCACAGCAGCTCACCAATGCAGAATTTTGTGAAAACTGGTAGGCAAAAACTGTTTCAGAAGTCGGTTTTCACAATCATAATCAATAGAAATCAAACAAAATAAAACATGGAAAATAAAATAAGATGATACCTTTTTTATTGGACATAACTTAATACATTTCTTGATTAGCTGACGAAGAAGGGCAACCTTCGAAAGCTAATCAAGAAATGTATTAAGTTATGTCCAATAAAAAAGGTATCATCTTATTTTATTTTCCATGTTTTATTTTGTTTGATTTCTATTGATTACCTTTAAGAGTGGACTAACACGGCTACCACACCTCTCTACACAATCATAATTAAACTTCACTGGAAGCAAGGAAATGCATGCAGAGTGCCTCGCTGTAATGCAAATTGAATAAGGCAGCATGTGTTCAGCCTCGCAACTTGTGGTATTCGTGGAAAAATAATACCAGTTTATAACTTGCATTATCTTTCCTCCCCAAGAGCATTGGACTGCATCCTTGTGGCCTGATGCTCCTAGTGAACCTCTTAAAGAGTCCGTGGTAAAATAATCCTGCAGCATTCCACTCTTCTCCCACCAAAACCCCAATAATATAACCTCGACCCCTCTCTGACACCTCAAGCATAAATCTCTCTGCCAATCCCCTCCTCAGTACCTACTGGGGTTTTCCCTTGTGTTTAGCGGGTGAGTGGGAGCAATCCCCGGTCTCTCTAACCTTATGGTTAGCGGTCAATATGCCAAATAAGAGTGTGCGAAGTCCCTATTACCAGTTGGCCCAGGCAGCCAAACACTCAATTCAGGAATCCTTCCATGACAAACTCTTTCAAAACACGTTATTAAAAGAAGAACTTTAGCTTCCAGTTTTTCACAGAATAACATTCAACATTTTAACTATTATATATATATTATATATATACTAGTGGAACCATGCCCGTTTCCTCAACAATGAAATGGGCCCTAGGAAGGCTGTCATGTAAGCTTTTTTCTTCTCTCTCCCCTGCCCTCCCCTCCATGTCCAGCAATTCTTCCCTCCCCTCCCCTCCATGTCCAGCGATTCTCCTGTTCCCTGCCCTCCCATCCGTGTCCTGCGATTCTCTCCTCTACTGTCCTCCCATCCCATCTATGTCCATCAATTCTCCTCTGCCCTACCCTCCCCTCCCCTTCCGTTCCCTTCCTCCCTCCCTCCCCTCGATGTCCCGCAATTCTCTCCTCCCCTCAATTTGTAACTGAACGTTCTCTAGCTGGCTAGCACTGGCTTCCATTCCGTTTATAACATCCCTCCTGATGTCAGCTCGCCTCCAGCGTTCCCTTCCCTCTCACTGTTCTGCCCTCTGACATCATTACGCCTTGACGCGAGGGCGGGACAGTGAGGGGGAATGGAACGCTGGAGGCTGGCTGACGTCAGGAGATGTTACGAACCCAGGCAGCCAGGAGATGTTACAAACCCAGGCAGCCAGACATGGAACGTTGGAGGTGCAAATTATTATATAGGATAATTCATTATTCAGGAGTACTGCCCTCTTTCTTAGGGGCCCTTTTACTAAGCCGCCTAGGCACGTACGCGTGTTCTATGCTCATCAATTTTGAACTACCACCTGGCTACCGCGTGGCCTGGGCAGTCATTTCATTTTTTCCACGGATCCACTACCAGAAAAGTTTTCAGTATGCGGCGCTAACCAGGCAGTAATTGGCATTGTACACGCGCTGATGATTACCGCCTAATTAATGTGTGAGGCCTTACCGCTAAGTCAATAGGTGGCGGTAAGGTCTGGGGCCCAAAATGGACACGTGCCAATTTTCATTTTGCCGCAGGTCCATTTGCGGCCAAAAACAAAAGGCCTTTTTTGCAGGTGTGCTGAAAAATGGACCTGCACGTGTCCAATACATGAGTCTAACCAGCATAGGCCATTTTTCAGTGCACCTTAGGGTGTTACAATCCTCTCAGCAGAATTATTTTAGCTATACCATCAGACACCATTCGCCACACTATATTGAGTGTAGTGGGTCCCACTCTTTACCACATTTTCTGAGGATGGAACCATCTTATCAGGTTTTTAAGGAGCCCTTTTACTGAGCCATGGTAGGCTCCACGTGCGTGCAGCATGCACCCAAATGAGACTACCACCAAGCCAGCGTGCCCCCCTGGTGGTAATTTCAGATTTGACATGCGCCCATAACACCTGGATGAATTATTTTCCTCCCATGCACACCGTTTCCAGCAGTAATCGGCAGCTGGTGTGCGCCGACCAGTCACCACATGTGTAACGCGTGAGCCCTTACTGCTAGATCAATGGGTGGCATTAAGGGCACAGGACAGTTTTAGACGCGTGCTGGTTTCAGTTTTACCGTATGCCCTTTTCCCGTCACATTAAAAAAAAAACCTCTTTTTTACAGACACGGTAAAAACTGGCCCGGTAGGCACCTAATACACGTGCCTACACTGCCATAGGCCACTTTTTACCCCGGCTTAGTAAAAGGGACCCTAAGAAGGCATTTCTTTTTAGAGATGCTTTTCCATTCTGTTGATGCCCTAAACCACATTGGAGATGGTGGAACTGCGCAGAAATGGGAAACATGACCGTGGCTTGGATCTTTTCTATCCTATATAAGAGTTCTACTTCTCTTAATTCCTTTGTTTATAAGAGTGTTTTTTAGAATTACTAGTAAGTCAAAATGGTGATATATCAAATACTGAATAAACTGAACTGGGAGACTTTCCCAATATAACCTGTTGCTTATGTATTTCCTATAATCATGTACCATATGCCCCTGGCAGAAGCAGCAGGTTGGGCTAGATGGCCATTTGGTACAATTCGTTTTGGCAGTGCTACACATTCCACCCATTATTCTCCATTTCCTTGCCATACTACTTCCAACCTTTTCTTTCATCAAGCCCTGCAGCTACATTATTTTAAAAGAGACACTTTAAAACTCTGTTTTTGTGCTTCAAGCCTTTAAGATAACATTACTATGGACAACTCTACGAGAACCCTCCAAGCTGATTGACACTTCTGCAGGGACAATATCAACATTTACGTTTGAACCTCCTTGAAGTATAGTTGCAGAGAAAGAGTTGCAGTGCTTGCAGGTCCGATCTAACTGGAAAGGGCCTTTGCAAAATAAGCATGGGATCTTGCCACTGCTTTGCAAACCTTAGAGAAACAGAAAACAAACATTAGGTTCACATTCCAGAATTCATTAATGCGGTAGCTGTCCAGGACAGCTCTTTGAAAATACACTCTCAGCTCTGTGGTGAGCCTGAACTGCAGGCTCAGGTCAGGATTGGCTGAGGGTTACGTCTGTATTTTCAGGGGTTTGTCCTACTTAAATTAGTTCTATTAATTTCACTGTTATTTCCCTGCCCCTCGGCATCCCCACTCCCCTATGCGTTAACACGGAGCTCAATTTTCATTGGGAATGGATCCTTGAAAATGATGCACTGTGTCCCCCCACCCCCACCCCAAATGAACAAATTCAGCAGAAGTCACAAAAATGAGTTCAAACTAGTAAATGTCAGTCAAGGCATAATAAATGAAGACAATAATTGCCCTGCATGATTCAATAATCATATTTGTAAGTTCTGCATATACACTAAAATAATCTGTCTATGCATAAAACCAATACTCAATGCATTTTTATGTAATCCAAAATGATACACCATAGCAATTAATTCATAACATAAATATTTGAGAATAGAATCAAAGAAGTTGACAGAGTTATTATTCAGTGCCAGTGGCATTCCTAGGTTGGTTGCCACCCGGGGCGGATCGCTGCTGCGCACCCCCCCCCCCCCCCCCCGGTGCAGCGGTGTCCGTACCCCAGGGTGCAGCATGACACCCCCCTGGTGCAATGATACCCCCCTCCCCAGCGCATCAAGCCCCCCCCCCCCCCAGGGTGCATTCTTGGCTGCTGGAGGGTGCAGAGAGCAGCTATGTGCCTGTCGGCTCCACTGGCTCCCTGCTCCCTCTGCCCCGGAACAGGAAGTAACCTATTCCGGGGCAGAGGGAGCAGGGAACCAGCGGAGCCAACAGGCGCGCGGCTCCTCTCTGCACCCTCCAGCAGTGTGCACCCGGATCAGACCGCCCCCACCACCCCGCCCTTGCTACGCCACTGTTCAGTGCCTTTGTTAGTTACAGGCAATGTTTTCTGTAAACTGACCTGGTGTGTGCAAATTTTTTTTCATGTGAGCAACAAGTTTTTTAAAAACTACAATTTTTGAGCGCCAGTTTTAGCAGTGCATTTCTGTATATAGCACAAAAAAAGTGTATGAGCAACCATGTAAAATTTGTGAGCAACACTCCTAAAATATGTGAGCAATCGCTCATGAACTCCACTTAGCGGGAGCATTGGTTACAGGTCATATTCCATTGTATCGTTAGTCATGGTGGCAGACCATCGTGTTCAGCTGTGTGTGACTGTCTGCCAATACTCACTCCTGGCAACTATTATTTCACTCAAGTAGGAAATGAATGATTACAAAATGTGATGAGAATACTAAATAACAGAGATGGCCCAAATAATCATGATTGGCAATCATAATCCTAAAATCCATCTCCAGCTTGCCTTTAGGAAAGATTTATTTGGTCTCAGTTAGGGCTCATGATAATATCACAGGAAACTCGGAGAACAAAGGAAGAAATTACAACACATGGTTTTCAGCAGACATTTTAAACACTTAGGTGTGGTGATTTCTGTTTTCTGTGGAGCTCCTGAGCAGCCTGCAGCTCTTTGCTTGTCTGCTGCCTGAAGGAAACTCAAAACAGATAAGAATTGTGCTGGCTTTCCCTACCCTACAGCTGTGATTTCTGCACATTTCTGGTGCATTTCTTAACCTTGTCTTCCCCTTGACTTAACCTTGTCCTCCCCTTGTCCCAAACAGCTGTCTAGAATAGTGGCTTAACACAGTCCTAGAGATAGGTTTTACAGCAAACACATTCCACAGGTAAAGTTTAAGCCCACCCACCCCAAGACTGGCACTTCCTAAATAGCTTTTCTGAATAACTGCTTATCACAAATTAACTCCACCCTAATTACAACTGTCTCAGATTGCTGAGGAGCAAAATTAATCTTGCACACGGTTAAACCCCATCATAACATACCTGTTCATACCCATTCCAGCAAATCAGGATAACTTTTATTCTCTGTAATAATTGTGGTGCTTTAGTTTCAAGGCCAATCATCTGGAGCCTTAAGGCTTGTCCTATCTGTCATCAGCTCACTAGTTTAAAACAGGAGCTCAGTAAAGTAAAGCAGGAATTAGATGCACTTAAAGCAACTTCTAAGACTGCACAACATCATAATGCACAGAATCAAACCAAATTCACACCACTGCCTCAAAGGATAAAACCACCTAAGAATAGATGGTTCACCGTAGGCTCAGGCAGACTTCGTTATGTGACACAGAGGCATCCACCCTCACAAGTGTTGCCCCTACAGAATTCTTTTGCTCCATTACAGCACTGTGATGTTCCTCAAAATAGAACTGACGCGGAAGAACAAGCAGTGGAGGTGAAACAAAAAGATATGAAGGTACCCAAAGACAAAAAACAACCCCAAATCACAAATGTTGAAACACATACCAGAAAATGTACAGTAGATGGAAAGCGATGACCACAAATGCTGGCAGTCTAAGCAATAAAGTTCATGACCTTCAAGCCCTGATGTTGGAGGCAGACTTAGACATTGTTGCAATCACAGAGACGTGGCTAAATGGTTCCCATTCATGCAAACATACCGGGCTATAATCTATTTAGGAAGGATAGAGAGGGTTGAAAAGGTGGAGGAGTAGCTCTGTATGTGAGAAATGATATCGAGGCAACTGAAATGTCAGGGACCTGGGGAAAGGAAGAAGCGATATGGATCACCTTAAAAAGAGATGATAAAACCTCTATACACGTGGGTGTTATCTACATACCTCCGACACAACTGGAGGATCTAGATAAAGATCTGGTCACAGATATCCATAAGTTGGGAAAGAAGAGAGACGTGCTGTTGCTGGGAGATTTCAATCTGCCGGATGTAGATTGGAAAGTTCCATCTGCGGAACCGGAAAGAAGTAGAGAGATCGTGGATGCTTTTCAAAGTGCTCTGCTCAGACAAATGGTGAAGGAACCCACGAGGGAGGGAGCGACGCTGGATCTGGTGCTCACAAATGGGGATAGTGTGTCAAATGTTCGAGTGGGTGCCCACCTGGGCGGCAGTGACCATCAAACGGTTTGGTTTGATGTGACTGCTGAAGTGGAGGGCAGACACTCAAAAATCAAAGTCCTGGATTTCAAGCATGCTGATTTTAGTAAAATGGGGGAATACCTGAGGAAGGAGCTGATGGGATGGGAGGGCGAACGAGAAGTGGAAGGACAGTGGTCCCAGCTGAAAGAAGCTATAAATAGGGCCACAAACCTTTATGTAAAGAGAGTAAATAAAAGCAAGAGAAAAAGGAAACCGATATGGTTCTCCAATCAAGTGGCTGAGAAAATAAAGGCTAAAGAGTTGGCGTTCCTGAAATACAGAAAGACTCAAGAAGAGGAACACGGGGAGGAATACCGGATGAAACTGAAAGAAGCCAAGAGAGAGATACGTCTGGCGAAAGCGCAAGCGGAAGAACAAATGGCTAGAAATGTAAGGAGGGGTGACAAAACTTTCTTCAGGTATATTAGTGAAAGGAGGAAGACTAAAAAGGGAATTGTGAGACTGAAAGATGCTGAGAACTGCTATATAGATAATCATGAAGAAAAAGCAAATTTGCTAAATAGATACTTTTGTTCTATTTTCACAGAAGAAAATCCTGGAGCAGGACCGCAATGGACTGGCAAAAGTACATGTGAGAATGGAGTGGATATAGCACCGTTCACGGAAGAGAGTGTGTATGAACAACTTAAAAATCTAAAGGTGGACAAAGCAGTGGGACCGGATGGGATCCACCCCAGGATATTGAGGGAGCTCAGAGAGGTTCTGGAGGGTCCTCTTAAAGATTTGTTTAATAAATCCTTGGAGATGAGACAGGTTCCGTGGGATTGGAGAACGGCGGAGGTGGTCCCTCTTCACAAAAGTGGTGATAGGAAAGAAGCTGGAAACTACAGGCCGGTAAGCCTCACTTCAATTATTGGAAAAGTAATGGAAACCATGCTGAAGGAAAGGATAGTGAATTTCCTGGAAGCAAATAAGTTGCAAGATCCGAGACAACATAGTTTTACCAAAGGGAAATCGTGCCAAACGAATCTCATTGAATTCTTTGACTGGGTGACCGGAGAATTAAATCAAGGATGTGCTATGGACGTAATCTACTTAGATTTCAGCAAAGCTTTTGACACGGTTCCCCACAGGAGGCTCTTGAATAAACTAGATGGGCTGAAGATAGGACCCGAAGTGGTGAACTGGTTTAGGAACTGGTTGACGGGCAGACGCCAGAGGGTGGTGGTAAATGGGGTTCGCTCAGAGGAGAGAAAGGTGAGTAGTGGAGTGCCTCAGGGATTGGTGCTGGGCCGATTCTATTCAATATATTTGTGAGTGACATTGCCGAAGGGTTAGAAGGTAAAGTTTGCCTATTTGCGGATGATACTAAGATCTGTAACAGAGTGGATACCCGGGAGGGAGTGGAAAACATGAAAAAGGATCTGAGGAAGCTAGAAGAATGGTCTAACGTTTGGCAATTAAAATTCAATGTGAAGAAATGCAAAGTGATGCATTTAGGGAGCAGAAATCCACGGGAGACGTATGTGTTAGGCTGTGAGAGTCTGATAGGTACGGGCGGGGAGAGGGATCTTGGGGTGATAGTACCTGAAGACCTGAAAGCGACAAAACAGTGTGACAAGGCGGTGGCAGTAGCTAGAAGATTGCTAGGCTGTATAGAGAGGTGTGACCAGCAGAAGAAAAGAGGTTTTAATACCCCTGTATAAAACGTTGGTGAGGCCCCACCTGGAGTATTGTGTTCAGTTTTGGAGGCCGTATCTTGTGAAGGATGTTAAAAAAATGGAAGCGGTGCACAGAAAAGCTACGAGAATGGTATGGGATTTGCATTACAAGACGTATGAGGAGAGACTTGTTGACCTGAACATGTATACCCTGGAGGAAAGGAGAAACAGGGGTGATATGATACAGACATTCAAATATTTGAAAGGTATTAATCTGCAAACGAACCTTTTCCAGAGAGGGGAAGGCGGTAGAACGAGAGGACATGAAATGAGATTGAAGGGGAGCAGACTAAAGAAACATGTCAGCATAGGCGGTCGGTGGCCCAACTGTTTGGGGAGGCTAAAGGGGGCGGGGTTAGGGGTGGGGCCAGGGGCGGGGCTTGTATTCATAATTGTCTGACAACATAGAAAAAAAAAGTAAAAAATAAGTCACAATTAATACCTTTTATTAAATTTAGATATTAAATATGTATCGTATGTCAAAAAATAAAGTGGTTGCTCAAAGCATGTACTAACCACAATTGCTCAACTGCAAAACACAATGCACAGATTTGTGCAAAAACACACTCAGAAACCTTACTGTACCATAACACTGGGCAGACCCTAATAAACCAATATACCACCCATATGGAAAATGCAGACCGCCAACAATATGAAACAAGGGATCATAATATCACAATTCTCATGTAGAGCCACAAAACACCCTTTTAGGGTGGAAAGTGCTCACAATTAGCTCCTTTTATGAATGACTATATGTAGATCCTTCAAGAGGTAGTGTGTCATGATTTTGGCTCTAAAACCCTTTCTGATGATTTGGTGCCACCTCAGTAAGGCCAATACACAATCTCTCCACTGCAAAACACTATACACAAACTTGTGCAAAAGCACACTCATAACCTGACCAAACCATAACAGTACTAATTCAAAGGACAGGACAAGCTACAACCTTATGCATGGAAAGGCAGCACTGTAATTACACCGGGCTCTAAAACAGCAGTGCACAACCTAGTGAAACAAAAAAACCCCAAAAAGGGCTGAAAATACTACACGCTAGCAGAATACTGCACCTTGATCACATGAAAAACACATGACACAACAGATATGAAGACAAAATACTAAACTGGAAAGTTACCTCAAGAAGTCAGACTCAGCATGCAGCAATACTAGAAAAATTGAAACTTACATGCAAAACATCACAGATGCAAATTTTCAAAAGCTGACATATTCCAGTTAATAAATTCTGAATAAAATACTTTTTTCTACTTTTGTTGTCTGATCATTTAGTTTTTCTATTCGCTTTGGTCCCAGTGTCTTCTGTTTTACGCAGCGTCTTCTTTCCATTTGATATTTTTTTCTCTCACCATGTCCACCATCCTCCTGTGCCCTTATGCGTCCTGTCTACCATATGTAGCCCTGTCCCTATCCTTCAGTATCCTGATCCAGCTCTTAAATTCATCAGTTTCTCCTCCATCCATATCCAACATTTCTCCTCACTCCCCTCCATCCATGTGCATATACTTCCCTTCTCTCCATCCATGTCCAGCACCTTCCTTCATTCTCTCCTACCCTTCCATCCAGTGTCATCCCTCTTTCTCTCTCCATCCTTCCACCCATTACCCTCTCCCAATCCTTCCGTCCATTGTCTCCCTCTATCGCTCCTTCCTTCTAGACAGTTCTCTCTCTTGACCCTTTTCCATTCAGCATGTCCTCTCTCACCCCATCCTTCCAGTGTCTTTCCTCTTTCCCTCCCTACCAGCGTCTTCCCTCATTCTGCCCCCTCCTTCCAGCATTTTTCCTCTTTCTCCCTCCTTTCATCCAGCCAGCATTTCTCAGTCTGACAGCTAGGGTCTCCCCCAGTTTCTCCCCAGCAGCTTCTCTCTCTCCTGCCCATGTCCCCTCTTTCGCTCCCCATCTCTTTCTGGCTCTCTCCTGCTTTATTCCATGTCCCTGGCTCTCCCTTGCTCCTTTCCATGGCCCCTCTTTCTCTCCCCATCTCTTTCTGGCTCTCCCCTGCTTTATTCCATGTCCCTGGCTCTCCCCTGCTCCTTTCCATGGCCCCTCTTTCTCTCCCCAATTCTTTCTGGCTCTCCCCTGCTTTATTCCATGTCCCTGGCTCTCCCCTGCTCCTTTCCATGGCCCCTCTTTCTCTCCCCATCTCTTTCTGGCTCTCCCCTGCTCTTTTCCATGGCCCCTCTTTCTCTCCCTATCGCTCTCTGACTCTCCACTGCTCTTATCCATGCCCCCTGGCTCTCCTCTGCTCTCCCTCTCTCTCCTCCTACCATTTCCCGCCAGTGACCACGTTCTCTTCTCACCCTCCGGCCCGGGCCTCTTTGCTGCAGCGCTGACATAAGAAGAAAAAGAAGCGCGGGGCCGCAGCAGCGTTCAGACATGCGCTGTCGGCTCTGCCGGTCCTCTGCCCCCCCGGAATGGGAAATTGACGTCACGGGGCAGAGACAGCGCATGTCTGAACGCTGCTGCGGGCGGCCCCGCGCTTCTTTTTCTTCTTCTGTTATGCTGGCTGTACGTCTCGTTCCTGGCTGCCGCTGCGCTGCTCAACAGAAGCGGCGGCACGCGGCAGCAGAAGATTTGAACTCGGGAGTCGTCTCGGGCTGCATTTAGAGGAGGTAGGCGGGGCTGCAGGGAAGGTCACAGCTGGGCTGGGGAGGCTTAGCCTCCCCAAGCCTCTTATACGGGCGCCTATGCATGTCAGGATGTATTTTCTAACAGAGAGAGTGGTGGATGCTTGGAATGCCCTCCAACGGGAGGTGGTGGAGAGGAAAACGGTAACGGAATTCAAACATGCGTGGGATAAACATAAAGGAATCCTGCTCAGAAGGAAGGGATCCCCAGAAGCTTAGCCGGTGGTGGGAGGCAGGGCTGGTGGTTGGGAGGTGGGGATAGTGCTGGGCAGACTTATATGGTCTGTGCCCTAAAAAAGACAGGTACAAATCAAGGTAAGGTATACACAAAAAATGGCACATGTGAGTTTATCTTGTTGGGCAGACTGGGTGGACCGTGCAGGTCTTTTTCTGCCATCATCTACTAGGTTACTATGTATAAACAGTGACTGAAATCTATTCAGCTCCGCTCAGAGTTGAGGCAGGATGTAACATCATCACTGAAAATGTGGCCTATGTCTACCAACCACTAAGCCTGTCATGGATATAGGGGCCCTTTTACTAAGCAGCAGTAGGCTCTATGCGTGTGCAGCATGGACCCAAATGAGACTACCGCCAGGCCAGCGCGCCCTCCTGGTGGTAATTTCAGATTTGGCACACACCCATAATGCGTGGATGAATTATTTACTTCCTCCTACGTGCGTTGGTTCCAGCGGTAATCGACACTTGGCATGCGCCAACCGGTCACCGCACGTGTAGCATGTCAGCCCTCACCGCTAGATCAATGGGTGGCATTAAGGGCTCAGGCCTGTTTTGGGCGCGAGCTGGTTTCATTTTTACTGTAGGCCCTTTTCCCGTCCCATTAAAAAAAAAGTCATTTTTTGTAGCTGCGGTAAAAGCTGGCCCGGCGCGCGCCCAATACATGCGCCTATACTACCGCAGGCCACTTTTTACCACGGCTTAGTAAAAGGACCCCATAGTTTCTACATCATAGGAAGATAATTATACTAGTGTGAAATATCTTTAGCACAGGGTTTCCAAAACCTGTCATGGTGACCCTAGTATCAGTCACATTTTTAGAAAATCCACAATGAAAATGCATGGGATAACTGTTACAGAATTCGTCCAAAGTACGCCTAACTTGGGCTTTTGCATTTACACCTGCTTTTAGCACGTTGAATTACAGCACCTACAAGCTATACAATAGCGCTTAGGGGGAGATTCTATACATGGCGCCTAAAAAAAATCCACATGGAAAACATTTCCGTCTAAGCGTATTCTAGATTTAGGTGCAGTATACAGAGTACGCTTAGTTGATATCCCAGGGCCTAAAACTATGCACGTCCATTTACACCAATGAAAGCATGGTGTAAATCCCGGCAAGTAGATTTAGGCGCACTGGGCCATATTCTATAACAATGCACATAAATTTTGGAACGCCCAAGAAATGCCCATTTCCCTGCCCATAACCACACCCCTTTTTGGCTGTGCATGTTAGAAGTTAGGCTCAGGCGCACTGTGTTACAGAATATGCTTAGTGAGTTGTGCGCATAAATTCTAATTATTGCCAATTAGTGCTCATTATTGCTTGTTAAGTGATGTTATCAATGCTGATTGGCTTGTTAAGCCAATTAAGTTACATGTGTTGTTACAGAATATGCTTGGATTTTGGCACGGATCTCTAGGCGCACTATACAGAATCCAGGGGTTAGTGCTCAAGTTTTTCAGCACCAAATTTTTGGCACCATTTATTGAATTCCCTCCTTGGTGCTAATATTCAGCAGCACTATCCAGTTAACTGTCGGTGAATATCAGCCTCACACAGACAATTTAACTGGCAGAAGCCTCTCCTGCCCAGTTAAATCGCTTTGAATATTGACCACTAACTAAGGAAAAAAAACATTTAAAAAAATGATCATGTTATTACACCACAGTATGAGGTCGTGCCAAACCAAACAGGAAAGAAAAAAAAAGAAATAATTTTTAAAAATCTTTTCATATAGTCATGGAACAAGGCATTATTACTCAGAAACAAGGAAGTCAAAAGAAGAACTAAGCAGACTGACAAGTAGATCACTGGAGCAAAAAACTGTTCCACTAAGTTGAGTCATAAAATGCAAATTTATTACTACATTGTATATTTCACATTTACAAGGAACACAAGAACATAAGTGTTGCTATAATGGGACAGACTGAAGGTCCATCAAGCCCAGTATTATGTTTCCAACAGTGGCCAATCCTGGTCACAAGTACCTGGCAAGATCCCAGAACAGTAAAACAGATGTTATGCTGCTTATCCTAAAAATAAGCAGTGGATTTTCCCAAGTCCATCTTAATAATGGTTTATGGACTTTTCGTTTAGGAAATTATCCAAACCTTTTTTAAACCCTGGTAAGCTAAACCTTAACAAAAGCTCCAAAGGAAATCACTTCTTGTTTCTGACTCAAAAAATCCCTCCTTTATCCTAGAGAAAGTCCCTGTATATAATAAACGTAAACCGCTTTGACTGTACCACAGAAAGGCAGTATATCAAATCCCATTACCATTTACCCTTTTTTTTGCCCCAAAACACTCTTTATGTGAAAATACATCTGTGGAAAATAATTTTGTATAGGTCATGTAGAAGGCAAAATGGACACCCGTCTATCCATTTGAAACTAGTCTTGGAGTGCTGGAGCCGCATGTCATGCATATTTTTCATGGATAACCTGAAAACTTAACTGGCTGTGAGCTCAACAGAAAGGAAGCCTTGCTTTAGCAAAACAAAAAGTGAAAAAGGGAAAAGAGAGTGAAAATGAGAGAGCAGGTGTAGGTAGTCCAGCTGGTATGGCTGGTTTGTCTGTTTATTTATTTATCTAATTATTAGGATTTATTTACCACCTGTTTGAAGAAATTAGCCCAAGGCGGTGTACAACAAGACAGCTGGAGCTATTCTTAGTCACAGCTATGGAAGCATGGAGATTTGAGCAATCTGGGCAGACCAACTAGTCCGTATCTGCCAACATTTACTATGCTTCTGTGGTTTTTATGTAAACAAAATATATCATCCTATATAATAAAATGCACCTCCAACGTTCTGAAGCCGAGAAAGTGAAGCCTTCAAGCCTTGAAGCATTCGTGCAATGTTCTAAAGCCGAGAAGCACTGACCAACCGCACAGCAGCACAAGGCCCCACCCTCGCCACAACGCCACGCCCCCCAGAACGTTGGAGGTGTGTTTTATTACTTTAGAAGCCCTGGGTGGCTGGAGGGGGGCAGGGGAGAGAGGAGATTCACTGGGTGGCTGGAGGGGGGGGGGCAAAGGAAAAAGGAGAATCACTGGGTGGCTGGAGGGGGGGCAACGGAAAAAGGAGATTCGCTGGGTGGCTGGAGGGGGGCAGGGGACACAGGAGAATCGCTGGGTGGCTGGAGGGGGGGCAGGGGAGATAGGACAATCGCTGGGTGCCTGGAGGGGGGGCAGGGAATAGAGGAGACTCGCTGGGTGGCTGGAGCGGGAGCAGGGGACAGAGGAGACTCGCTGGGTGGCTGCAGGGGGGCAGGGGACAGAGGAGACTCGCTGGGTGGCTGGAGGGGGGACAGGGGAAAGAAGAGCATCGGTGGGTGGCTGGAGGGGGGCAAGGGAAAAAGTAGAATCGCTGGGTGGCTGGAGGGGAACAGGGGAGAGAGGAGAATCGCTGGGTGGCTGGAGGGGGGAACAGAGGAGACACACTCGCACCCAGTAGTCTCACTCTCCGTCACACACACACACTCGCACAGTCGCTCTCTCTCACAGTCAATCTCACACATACTCTCTCAAACATACACACTCCGAGGAAAACCTTGCAAGTGCCCGTTTCATTTGTGTCAGAAACGGGCCCGTTTTACTAGTAAGAACATAAGAGTAGCCATACTGGGTCAGACTGAGTCCATCTAGCCCAGTATCCTGTTTTCCAAACAGTAGCCAAGTCAAGTACCTGGCAGAAACCCAAATCGTGGCAACACTCCATACTACAAATCCCAGGGCAAGCAGTTGCTTCCCATGTCTGTCTCAAAAGCAGACTATGGAATTTTCCTCCAGGAATTACCGCTGCTTGCTTGCGGCAGACAAAACAGTTTAATTGTGGTCTTGTGGTTCACTACAGTACCAGAATATATTGAACAAGCTAGCAATATCAGTAATTTTTGCCTGAATTATGCAACATGAACTAACACAGTGTGTAACACAAGTCATTAAGGGGTCCTTTTACTAAGCTGCGATGAAACATGGGCTGCGCTAGTGTAGGCGCGTGTTTTGGGCGCACACAGATCCATTTTTCAGAGTGCCCATAAAAAAGGCCTTTTTATTTTTGCCAAAAATGGACGTGCAGCAAAATAAAAATTGGCGCACTTCCATTTTGGGTCTGAGACCTTACCGCCACCCATTGACTTAGCGGTAAGGTCTCATGCGGTAATTGTCTACGCATGTAGAACGACAATCACTGCCCGGTTTCCGCTGTGCACCAGAAAATAAAAATTATTTTCCGGCGCGCGTAGCGGATATGTGTAAAAAAATGAAATTACCATCCGGGCCATGCGGTGGCCGGGCATTAACTCCAAATTGCCGTGTTGGACGTGCGTAGGCACCTTACAAGGCTTAGTAAAAGGGCCCCTAAGCAAATAATGTAACACATAATTTAGTAAACACTCTAAGAAAGAAAGGGATTTTCAAACCGTCTCAACTCAAATTCTAAGTAACAAAAAAGGTTTGAAATATTAGTTTTGTAGGTGTTGATTTATTGAAATAGATTCCGGTTGTGTAATCTTAGAATTACAAAGTGAGACACCTACAAAACTAATATTTCAAACCTTTTTTGTTACTTACACATAATTTAGTGACATTTATGAAAAGGCGGTAAATAGTATTGGTTATTTGCACTCGGTTATAAAACTAGAGTAGAAGGTAAGGTGCCGCAGTGTTTCTTAATGGAAGGGAACTGATCTCGGAATCTTTTTGTTGAATTCACACGCCAAAGCCTTTTTGCTTCCTTCCCTAGTTTCAAAACCCCAACCTTCAAATATTTATTTTGTAAGCTGCAGGCTGCAGCATATCTACCCTTTCTGATTAACATCACTTTTTTTTTGTTGCTGCTGTTAGGAAAGAACTGAAAAATGCTGCTTTGTTTTGTACAGTTTATCAAGACACTGCTCGTCGGCAAACATAGCACTGCCCTGTAATACCCAGGTTATGAATAGTTTTTTGACCAGTTCCTTCAATGCTTAATAAATCAACAACTCTATATAACAGTGTGTCTGTATTTAGGTAACCAGAGGGTGCTACGTTCCTTTACAAAATACTAGCGTAATTGAATATATATGCACGTATGTGATTGTGTGAACACTTATGCCAGTCATAAAACTGGTGTGCTTGAACCTAAATGCCAAAGATCTGCCCCTAACTTATAATATTCTATAAGTTAGCATATAAGTGTGATTTACTCCCATACTCCATCCAGATTCCACACCTAGGTGTATGACCATGTATCAAATACCTGCTATGTAAGATATGCACATTTTTACAGAATAGGTGGAATTTGGCATTTATACACATGTGCAGGCATGCATGCGTGTGTGCCAGTATTATAAGCATTTACACATGTAATCAGCATGTAAATGTAGGTGCCCAATATTTATTTATTAGGATTTATTTAGCGTGTTTTTGAAGGAATTCACTCAAGGCATTGTACAGTAAGAATAAATCAAACATAAGCAATAGACAATTACAGCAGTAAAAATATTCAAATAACAATACAAAGTATGGCACAATATACTACTTACAGCATCAACACGATACGCGTAATAAAACATTTTAATATATAGCGTAGGGTATAAACAAAGATGGAACATATAGATAGGTGAGAGAGTAAGAGGAGTTAGAAACTAAGGGGACTAATTTAAAGAAAGTTGCACATGAGGTCAGAGAAGTTATCAAATATTATCTAAGCTAAGGTAGGAGTGGATAAACGTGTCCTGCTGCAGTATGTGCAGCCCGAGTCAATCCTTGTGTGTGTGAGTGAGACTAACAAGTTAGTTACTTCTTCCATTAAAGGCCTGGTTGAAGAGTCAAGTTTTCACCTGCCTCCTGAAGTCAAGATAGTCTTGTGTTAAGCGGAGCCTTTCAGGGAGTGCATTCCAGAGTTAAAGTGGCACTTTTACCAAGCTGAGGCAGAAGGGGGCTGGCACTGGCGTCGGGCATGTTTTACACGTGTGCCGAGGTCCCCTTTTACCGCAGCTGGTAAAAGGGAAGGTCTTGCTTTCCTGCAGGAAATGGCCGGGCGGTAAGGGTAAGAGGTGGCGGTAAGGGCTCCTGCACTAACCCGGCAATAACTGGGCAGCGTGCAGCACTGCCCGATTACAGTCAGGTACAGTCCGGTGCTACAGAAATAAATACATTTTTGTAGAGCCAGAAATGACGGGGTGGTAGGGGTGGAAAGTACCGCCAGGCTGCTGCGGTAACCTGCCGGTACTTCCGTTATAGCGAGCGGTAAGGCCACATTGTGCTTACCGCTGCTTAGTAAAAGGAGCCCATATAGAGTAACCCCCTAACTAGTAAAAATTGTTATCCACTCAGAAATCATAGCATGTCTGCAGTATTTAGCATCAAATACTTTAACAGCCTGTCATGGTATTACTCGTCCTGATTTACTACTCTTGACCAAATTTCCTCACTGGAAACTGACAGCCCAGTCACATTTGTATTTTATGTGGCCAGCGGTTGGAATGATTTTTTTTTTTAAGGAACTGGAAACTAGGAAGCAACAACAGTGGAGTTACTCCACCCCCTACACTATACCACTCCCTTGGGAATTTTGCAGACTAAATGCATGGCCAAGCATTTTTTTTCAGCATTTAAATCTTTTTGCCAAATTCTAGACCATTCTTCAAGCTTTATCAGATCCCTCTTCAGGCAATCCACACCATCAGGAGTGTTTACCATATTACAGAGTGAGGTATTCTCTACAAAAAGGCAACCTTAGCAGACAGTAATTCCACAATATTACTCACACAAATGTTAAAAAGAGCCGGTATAAGGACCAAGCCCTTTCCTCACTTACCTCACTTACCACTACCCTCTGGTAAAAATGTTCAATAATTTGGTGTATCTTCTTTGTTTTGAACAGGGTTGGCTTTGTATTATTGGATCTATTTTGATATGGCATTGCTTTATTTTTCTTCTTAAGTGAGTTTCTTTAATAATATGCCTCCACCTTAATGTGGACTGGATTTAGGAGGCCTGTTGTTCTCTTTTGGGGAAGTGAATTTTAGGGGGGTCAATATTCAAAGCAATTTGAGCAGGCGAGAGAGGCTTCTGCCCACTTAAATCGCACTCAGTGGCTCAGTGAATGTTGGCTCTAACCGGCCATACAAAATCTCAGCAGTGGATGGGGGGTCTGGGGGCAAAGTTGGGGAGGAGCCAGGAGTTGTGCTGGTATGGGTGATATACAGTGGTGGTACCCACACAGCTAAGTGTCCTGATAGGATTGCACAAAAGGCTGTCCTAATTTGGGGCACTTAGTTATGCTGGTGCCAGCACTGAACATTGGCCAACACCATCATAACTAAAGGGTAGTGGCCTCAGTAAACAAATGTTCCCCTCTTCTCTCCACTAAGCATAACCCTGCACCCCAAGAGCATGTTTTCCTCCTGACCCCCCACCCCTTCCAAGATCTGGCCCCTAAAAAGTAAGGAGCCGGTACGTCAGGCTCAGTCTCTGGCTGTCTTCAAGTCTAGGCTTAAAGCCCACCTCTTTGCTACTGCTTTTGACTCCTAACCATGACTCTCTTACTCAACACCCTCACTTATCACCCCTACCACTGCAATTTCCCCACCCCTAGCTGTCTGTTCGTCTGTCCAATTTAGATTGTAAGCTCTGTTGAGCAGGGACTGTCTTTTTCATGTTGATTTGTACAGCGCTGCGTAAGTCTAGTAGCGCTATAGAAATGTTTAATAGTAGTAGTAACCCTGCCAAAAACAGCTGGACGGATGACCACCCTATCCCAAGAAGAGTTGGTCCCCAAAAAGGAAGACCACTTCCCAACATCCCCTCCTGAGAAGAGCTGTCCTCTGAAAAGGATGTCCCCCTCCTCATTGCCCCCCCCAAAAAGAGCTGGCCCCCAAAAGGATGTCCATTCCTGACACTTCACTCCTCCTGAAAAGAATTGTTCCACTTCTTATGGCCCCTACCCTCATAAGCCCCCCCTCTTGCTCCGGGTTCAAAATGACTGCCATGACCTCTAATGACAGTCTTGTTGCTGCCATTGTGAACCCATGGCCAAGGCCAAGAGTGAGTGGGGATCACTCCTGCCCTTTCTACACTATGGCACTCATTTTTTAAGCATATGGACATCTCAAAAGGCTGAAATAGACATCCATGTGCTTGAAACATCCAAATCCTGATATCACAAAGGCAGAATAGGAACATCCAACACTGAAGTATGTCCAAATAGCAAGGGGGTGTGTTCTGGATGGGATAGAGAGGGCATGAAATCTGGATATTCAACAGCAATTACCAAAGGGGAAGAAATATCCACATCTAAAAAGAAGGTCGTCTTTTATTTAGACTTGCTTCAGAAATGTTCAGGTTACAGAAGGGTGCTCTGATTGAGCAGCTGTCCACTGGAGGAATTAAGGCATCACACCTCCTTAAATCCCCCAGGGGTTTCTGTCCCCCTCCATCCCCCCTGAAATTGAAACTGGAAGTGGATACCAGGCTCTATGACAGCTTCACATATTATTGACATTCTTAATAGAGCAGGAATCAGGTCTGAGAAGTAGCCTAGGCCCTAGTGGTTAGTTAAGTGGGCTATAAACCAAGCAACCTAGATTCAAATTCCACTTTAACTTTTTTTTTTAATTGTGAGCCCTCCAGAAACAGAAAAATACCTACTGCTCCTAAATATATGAGCCACCTGTAAGTCTGAAGGCTATTGAAGTGGTGTATATTTAGGTACAGTATGTATTTTTCTGTTCCTGGAGGGCTCATGATTACAAAACAGAGTTAAAATGTGATTTGAACCTGGGTTCCTTGGTTTACAGTCCACTGCAATATCTACTAAGCTGCCCCTATGCTCTGCATGGATATCTGTATAGCCATTTTGTAAGAATGCTGCTATACAGAAGCCCATTTTCCTCCATTCAATATTTGGATGTTTCAGTTGGATATTCATGCTGGACGTTTCCAGTGCATGGATGTCCATCTCACATATTTTCAAACAGGCTGTATACTGTTCGAAAATACACGTGAGATGGAAAGCCATTTGGGATGTTCTGACATCTGACTTGAATGTCCTTTCAAAAATGCCCCTTCACTCACACCACCAGGGACTTTCAAGGTAGGCCCATGGGAGGGTAGCCTACAAGGGGTGGGAGGGAGGGTTGGGAAGCCCTCGGGAATTGGGTCCATCCTTTTTTGGGGCCAGGCCTTCCCAATAAGGGGGATCAGGAAGGGTGTCATCCTTTTCGTGAGCCAGTTCTTCTCAGGAAGGGGGTAGAGAAGCTGTCATCCTTTTCAGGGGTCAGATCTTCTTGGGAAAGGGAGTTGGGAGAGGGATATCCTTTTCAGGTGCCGGCTCTTCTCAGGAAGGGGGGGGGGTCAGATTTCAGAGATGGGCCTTAACGATCCCCTTATGCGGGTCCTGATCAATATTCAGCCGGGTCCTGCATAAGCATCTTATGCAAGTCCCAGCTGAATATTGACCAGGGCCCGCATAAGTCCCAGCAGCCAACCCATGTCCAGTCATATCTAGATATTCAGTGCTGGCACCCTGACATGGACCAGCATTGAACATCTGGGTCTAACTTAGCCAATGGTCAATACTTATATAAAAAAAAATGACCAACTCTGACTGAATATCAACTGGCATATTTTTCTTTTTATGGGCACCTTTTTGCATCTTTGTCACTAGTAATTTACTTTTGTAAATTTTATTTTGGAAAATGTCAACAAAAATATTTAACCAACACCAAGTTCTATTCCATTTATACCACATTTCCTTTACCTGACCACTTAATTGTGTCCCTACCACTGCTCTACAAATCTGTTCTAAACATATTTGACTTTAAGTACAGCCTTGTAATCTTTCTCCAACACTCAGATCCCCTCTCAAGTCTTACCATCAAGCTTTGTTATAATCCAAACCACCACCAAAACTAGTGAGGCTGTTGTCTGAAATATCCAATATGATTAATATTAGGGCTATAATGACAGTCATTCTCTACTGGTTACTCTGTACAGAATGTCCCAGCATTGCTGGAAGTCTAATGCAGCCACATCACTGTTAGAGTTGTAACAATAGCTGTTCAGTGCTGGTTTGGAAAACTAATGCAGTTATATTGCCCTCTCTACCCATCAGCCAGTGTCTTCAATTCTTTGGCCTCTAACATAGCAACATAGTAGATGACAGCTGATAAAGACGGTCCATCCAGTCTGCCCAACAAGATAAAAATCATAGCATAAGGTCTGATGCGACACTACATATTCACACTTGAACTTGATTTGTCCTTGCCATTTTCAGGGAACAGACCATAGAAGTTTGCCTGGCACTGGCCTTTTTCCCCAACTACTGAAACTGTCATCGAAGCCCACTCCAGCCCATCCGAGCAAACATTCAAGTTCCCGTCCCTCACTTTTTCTACCTTTAACTCTGCATCACTTCATACCACTATAATACTCAGTGTTTTTCACAAGTGTGTTTAAATTCTGTCCTCACATGTTGATGTATCCAACCTTGCTCATAATTAAAGCCACGTACATTCAGATCCTATGAGGGTATAATATCTGAGAAAAGAAAAACTTGATACTGTACACAGACTAAATAGGTCTTTTACAAACTTCTGAAAAGTGATCTCACATTTTACTATTTCTTGCTTACTGAAACCACTGTGCTGACTACATGCTGTACAGTACAGTTCAAAGTATGGTACTGCCAATTTCCAAAAGAAATGGAAATTCTCGTAAGCTGCCCACAGATTATGTTTTGCATCCTCTGTTTATGATCCCCCTACACTACACAGAACTTTTGCTGACCATGGTAGTGTAACTGTCTTTTCTTCTTTCCTGGTCCTGAGTACACCATCTTTTTTGTAATCCTGATAGTCGTGGGATCCCTGCTGCCCCAGATTTTAACAGAAATCTTCAACTCTTTGGTAGTCTGTGCTGTATGTGAAGGGCTGAGAAAAAGTTTCTGAACTCTCTAGGCTAGTCTGTATTTAATAGTGAAGAAAAAAAAAGCTTAACAAGTGATAGTGTAAATTTCTTAACATAGAGGCTGATATTCAAAGTAAGTTATATTTTCAGCAGAGGCACAGATTATAGAATGCGCTTAGTCGGCACTGATTCCAGCGCTGATTGTCGTAGGCGCCATATTTATTTATTTATTGCATTTATACCCCACATTTTCCCACCTACTGGTAGGTTAAATGTGGCTTCCAATTAGTGTTATAGAGACCGGTTGCATATTAGGAGCTATGTGATGTAGATAGTGTAGTTCAATCCAGGGGCGTCGCTGCTATGGGGCCACGGGGGCCAGGGGCCCCCGTAGATTTGGCCCTGGACCCCCCTACCGTTGACCCCCCTGCTCGCTCGCCGTTGCCTACCTGGCTGGCGGACAATGTGCAGGATGTCAGACTCAGAAACCTGAAAGGAAGGAAGAAGACTTCGGCTGGCAGGGGATGGGGTCCCCGCTAGCCCAGGTAGGCAATGGCGACGGCATGCACCCGGGGCGGACCGCACCTACCGCCCCCCCCCCTCAGGAATGCCACTGGTCTGAAGGAACCACAAAGGGGAATAGGTTAGTCCTGTCTTTTTGCCAGTGTAATCTCTGCTTAATCTGATACAAATGAATATGACTAGTACCAGTATGTGATGGTAGATTTTATTGATTGGCCACCAGGCCTCTGACAAACTGGACTAAGATGACCAAGAGGGGCATAATCGAAAGGGATGCCCAAGTTTTCCTGGGGACGTCCTCGCAGGACAGCCCCGTGAAGGGGGGGAAACCCTTATTATCGAAACAATATGGGCGTCCATCTTTCGTTTCGATATTACGATCGGGGATGCCCAAATCTTGAAATTTAGGTCGACCTTAGAGATGGTCGTCCCTATACTTGGTCGTTTCTGATTTTTGGCGATAATGGAAACCGGGGACGCCCATCTCAGAAACGACCAAATCCAAGCCATTTGGTTGTGGGAGGAGCCAGCATTCGTAGTGCACTGGTCCCCCTGACATGCCAGGACACCAACCGAGCACCCTAGGGGACACTGCAGTGGACTTCACAAATTGCTCCCAAGTGCATAGCTCCCTTACTTTGTGTGCTGAGCCCCCCCCCCCCAAATCCCCTCAAAACCCACTCCCCATAACTGTACACCACTACCATAGCCCTTACGGGTGAAGGGGGGCACCTAGATGTAGGTACAATGGGTTTGTGGTGGGTTTTGAAGGGCTCACATTTATCACCACAAGTGTAACAGGTAGGGGGGATGGGCCTGGGTCTGCCTGCCTAAAGTGCACTGTACCCACTAAAACTGCTCCAGGGCCCTGCATACTGCTGCAAGGGACCCGAGTATGACATTTGAGGCTGGCACAAAATATTTTTAAAGTTGTTTTTTGAGGGTGGGAGAGGGTTAGTGACCATTGGGGGAGTAAGGGGAGGTCATCCCCGATTCCCTCCGGTGGTCATCTGGTCAGTTCGGGCACCTTTTTGAGGCTTGGTCGTAAGAAAAAAAGGACCAAGGTAAGTTAGCTAAGTGCTCATCAGGGACTCCCTTCTTTTTTCAATTATGGGTCGAGAACGCCCATGTGTTAGGCACACCCAAGTCCTGCCTTCGCTACGCCTCCGACACGCTCCCGTGAACTTTGGTCGTCTCCGCGACAGAAAGCAGTTGGGGACGCCCAAAATCGGCTTTCGATTATGCCAATTTGGGCAACCCTGGGAGAAGGACGTCCATCTCCCGATTTGTGTCGAAAGATGGGCGCCCTTCTCTTTCGAATATAAGCCTGATAGTCATTTCAAACAGACCACTTAATGATTTCAAGACTTTTATTCACAACAGACCTAAACCAATAACCAAAGGTGAAAGGCTCTACTACTAAGTGGCAAACCCATGATCACGGTCAAGACACAGAGATCGACTAATTGAAGCTAAGTTTATTAGTTAAAGTATCATACTAAGTCCTCCATTAAGAGCATTATTATTTGTAGTTAACACGACTGTATACGGAGGTTTTTGCCGATGATGAGCAAGTCCAACTCCTCGAAGACAACCCCGATAGTCTAGTAACTTCTCGAGGCTTTTCCTCCTTTAACAAAGTCTGTTTACAATTTCTTTAGAGAATCCTTGATTTCTAATGTGCATTTAGACAAATTAGGGATCCTATCCACATAATTATTTTTTATTTTTTAGTTCAAACCCATGAGTTAGCCAGTTATCAGTATTACGGAAGCAATTCTATAAACTGGTGCCTATAATTTCACACCACCATTAGTTAGGGACATAAATGCGCTAAGCGCCATTTTATACAGGTGTGGTGAAATGGTTTGGCATGTAAGGGCTGGAGGCGTGCCTATGGGCAGAGCATGGGCAGTGAGCCAATTGACATGCTTACCTTACAGAATCTTAAGGTAACGGCTGCACTAACACACCAACAGTTACATCATGTCTACTGCTGGTGTAACTGATAATGTGTTAAATTTTTGGCACACCAATGGTGGCTTGTGCTAATATTCTATAACAGAATCCTGGGGCAAAGGTCCCATTTTAGAATTGGTGCACAGCATGCACCACTGGAGCACTAAAATTGGCACGCAACTTTATAGAATTATCTCCTAAATGGGGAGTATTTTAAGTTTGGTCAAAGCACGTAATGCATGCATATATTCTTCAGTCACTTGCAGCCTGTATCTGTTTTCCAAAGCACCAGTAACAAACTAGTAGGGTAGCTACTAATGGTGGTGGTCCACACTCTGAGTCCTTGAGAGCCACCAACGAGTCAGGTTTTCAGGATATCCCTAATGAATATGAATAAGAGACATTTGCAGTGGCGGTAATACACATGCAAATCTCTCTTATGCATATTCATTAGTGATATCCTGAACACCTGACCTGTAGGCAGCCTTCAAGGACTGGGAGTGAAGACCACAGACTAAAGGGGTGACTTTTCCAGTGTAGTAATAAAGAACAAGAGTTCTTAATAAGAGGGCTCCTCTATATACCTAGATGATATAACTGCCTTCCACTCACTTGTACATCATTAGGAAATCTACAAAGGAATGAATACATAAATATTTTAACCACTTAAGTATTTCTAAATATAACAGAATGATATAAATGACCTAAACAGTTATATTAAAATGTGCGCCTGTTTATTTTTGCAGGAGGAGTGCTCTGATTATTTGAAGGGTCTTGGTGACCTCTTTGCCTGCGTCTTAAACCCACTCTTATTCCAGGAGCACCTATGTTTAATATTGAAGTCTCTTTAGATTTGTAGGAAGTGTAAAGGGCACGGAATGTTTCAGCGCCAATGGCTCCAGAGGAAGGTGATTTTTGATAGCGCCTTCTCTCTAATAACCTGACAATATTTTCTGAGGGAATATGCTTTTGATCATCAGCACGGTGCAATTCCTGCTTGTAGCGTGACATGATTGCTACGAAAAGCTCAGTATTATCAACACATCTCTTTTCAGGTCTTCCTAATATGAGATTTTCTGGACTCTTCACCCTTTCTTTACCACGCATAATCTCCATCTCATTCCCTAGGACATCAGAGGGCTGCTGCTCTGGCTGATAAGTTGTACTGTTGTAAGTGGTCTCCATAAAAACTGTATTTGGAACAGCCTTCTCGACAGATATACATGCATTCTGAGGAAACATCCTGGACTTCTCATAGTTGGTGCCAGTCTTTCTGTTTGACATAAGCTCCACACGAGGCAGATGAGCTGAGCTGGAAGTCAACTGTATTGTGTCTGATAAATATACCTCCACCTGTTCAATATCTGCGAGTTCAACATCCTCACTGATTTTTGGATCTGTGGAAAGGATTAGTTCTTATTATAGACAATCTTGGGGTGGCAGTAATTGGTTTAATTATAGCTATATGAAAAAAGTATTCAAAATGTAATATTTATAATAGCAATTCATTTTTTTTGTTTTACTATAAGTAGTCTGAAATTGCAAAACAAACAAACAGAACCCTGAGGCAAAAATCAAAAAGCCAAGGATACAAAAGATATAAGCAAAAAAAAGTGTCAATGGTCCACAATCAATAAATGCAATTGCATACAAATTATTATATATAGATAATTTCATTAAAAAAACTTTTGTAAAAAAGAACAAATCATTAAAAAAATGTTACAAAGTTGTTTGGAAAATTTTTGCATGGTGAAAAACAATGAATTCATATGTGATCCAATTGTACTACATGTAGAAATGCTCATCTGCAAGTCCACAGGATATATATGGGCTCATTTTCTCATTTTTGAAAGAGAAAAATATTTAAAAAGTGGCACAAATCGGCATTTGGACATTTTAGTTGACAAAACATTCAAATCGTTATTTTTGAAACCTATTTTTTAAACATTTTGGTATGCAGTTTGTCGGGGACAGGATTTGGGGTGTTCCTAAGACTTGCATGTTTTTCTGCCATAATGGAACAAAACAAAAACATCCAGGGCTACAATTTAAACATTTTGATCTAGACCTGTTTTTATCACAACTAAGTCAGAAAAGGGTGTCCTAAATGACCAGATGACTACTGGAGGGATTAAGGCATGACTCTACCACCCTTATTCCCCAGTGGTCACTGACCCCCTATCATCCCCCAAAGATGTGAAAGAAACAGTAAATATCAGCCTCTATGATAGCTTCAGATGTTATAGCCATTTGGAGTTGAGGGAGTAGCCTAGTGGTTAGTGCAGTGGACTTTGATTTTGGGGAACTGGGTTTGAGTCCCACTGCAGCTCCTTGTGACTCTGGGCAAATCACTTAACCCTCCACTGACCTAGGTACAAATAAGTACCTGTATAAAACCGCTTTGAATATAGTTGCAAAAACTACAGAAAAGCAGTACATCATGTCCCATTCTCTTTCCCCTTTCCTCTTAGAGCAGCAAGCAGGCCACTGGAGTAGCCTAGTGGTTGGTGCAGTAGAAAGGGGGACCCAGGACCATATCCCACTCTACCTGTTACACTTGTGGTGGAAAGTGTTTGCCCTCCAAAACTCACCAAAAACCCACATATAAGTAACACCTACAGCCATAAGGCTATTATAGTGGTGTACAGTTGGGTATACTGGGTTTTTGGTGGGTTTTGGAGGGCTCACCATACAAGATAAGGATGCAAAGGTGACATGTACCTGGGAGCTTTTATGTGAATTCCACTGCTGTGCTCCCTAGGGTGCCCCACAGCTCTGCTGGGATGTCTGTGTGGCCAGTCTATTAAGAATCCTGTCTCCTCCTATATCCCAATAGCTTGATTTTGAGTGGTTTTCATTTGGATGTTTGTTTTCAAAAATGGTCCAATAAGATAAACGCACTGAGTATTGCAATGTCTAGAAAAAGGCCATTTTCAAAATAAAAAGATAAACTTTTTCAGTTTGAAAAATTGTTATATTTGCCACTTGAATGCTAGACGTTTTGAACAAAATATCCAAAGTCAGATTTAAACGTCATATCTAAAATACCCCTCATAGTAACGTTATAATCATTACACACCTAATAAAAAAACTACTCAAAATGTATGCTCAATAATAAATCCCCATGAGCCTCCAAAACATCACTGAAAAACTTTTATGCTGAACCATCAAACACTGTAAAAAAAAAAAAAAAAAGCTTTCGCAAACATATATCAAATCTAAATATTTAAAATAAATGGTACCTATCTGGATCGATTAATCCATTGATCAGATCACTGTATAAATGTAATTGCAAGAATGAAACTGTAACTTAACAGTGTAATAATCCAAAAAGTCCCCAAAACAATTGCAGTGACCTGAATTAATTAATCCATCTATCAGATAAGTATAACTATTTGTTAAACATTTGCATTTCGCATTGAATTAAATACCTGATAAAAAAAAACTCTCTCAAAAATGCATTGTATAAGTATGTTATGACTAAACTTTCTTATGTAAAAAGGTCTGCAGTGATTTTTTTTGAGGACTCATTTGTGAGTATGGTGGCAATTCTGTAAATCGGCACCTCCTTTTTGGCGCCTTGAAGCAGCATGGGGACCGCCAGTTTTATGATACTATAAGGGTGCCCTGATGCTGTTACAGAATACTAGGACAAACTGCACTGGTGTGCCATAAAGATGACACACCCATTTATGCTAAGTCAATGGCAGGCATAGGAAGGCATGCCTAGATTCATTAATCAATGTGTGCCTCTGACAGTATTCTATAAGATGGGTGCGTTGATGGGTGCCCATGTTCCTCCCACATGTACGCCCCCTTTTCCACTGCACACTGCGTCACTTACAAGCTTACAGAATAGCACTTTGGGCAAGCACATGCATAAGTGGTGCTTATTTTGTGTTTACATGTGTCATATATGCCTTATATAGAATTGCCCAGTATGGACTAGATTTAGTATATGGCACCCAAATTTGAGTGCTGAAAAGTCCACACGGACTGCTATTCTATAAATGGCGTTCCGAGTTGTGTGCTGTTTATAGAATAGTGTTTAGAGATGATTTCCACCCCAAACTTTGGGTGCGAGGATTTATACCAACTGAACCTGGTATAAATCCTGGCACGTAAAAGATCCTCGGTATTCAGTAATACTGCATAAATCTTTAGTGAACACCCATAACCTGCCCATAGCCACACCCCCTTTTGAGTTGCGCACCATAAGATTTGTGTGGATTTTCTAGAAGAGTGCTCAGAAAGATGCACATGCAAATCCAAATTGTTGCCAATTAACACCAATAATTGATTGCTAGCACCCAATTATTGGCGCAAATTGTATTAGCCTTTTTAGTTGCACATGCATCTCAGAATAGCACGCAATTTTGCACCATAAATTTGCACACTATTAATAGACGTGGGGGGGGGGGGTGTATGTTTAGAATGGTATTTTTCAGGTATGTAATGATTAAAAATTGATCATTTATCCTGCCTACCTACAGTTGAGCATTTCTATATGTGGTAGATTTGAATAGTATATCAATACACTTTCTTCAGCACTTAGAAAATGTTTTATAACTTTGTTATTTTTTTGCAGAAAGAAATCTTTTCTTGAAATTGTTTATAAAGAACATTTCTGTATAATGGACATATGGAAGACAATTTCATCAGAAGCCACTTAACTTATGTGCACATCTGCACAAATTAATGCCTAACCTCTAAAACACTCCAGCCACATAATTTGTGTGCCAGACTTTAGGCCTGCTGTAAATGCTGGTGACCAAGTTAGGCGCACTGTGGCAGTATTCTGTAATGACGTGCACAACGTTTTGGAATGCCCCTGACACGCCCCTTTTTGAGCCACACGTTAGTAGAGTTAGGCACCATGCCTTATGGAATAGTGCACAGCTAGATGTGCACGCAAATTTTTAACAGGTGCCAATTAATTTCAATAATTGGTTGTTGGCCATTTAGGTACTGTACAAGCGTTTACACGCATATATACTGGTTAAGCTAGTATTCTATAAAGAAAAACAGGTGCCCACTTTCCCTTATAGAATAAGCTCTTACACCATTAATCCTGTTATAGAAATGCCTTAGATTAATTAAATCTAATTAACATATTAACGTTTTTCTTCCAGTTTGAGCATAATTGTCAAAGCAATTCCTGCACATAAAATGGTGGCTTATCTATAGAAATGGCTTGCTATAAACTGAAATATCATCCAAAAGTGGTTGGTGATGGTGGACCTAGAGGTGTTAATTCTGCTTGAGTAAGTCAGTTCTACTGCTTGGCTAATGAAAGATTTTTTGAAACGTGTTATGAAATTGCCTAGATTTCATCTGCACATTTTGTCTTTGAAAATGGGGGCAACTTGTCTTCTTGGGGTACAGATTACCCTGCCTGTATCTATATGGAATAGGCTTACTAAGGGGACAATTCTATAAATTGGCACCTTTGTTTAGACACCTCAAGGTTGTGTGCTTAGCGCCAATTCTATAATGACATCTTGATGCCAAGAATCAGTCATGGAATACTAACATAAACTGGCACTGGTGAGCCCTCTAACACCATGTTAATGACAGGCATAACTTGGCAAATCAATAAGAACAGAGTTACAATAGTCAAGCTTAGACAATACAAGAGAATGTAGGATTAATCCAGAAGGGATGTGAATGACAGGCATAACTTGGCGTGCCTAACCAGCTTATAATCAAAAGAGAAAAACGCCTATATTGCGACCCAAATCGGGAGATGGGCGTCTTTCTTCCGTGGGCGCCCAAATCGGTATAATCGAAAGCCAATTTTGGGCGTTTCCAACTGCAATCCATCGCGGAAATGGGTAAAGTTGATGGGGGCGTGTTGGAGGCGTGGTGAAGGCGGAACTGGGGCGTGGTTATCGGCCAAGGAGAGATGGGCGTCTTTAGCTGATAATCGAAAAAAAAGGCATTTTTACCACGATTTTGGGTTACTTTTTTTGGACCCTTTTTTTTCATGAACAGGTCCCAAAAAAGTGCCCCAACTGACCAGATGACCACTGGAGGGAATCGGGGATGACCTCCCCGGACTCCCCCAGTGGTCACTAACCCCCTCCCACTTTACAAACTTTTTTTCCAGCCTCTATGCCAGCCTCAAATGCCGCTCCCACCTCCATGACAGCAGAATGTGTTGTATCCTCTGACAGCCTTTCCCTGGTTCTGATGTGGCTCTTGGGTGAGTGTGACACCTTTTCTGTTATGCGCACTGCAGAGTCACATCAGCAATGCATTGTGGTGGGTGTAGGTTATTGGGCTCCGTGATTCCACTAGCTTGTGGCAAATGCTCACGATGTTGGTAGTTGGTAGGCTCTACTCCCGTGGTGCTTTTCCCCCTGCTTACTGGGTCAGAGTGTGCCCTGTTTTGTTTCCGGTAGTCCATGAGGTAGTGGCCATTTTTGTAAGCCAGTTTTAGATCCCTTTTACGTGTTAGCCACGCTACAGAACTTAGTTCTTACCTTGAATGTGGCTGAAAGAGGGCATTGTACACCATTCTGCCAGCTCTGACCTACTGCTCATCTCAGTACCAGGGAGACTCGTTGCCAGTGGGGCACAACCTCTGATCTGCAGTTAACTGTGAGTAAGCGTGCTTATTCCAATAAAGGACATTTTCAGAGAGATTAGTCTTCAGGTGTCAACTGGTGTGCCAATGTTATATAGCAGCAACAAGTCCTAGAGGCCTGCGTGTATGCAGGTCCCTGGAGCACTTTTAGTGGGTACCGCAGTGCCCTTCAGCCAGGCGGGCCCAGGCCCATCCCCCCCTACCTGTAACACTTGTGCTGGTAAATGGGAGGTCTGCAAAACCCACTGTACCCACATGTAGGTGCCCCCTTCACCCCTAAGACCTATGGTAGTGTTGTACATTTGTGGGTAGTGGGTTTTGGGAGAGGGGGGTTGGGGGCTCAGCACCCGTGGTAAGGGAGCTATGCATATGGGAGTGTTGTCTGAAGTCCACCGCACTGACCTCTAGGGTGCCCAGTTGGTGTCCTGGCATGTCAGGGGGGGCGAGTGTAGTACGAATCGTGGCCCCCCTCCCATGACCAAATGGCTTGGATTAGGACGTTTTTGAGCTGGGCGTTTGTAGTTTCCATTATCGCTAAAAAAACCAAACGCCCAGCTGAAAAACGTCCATTTTTTCAAAAATACGGTCTGTCCCGCCTCTTCACGTACCCATTTTCGGACATAGACGCCCATGGAGATAGGCGTTCGCGTTCGATTATGCCCCTCCACGTAGACCAAGCAATTTATAGTATTTATTGAACTATGCCACATAACCTTGAGACATGCCCATGGCCTGCTCATGCTCTGAAAAGTGGAACAAAGTAGGGATGGACCATAGGTTTCCAACAGGAAGAGAAGAGAGGCACTAGAAGTAAAAAGTCAATAATATTTTTTAATCAAAACCAATAAACATGGAAATATTTGCCAAGGCATAGAAGGTACAGTAGGTCAAACAGGTGTGTCTCAAAGTCCACCACTGAGAAACACAACCGAGTCAAAGGACCCAACACAGATCTGTGTTTCGGCACCACTGCCTGCCTCTGGGCTGACATAGAGGGGCTTTTTCGAAAGGGACGTCCAAGTTTTGATGAGGACGTCCTCACAAAACATCCCCATCCAGGGGCGGGGAAACCCGTATTTTCGTAACAAGATGGAAGTCCATCTTTCATTTTGATAATACAATCAGGGACACCCAAATCTTGAAATTTGGTCGTCCCTAGACTTGGTCGTTTTTGATTTTTGGAGATAATGGAAACCAAGGATGTCTATCTCAGAAACGACCAAATGCAAGCTATTTGGTCATGGGAGGAGCCAGCATTTGTACTGCACTGGCCCCCCTAACATGCCAGGACACCAACCAGGCAATCTAGGGGGTACTGCAGTGGATCTCATAAAATGCTCCCAGGAACATAGCTCCCTTACCTTGTGTGCTGAGCCCAACTCCCCCCCCCCCCCCCCCCCATACCCACAACTGTACACCATTACCATAGCCCTTACGGGTGAAGAGGGAGAACCTAGATGTGGGTACAGTGGGTTTCTGGTTGGCTTTGGAGGGCTTGCTGTTTCCTCCACAAAAGTAACAGGTGGGGGGGGGGGGGGGCTGTAATAAAAGTGAATTTTAAAGATTGTTTTTCAACTCTGCCTTGACCGACCAGTGCACTCAGGGTCTACATTTTTGATTAGAAATAATTCTGTTTAAAAATGATTGTTTAACTTTGATTGTGTGAAAATAAGTTGGAATGCAGAAGATAAGACACAGCTCTAATTAATTTGTTATGTGAAGGGAAAGATGGGGCTTGTTTTCAAGTTCAGATTGGCCATCTGGACTGGGAAACATGTGACCACATTCCCACAGAATGGCTTGTTTCTCAAGCATTCTGTAATTTTCCTTCGCTCTGAACATGAGTTCTAAGCCTAATAAAAAGGGGAGTTTCTTTCAGTGAAATTGGGAGTAACATATGAACTGCTCAGAGAACCATGTTTCCTGGTCAAATAAACTCCTGGCTTTTGCTGTGAATAGGCCCCCCCCCCCCCCCCCCCAGCTGATGATAAGAGCCTGGATGATGTAAGGACCAGTGATGATTGTTTTATTGCTTCTTTCCTGGTCTAGGAACTCTTAGCATTGCTTAGATGTAGAGACCAGTGATGTAATGATAGTTTATAGATAGGTATTGTTTCTTTTTAGTTATATATTGTATATATTTTAATCATTGTAGATTTTAGAACCTCTAATAAAGGTCTCATTTACCTAATATGAATCCAAAAGAATCCATACTAATTATTGAGTAGTCTGTGTCAGTGAAGCAGGGTGTAAATCCATAGCAGTACAGAGGGATGTGCCTGGGTCCGCCTGCCTGAAGTGCACTGCACCCACTAAAACTGCTCCAGGGACCTGCAAACTGCTGTGATGGAACTGAGTATGACATCTGAGGCTGGCAATCAATATTTTTAAAGATGTCTTTTTGAGGGTGGGAGGGGGTTAGTGACTACTGGGGGAGTAAGGGGAGGTCATCCCCTATTCTCTCTGGTGGTCATCTGGTCATTTCGGGCACCTTTTTGTGCCTTGGTCGTAAGAAAATCACGACCAGGTAAAGTCGTCCAAGTGTTCATCAAGGACGTCCTTGTTTCTTTCGATTATGGGTGAGGACGTCCTAGTGTTAGGCATGCCCAACTCCCGCCTTCGCTACGCCTCCAATACACCCCCTTGAACTTTGGACGGCCCTGCGATGGAAAGCAGTTAGGGACGTCCAAAATCAGCTTTCAATTATACAGATTTGGACGACCCTGTGAGAAGGACGCCCATCTTCCAATTTATGTCGAAAGATGGGCGTCCTTCTCTTTCGAAAATGAGCCCAACAGTCTGATGTAAACAGTATGTAGATGTAATATACAAAAGGCACCTCTGTAGTGACAGCAATAAACTGCCAAGCCTTCTAAAGCCCAATGTTAGCACTTCCTTTGTCTCAGTTGTGTTTCTCACACAGCAATTTGAGACACACTGATTTAACCTACTGTACCTTCTATGCCTTAGCAAACATTGCCACTTTTATTGGTTTTGATTACAATTTTTTATTGACTTTTTACTTCTAGTGCCTCTCTTCTCTCTCTGTTGGAAATCCATGGTCCATTCATACTTTGTTCCACTTTGCAGAGCATGAGCAGGCCATGGGCATGTCTCCAAGTTATGTGGCATAGTTCATAGAATACTATAAATTGCTTAGTCTACTTAGGCACGCCAAGTTATGCCTGTCATTCACATCCTTTCTGGATCATAGTTCCCTCTGAAATTTCCTACACTCTCTTGTGTAGTCTAAGCTTGAGTACTGTAACTCTGTTCTTATTGGTTTGCCCGTTATCAGTTACACCAGCTGCAATTGGTTCAAAACACTGCAGTGAAATGTCTTCATAATCGAAAGAAATACGATCATGTTACTCCCCACCTTATCGCAGAACACATGCTTCCCGTGGTTAATAGGATACATTTCAAGATTAATATCCTATCTCACCATATTCGTTCTTCTGGCCTACCATCCTTTTTAGCTTCTCTTTTGATTCCCTATGCCTTTACACAATCCTTTCAGTCAGCTAACCAGGGTTTATTCATAGTTCCTTCTTTTTGCCATGTCTTTTCAGATGTTTTCAGAAACTCCTGTTACAGTATGGTAGCCCCTACACTGTGGAATAACTTTCCCCAAAATCTACGTCATGAGAGGTCCCTCAACAATTTCAAATCCCAATTGAAGGCCTATTATTTCTCTTTGGCCTTCTCGTCTCCTTGATGTCTCTTTCAGGTCTCCCTTTCCCTTGAGTTGTAATCCCAGGCATGTAGGCATGACTGCTTCCACTTTCCTTTAGTTTCCTCCTTTCACCCATCATTCCTTTGTTGATATGTAATCTTTACTGTTCCCATTACCCTCTTGTTTTCTGTGCTGTTTTCTGTATGTTGATGTGTTTATTTTACTTTCCTTCCCCCATTTAGTTTACTCATTGTAAACAGCTTAGATTTCTTCTTGAAAATCTGTGGTATATCAAATAAATTGAAGCCGAACTTCACAGCAAAACATCATCTGCATACATATGAACACTAATTCCAAGATCCTGCATAATAATGGCTAGTGAACACAAAAATAATATTAAAGCATATTGGTGAAAGTGCAGAACCTTGGGGCACACCACATTGCAACAACTTTAGTCAAAAAACACAAAGCAGAAACTGGCCTATAGTTAGAGGGAGCTGAAAGAAGTAATGATGCTTTCTTCAAAATTGGTCTCACTACTGCATGTGTCCAACACACAGGCACTTTACCAGTAGATAGACACTGATTCACAGGCAAGCAGCCACAGGAGGTGATATCTGTTTAGATGGGAATGGATCCAGACTATGATAAGTGACTTTTATAACTGATATTGTTTTAGATAACAGTTAGAGAAGGTAGTTGAAAAGAATGCCAACCAGAGGTCCCTACAATGTTAGAAAAAGAGGAACTTAATATTTCTGAACCAGAAATCTCCTGATCATTATCTCTGACAGAAAAAAAATTAATTCAAGGATCTTTGAAGAAAAATAAATAGTTAAGGGGTCATTTACTAAGTGGGTCCTTATCCAGGTTTTTCCCATGCACCAAGGACATTTTAATCACAGCAATAAAAAGACCAATTTTCTATTTCTCCTATTAATAGCCATGCGCTTATGTTGCCATTAGCACATGGTCATTAAAAAATATTAGTGCGTAAGCATGTACTAACATCTATTTTGTAGGAGGTAAGGGCTCACGTGTTAATCCTGCACTAATCAGTTAGCATGTGGAGGGGCATAATCGAACGGGGCGCCCAAGTTTTCATGAGGGCGTCCTCAGAGGACGGCCCCGTGAAGGGGCGGGGAAACCCGTATTATCGAAACAAGATGGGCGGCCATCTTTCGTTTCGATAATACGGATGGGGGTGCCCAAATCTCAACATTTAGGTCGACCTTAGAGATGGTCGACCTAAATGTTGAGATGGTCGTCCCTGGTTTTCAGCCATAATGGTTATCAATAGAAATCAAATAAAATAAAACATGGAAAAGAAAATAAGATGATACCTTTTTTATTGGACATAACTTAATACATTTCTTGATTAGCTTTCGAAGGTTGCCCTTCTTCGTCATTTCGGAAATAAGCAAATGTGGTAGCAGGTAGTATATATAAGAGAAACATCAAAGCATTACTTTGACAGTCTGACAGAGTGGGAGGGTGGGGGTATGCATGGGGACATCAAAGCATTTCATTGATATTCTAACAGAATGGGTGTTGGTAGGTGAGAGGAGGGTAATAAACAGAGAAATAAACAGAGAAATACAGCTTATGGTTTATAATGGGTTAGAAAACCCAGATCCTTATTAAGTCCTGTTTGTTGTGTGTCAAAATATTCAATCATTCTTATTTCAAAGGTCTTACGTTCCTGTATTGTTTTAAAATTACCTTTCAGTATTCTTACTATGAAATCACTGGTGCAGTGTTCTGGTCTTGTGAAATGTTGGCCCACAGGGGTGGGGGCTTGACTGGCACCGGCTATTTTCATGTGATGTCTGTGCAGATTGAATCTTGTCTTAAGCATCTGGCCTGTTTCTCCAATACAGCATCCTTCGTTACATTGTTTACACTGAATGATATATACCACATTGGAAGATGAGCATGTAAAATAGTCCTTTATGTTGAATATTTTTCCTTTGTAAATGACTGTGGGGTCTTGTGAAATGTTTTGGCATAGTTTGCAGCTGGCTGTGTTACACGGAAACGTGCCCTTTTCTTTTTCCGTCTGTGTTGGAAGTTTACTTCTGATCAGCTTGTGTTTTAAATTTGGTGGCTGTCGGAAGGCCAGCACTGGTGGGGATGGGAATATCTCTTTCAGTAATTCATCTTCATGGAGTAGTGGCTGTAGTTCTCTTATGATTTTCCTCAGTTTTTCCAGCTCTGGGTTGTATGTCACTACAAGGGGAATTCTGCCTGTGGCTTTTTTTTCTTTGTACTGTAGCAGATTTTCCCTGGGTGTTTTGAGGGAGGAGGCAATATTCTTGGAGATTATTTTGGGGTTGTAGCCTTTCTGTTTGAAGGATGCAGTCAGGGTTTCAAGGTGTCTGTCTCTATCCTCTGGGTCCGAGCAGGTACGGTGGTATCTTGTGGCTTGGCTGTAAATAATGGATCTTTTTATATGTGAAGGGTGGAAGCTGGAGTTGTGGAGGTAGCTGCATCTGTCTGTGGGTTTCTTGTATATAGATGTTTGTATATAGCCATCACTGATTGAGACTGTGGTGTCCAAAAAATTGACTTTTTCTGGGGAGTAGTCAATTTTGAATCTGATGTAGGATGGTATGTATTGAAGGAATAGTAAAATTGTTTCAGAGTTTCTTCCCCCTCCGTCCAAATCATAAAAATGTCATCGATGTACCGGTAGTATTTTAGTAATGGAAACCGAGGACGCCCATCTCAAAAATGACCAAATCCAAGCCCTTTGGTCGTGGAAGGAGACAGAATTCGTAGTGCACTGGTCCCCCTCACATGCCAGGACACCAATCGGGCACCCACTCCCCACAACTGTACACCACTACCATAGCCCTAAGGGGTGAAGGGGGCACCTACATGTGGGTACAGTGGGTTTCTGGTGGGTTTTGACCCACTAAACCTGCTCCAGGGACCTGCATACTGTTGTCATGGAGCTGGGTATGACATTTGAGGCTGGCATAGAGGCTGGCAAAAAAAAAAAATTTAAGTTTTTTTTTATTTAGGATGGGAAGGGGTTGGTGACCACTGGGGGAGTAAGGGGAGGTCATCCCCGATACCCTCCGGTGGTCATCTGGTCAGTTCGGGCACCTTTTTGAGGCTTGATCGCAAGAAAAAATGGACCAAGTAAAGTCGGCCAAGTGCTCATCAGGGACGCCCTTCTTTTTTCCATTATCGGCCAAGGACGCCCATCTCTTAATCACGCCCAAGTCCTGCCTTTGCTACAGTGCGAACACGCCCCCGTGAACTTTGGTCGTCCCTGCAACGGTAAGCAATTGAGGACGCCCAAAATCGGCTTTCGATTATGCCGATTTGGGCGACCCTGAGCGAAGGACGACCATCTCCCGATTTGTGTCAGAAGATGGGCGCCCTTCTCTTTCGAAAATAAATCTGGTGGTAATGTAGCTGTGCTAACTGATAAGTGCAGAAACGCCCACTCTATGTCCCAGACACACCTCCCCCCCCCCCCCCCCCGTGATAAAATAAAACATATCTTCTAGTGCGCAGTTTGCGCACACAGATCAAGACATTATTGCAGGATGCCTGGGCACATTCTGTGGCAAGCCTTTTTAAGCTGCGGTAGGCACGCACTAATGCTTACTGCAGCTTAGTAAAAGGACCCTAGGTCATCCACTGAGAGTACCACCAAGGTTTGCCTACTACTATTACCAGGTGACAACTTTGAAAGAACCACAGCATTGTGAGTAACATTGGAATAGTATGTTCTCTTAGCTGATATTAATGGCTTATTATAATACTTTAGCAGATCTCTACCATGACATAATGCCGATTGTGACTTATGATTCCACCATATCCATTCTATCTCATTTGTTTCTAAATGAACTTCAACCTACTAAAAATACCATGGATTTTTCTTAAGTGTAGAACATTGTTTCATTTGCAAAGGGGCCACTTCATCCAATACTTTTCTTTTTTTTTTTAATAGAACTTTGAATTATTTTACAAGCATTTAACTTGTTACAAGAAGCTTCAGGCATGGATGTAACATAAATTTCAAATATAGATCTTAGACAAAATAAAGACTAATATTGATTCACCATGTCTACCTTAGACCACAATTACTGGGGAAGAGTCACAGAATAATTCAGGGAATCTCTTAAACATTGTTTTGAGGAAAGGCATAGCCCTAATTTCCACCATTTCTATATATTATACTGGATTTATGGCTTGACAATCTTTTTCACATTTATAAATTCTCTTAATTGAGTTGGCACAAAAAACACATATTTTATTCCTAGATATTTTACAACACACTTGACCGGTAGGCTTGCAAAAATGTTGCCCCCAAAGACCTAGTTTCCTCTCTCATTTCCAAAAATTGTTTCCTTCTCTCCTGAGTAGTTTTGGTCACATCCGGAAAATTCCAAAGTTTCTGACCACAAAACTTTTGCTGAATATTTTTAAAATATAGTTTTAATACAGCTTCAAAGTCTTGCTCAAATACAAAAGATATTAAGAGAGTAGCTCTGACAGTCACCTCAGTCAATTGAGTCCTCTAATATTGAAATATCTTTCAACTCATCTTTCTCCAAATTCGAAGGAATCCCCTCTTGATTCTTCTTAGTGGGTAAATAATATATCTTGTTAATCAGCGGTATATTTTGAGATCCAATACTTTTCTTAATACCGTATTCCAGGTGGTAACTTGATTATAGACAGACATATTTCCAAAATCAGTTGGAAAAGAGGAAAATAATGATGGTATTGCTGATGAATCAATAAGATGAAGAGAATGAGTAGTATAAACATAGCTAGTAGGTGATTCCAGCATATCATTCATTATAGTTAACGGGAAAAAAAAAAACAGCTGGAACTGGGGTAGGGGGGGAGTTAGGGAGATGGCAATGTGCTGGACCTGGGGAAGGGGGGATAGGCAGATGATGATGTGCTGGACATTGGGGAGTTGGCAGATGAACATGTGCTGGACTTGAGAGGGGGTTAGGGAGATGAAGGTGTGCTGGAGCTGGAGATGTTCTGAACCTGGGTGGAGAAGAGATGTAGAAATGTGCTAGACATCCTAGACACGCCAGGATAGACACTAGATCCATGAAGGGAGAGAGGCAGATATACCAGACTGTGAGGGAAGAAGAGAAAGGACAGAGAGAAGAGGAGAATGCTGGTCCAAGAGTGGGGGGTGGAGGAGGAAGGTAAGTGAAAAGGGAGGAACAGGGCACAGAGAAGAGATGCTAGGCATGGAGTAAGCTTAGGTACAGGGATACAGAGGAGCAATGATGGAAAAGGGGTAGGATGGGGACAGATAGAGGCAATACTGAATATAAGTTAAGAATAGTTGCAGTAAGAAGCCAGATGCTAAACATGTGGGGAAGATAGAAATAGGGACACAGAGGTGAGATGCTGGACAGGACAGATATGGATGCACAGAGGAGGAGGAGAGAAGACATGGAGAGAGAAGAAATGTCAAATGTACAGGAGACCATGGAAAGACAGGAAGAACAGAGAAAAACAGATGAAACACTTGGACCAAATCAAATGGAAAAATAAAATGCTCAAACTACAAAGTCTGAAAAAAAGTATTTTATTTTGAATGTATTAATTGGAACATGTCAGCTTTAGGAAACATGCATTTCAGTTTATATTTCTCTAGTATGGCTATGTACAGAGTTTGGAAAACAAACTAGCAGATCAATATAATATCCAAACCACTTTATTGAAGATACCATATGTAAGACAAATGCCCGACACAAGCCGTGTTTCGCCCAACAATAGGGCTGCATCAGGGGCTATAATAAACAACAAACATATCAAATTATAAAACATAGAGAATCATAAACAATTATGATTCTCTATGTTTTATAATTTGACGCAGCCCTATTGTTGGGCGAAACACGGCCTGTGTCAGGCATTTGTCTTACATATGGTATCTTCAATAAAGTGGTTTGGATATTATATTGATCTGCTAGTTTGTTTTCCACATTGGATTCTGCAGGTCCCTTGCCTTGTTGTTTTCTATGTACAGAGTTTGACTTCTTGATGTTTACAGTTTTTTGCCTTTATATCTCTATTACTTGTCTATGGTCCTTTCATATTTGCTGAGGGTCTGTCTGTGTTTCTGTGCTTATGACTAAGGTGTAGCAGTCCTGTTTGTTTTGTTTTCTCACTAGGTGGTGAGTTGGTATTTGAGTGTCTGGAGCAATATTTATAGTGTTTCCTTTTCATGGAAAAGGTTCTTGCTCTCTGAGTCCTAGGAATTAATACTGTATAGTATGGTAAGGTTCTGAATGTGTTTTTACACAAGTTTGTGTATAGTGTTTCCAGTGGAGGGATTGTATGTTGGCCTTAATGGTCAGGAAAGGTTTAATATAATTTTAGTTTCTTAGAACATCATATAATGTTTGTGAAAAAAAATCCTAGAATATGTGGCACTGTTTTTCTTCCGAGATGGCAACCCTAGTTCGGACAGCTGGTTGTAGAAGGGTGAGGTGGGGGAATTGTGCACAGTAGTTGTAGCAAGGGACTTGGGGTGGGACGAGGGAGAAGTAAGGGTAGAGAAAGGGAGGGGCCATGGAGCACGGCAGGTGTCAGGGTTTTCTCTGTCAAAAAGTTGGCAACCCTATTCATCGGTAGCAGAAGATGCATTACTAAGATGTCATCTCATGCCACCATGGGACGAGTCTTGCGATAAGAGCTGCAAAATCTCACAGCTTTTATCGTAAGCCTCATCCAACATCAGCAAGACATGATGTTTTACTAAGACATCCCCTGGGGGAGATGGCTTGTTGGTGCTATGGCCTACAGAATTTTGGTGAGCTGGGGCAGAGTCAGAAGGCACAGTGGGTGGAACTGGGGTGGGGTTGGGGACAGGACTGGGTGGAATGGGGCAGGACTGGGTGGAGTGGAGTGAGGCAAGGCTGGAGTGTGTCTTCAAATATCTCTCTCAAACATTCGGCCCCCTTGGTTGCTCTGCTGATATAACAGTTGTCTTATTGTGCAGTGATCTGCAATTTAACAGATGAAACTTTAAAGACAAGGAGACCAGATATTTAGTAACTAAACAACCATTCCTCTGTGTATATTGCAAACATCTTAGCTAAGGATAATCCAAATGCTTGGAGACTAGATGAGGCCTATGGCCCTAGACAACAAAAACAGAATAAACCATAGGAGGTATCTCAACTAAACAATTATAAAACATAAAATCAACTAAAAAATATCCTAATAAAATCAAAACCAGGAAAAAAACAATCCCACCTCATATTTAAAACCACTCTAAATAAAACGAAAAACCTCACCCAGAAGTCCACCCCAAAGAGCAAGCCGAAAGAGCACTACTTGCTCCTTGGGAGCATGCCTGCAATGCAAACGCCCCTAGCACTTTACACTGTGACTTCTGGGAGAGTGTTTACATCATTGTTGTTATGTGACCACTACTGGAATAATACCATTCTGCCTCAACCGGGAACATACAAGTTCACTCAATGTGCCCGCAACACACAAATACAAAGAGCACACATGTGAATTGCAAGGTAGTCAGACACAAACACCGCTAGAACTTCAGAATTTATACTGTGACTTACAGAAGAGTGCTTACGTCACTGAGGTCACATGACTACAACTGGAATACTACACTACCCTGCCTCAAGCAAGAATGCACAAGTTCACTCAAGGTACGTTGTTGCAGTCACGTACTTGATCCAGTCCATGTAATTAGCAGTCAATAATGACATGCAAGTCCAGTTTATTTGTGTGAAATGGATAAACCAGTCCAAAAGGAAGCTCGGAAAGTGATACAAATATGTAAAATATTTTCCTGTACAAAAAAGAACAACACAAAGAAACAAAAAAAGAACAAAAGCCAAAACAAAATGTACAGTAGCAAGAGATATTCATAGCTCCAGGTTCACAACAATTAAAAATAGCAAAATATGCATTACAAAAACATACAGAATAAAAAATCACAAACACAAAGAGAGTAGTTTTAGATTAAGAGATCAAGTAGTGCCTATTTGTAGCCTATTTTATAAAGATACAAGAGGCACCTAAGTGGGAACGTTATCAACGTAGGCTACCGTTAAGACATGTTATTACTTATTTTACTTTTGATCAAGGTTATATTAGTAAGCCACTTTGAGTCTGCTTTATGTGGAAAAAAGTAGGGTATAAATGTTCAAAAATAAATAAATAAATAAACTAGGTCTCATTGCATAAAATGAGACCTGTGCTAAAATAGCCCATTTTAATGGTAGCATATGTTGATAAGTTCCCCTCTAAGGGGACCTTTTATTAAGGCGCAGTAAAAAGGGCCCTGCACTAGCGGCAGTGGCTGTTTTTGCCACGCGCCAGGGCCCCTTTTACCATAGCGGGTGAAAATTGAAAAAAATGAAATGGTCGTGCAGTATGTTTGCACTTGCTGCATGGCCTTTTCAGAGGGATCACTTACCGCCACCCATTGAGGTGGTGGTAAGGGCTCCCGCACTAACCCAGAAATAACCAGGCAGCTCGCAGCACTACCCAATTACCGCCAGAAATATTTCCCCCTAATTACCGCTAGCACCAGAAATAGTGTGCGCTGGGGGAAGAACTACCATCAGCTCCTGCATTGGGCTGGTAGCAGTTCCTGATTGGGGCGCAGCAAGCCCATTACCGCATGCCAACCCTTTAGTAAAAGGGACCCTAAGTATATTTCTAAAAATGCCATTGAAAAGTTGCAGAAATCACAGGTATTTACGCCAGTCCAGAAATGTATACTGCAGCTGAGATAATATTTGACCATCTCTCTGACCTCATGTACAACTTTCTTTAAATTAGTCACCTTACTTTCTAATTCTTCTTACTCTCTTACCTATTTATATGTTCCATCTTTGCTTATACCCTTCACTATCAATTAAAATGTTCTATTATGCATTGTGTTGATATTGTAAGTAGTATACTATGCCATACTTTGTATTGTTATTTGAATATTTTTACTGCTGTAATTGCCTATTGCTCATGTTTGATCTATTCTTACTGTACACCACCTTGAGTGAATTCCTTCAAAAAGGCGGTAAATAAATCCTGATAAATAAATAATTACTGTATATGCATATGTGTGCACATATGCACACAAATACCAAAATTGTTATTCTGTAAATACGGATTTTAAAAACTCTATGTCAAAAAGCCAAAAGAAGGTGTATCCTATATATATAAGAGGAAGACCATCAATATATGCAATTGTATAGTGTCCATCTACATAATACTAATAATAGTCACAGTGTACTGTAAATGTCACTACATAGTGACTATACCAACGCAGCTCTTAATTACATCAAAGGTCAATCCTCTAATTTTTATGTATGTGATAACTGCCCATAATGTTAACTTCACTCTAACTTACATTGGTTTTTTTTTTTTTCAAAAATGTCAAAAATCTTCAGACTCATCCCCAGAAAACAAACAGTGCATGTCTTCTATAACACAGATGTTACAACTATCTATATGGGCAGAGTCTGGATGGATCATGGGGGGGGGGGGGACTCTCACTTATATGCATAACATATAGAATGCTACAAGTTATGCATATATCTCCAGCATTTAGGTGAGAACATTTACACTAGTTCTATAGCCAGTATAAGTACTTGCGCCAAAATTATACATGCATATAACTTAGGGCCCTGCTTACTAAGCCGCATTATAGGCACGTTAACATTTTTAACGCGTGTTAACCATGAAAGCATGTTATCCTTATAGGCGCCTACATGGTTAGCACGCACGCTAAGTGTAGATGCACTAAAAACATTAACGCACCTTAGTAAACAGGGCCCCAAATTTATTATGCTAGAATTCTATGAAGGAAAGTAGGCACCTACTTTCCTTTATAGAATAGGTGCAATATAGGCACCCTCCAGGCACTTATATATCTGTTATAGAAAGGCCCTCAAAAACGTTGTGGCATGCTGCATGCTGTGATATGTGATTGATGACAATGACTCCAAGAAATAATATAATCCCCTCCGCAATGTGTATTAACTAATATCAACAACTCTATATAACAGAAAAAAAATTTTTAGCAGGAAAAAGCCTCAATGAGCTCCAAATAAATTGCACTGTTTCAGCAGTAGTGGAGTTCTCACTGTCATCATTGGCTACAAAAAAAAAAAAAAAAACCTTTCACAATGCACAAATTTCAATACAAACTTTTCAAAATTTCAAATCAAATATTTAACTTGAAAATGTTAAGATGCCATGGAAAACGGTAAGAGAAAAGTGTCCAAAATCTGCATTTGGATGTTTTCCTCACAAAAACGTGCAAATTGGTATTTTCAAAACCAATTTTTAGGCATTCTTCTATGAAGTCCTTCAGAAGTGCATTCAAATCACAAGGGGTGTGTCAGGGGCGCACTAAGGGTGGGATCTGGGCGTTCCTAACACTCGGCCGTTTTTCAGCCATAAAAGGAAGAAAACAAAACCATCCAGGACTAACACTAAGATGTTTTGAGCTACACCTGTTTTTACTGGTCACTAACCCCCCTCCCACCCACCCCCAAAAATGTGATTTAAAACATTACTTGCCAGCCTCTATGTCAGCCTCAGATGTTATACTCAGGTCCATTAGAACAGCATTCAGGTCCCTGGAATAGTCTAGTGGTGGGTGCAGTGCACTGCAGACAGGTGGACCCAGGCCCATACCTCGCCCTACCTGTTACAATTGTGGAGGAAACTGTGAGCCCTCCAAACTCACCAGAAACCCACTGTACCCACATATAGGTGCCCCCTTCACCTGTAAGGGCTATGGTAGTGGTGTACAGTTAGGGGTAGTGAGTTTTGGGTGGGTTTTGAGGGGCTCAGCAGACAAGATAAGGGAGCAATGGTGAGATGTGTACCTACCTGGGAGCATTTTATGAAGTCCACCGCAGTGCCCCCTAGGGTGCTCTACTGCTTTCCTGGGATGTCTGGGGGACCAGTCTACTTAAAATGCTGGCTCCTGCTACATCCCAATGGCTTGATTTTGTGCATTTTGCACTTGGATGGGTTTTTTTTTTTTTTTTTAAATGGACCAAAAAAAAACAAAACGTCCAAACCACAAAACATTGCTCAAAAAGGTATTTTAGAAAAAAAAAGATAAGATGTTTTTATTTTTTGAAAATGACCTTCTTTCCTAGTAAGATTTGGGATGTTTTTTTTGCAAAACGACCAAAGTCGGACTTAGATGTCATATCGAAAATGCCCCTCTGTGCGTGCTAAAGTGCCACATTTAGGCATGCATATTTACATTGATCTTTACACGGCATAAGCGGGTGTGCTGAAATGTTTGCATGTAAATGCTGACTTACACTAACATTCTATAACAGAATTTGAGTGCCCAGATATAGTTTCAGAATTTGTACTCAGTGCCTAAACCTTTGGTGTCCTTTATAGATTTCCCCCTAATATGTACAAAAATGACTAATAAAATCACTAAGGGGCCCTTTTATACCACATGCCAAAAAGCACTTCTGTGAGTCGCGCTGAGGCATCCCGTCGTAGTGAATCAATCAGCGCACGCTAATACCACGCTGACAAATATTTGTTATTTTTCAGCAAAGGAGGTATGACTACGGCCGGAGAGTAGATGTGCCCTGCGCTAATTGAGTAGTATGGTCACGTTGCTGCGTGATGCCCGAATACCACGGGGTTAGCATAGAAGCCGTCAGCGTCCACAAAATAGACGGCGAAAAAGGCTCCCGCGGTAAATGGCATGCGCCAATTGGGAAATATTTACATGTGACCATTTTACTGCCGCGCTAAAAGTGGATGCAGCGCGCAGGAAACCTATGCGCTAACAACAGCGCTGTCCGCTTTTTTGCACGGCTTAGTAAAAAGGCCCCCAAATGATTCAGTAATATGTCACAGGTCTAGTTTCTTTTCATGAGGCCACGAGAACTGAGTAATGACGTATAATGCAGTATTATAACATCATTATCCCCCAAATTGTATGAATGGTGCTCAAAACTGCATTTGCAAATGTGGTCATGTGCCCAATTTGCACATGCAATTTAACTAAGAAGCCAATTAACATCAATAATTGACTTCCGGAATTGGTGATCACCATTGTGGAAAATGTAAGCCACATTGAGCCTGCAAATAGGTGGGAAAATGTGGGATACAAATGCTACAAATAAATACATAAATAAATAAATAAGTAAATAATTGGCCATTAATAATCAATTATTGGCACTAATTGGCAACAATTGGAATTTAAGCATGCACCGTTCTAGGCAGTATTCTATATAGATGCATGTGTAAATTTTTTAGTGTGCAACGGGAAAGGGGGCATGGCCTTTGGTGAGGTATGGGTGGGTCAGGGGTGTTCACGAAAGATGTGCACAGTATTACAGAATCTGGGGCATCCACACCTAATTTAGGCGTGACGATTTACACCAGGTTTCAGTTGGTGTAAATCAGGGTTGTCCAGCCTCGGTCCTCGAGGGCCGCGATCCAGTCGGGCTTTCAGGATTTCCCCAATGAATATGCATGAGGTCTATTTGCATGCACTGCGTCCACTGTATGCAAATAGATCTCATATATATTGATTGGGGGAAATCATGAAAACCCAACCTGGCGAGGGCAGAGGTTGGACACCCCTGGTATAAATCCTCACGCACAAAACTGGGCATGGATCCCGGTGCTAAGCACTATTCTATAAATGGCGCACAACTCAGAGCAACATTTATATTATAGCAGTCAGTGCTCATTTGAATCTAGTCCTATATGTGCAACCTCCTCTGCATACTTCTCAAAGCATGAATGTGCAATTCAATAACCATCAAGGTAGAAAGGTACTTTTCATTTACATTCAAGAAAAACTATGCATCTGTGTATATACAACCTATGATATATTTTATATTGAAAAATACAATATTTGTCAGACTATAATGACCAAATTATATTGGATTTGTCAACTAATGTAACTTTTAGCCTTTTTTCAGGGCTCATGTGGACATGTTGAGCAAAGTTGTAAGCCTATACTACTGACTCTATATACAATATGCAAAAGATGGACATAAAAGACACATTTAATCTCTAGAACATTGATTCAGATCATTTCATTGGACACATATTACTCAGAAAAAATGTTAAATGTCAGAGGAAACCCATGGAGGCAATCCCTTCCATAGTACAGAACATAATTCTGTACTATATGACAAAGCTGCCAAGGGGGCCCAATGTTTGAGAGGGAGATTATACTACATGCCCCCAGACCCACCCCACTCTACCTTATGGCTCCACCACCTGAAACACCTCAATCCCATGACCATTCCAGAAAATACTTTATTTACACTAGTGACAGCAGGATAGGTAAGAGAAAGTGTTTCAGTGCACTCTATTCTACCCCCTATCCAGTATCTATTCCCCCCAGGGACATAACCACGAGGGGATCTCTGCACCCCCACTTTGGGCTTAAACCCCCTACAAAACTGCTGCACCAGATGAATCACTGGTGGAGATGCCCAAGCCTCGCTAGCTAAAGAGATCCACTGCCCGGCCCCTTACCATGCTGTTTGAGCAGTGCATTCAGCGGAGTGCTTCAGCCACCGATGCCAGCACTCCCATGCATGTACAGTTTCAGGCACTTGAAACTGGAATATAAGATGATACCTTTATATTGGACTAGCCTAATACATTTTTCGATTAGCTTTCAGAGGCAAAAACCTCCTGCCTCAAGTCAGGTCAGTAAACTGCTTTTATGGTATCCTCTCTCCCCTGACCTGAGGAAGGAAGAGTTGGTCTCTGAAAGCTAGTCAAAAATGTATTAAAATTAGTCCAACATAAAGGTATCACTTTATTTTCCATCTTGTATTTCATTTGTATTTATTAACCTTTATTAACACAGCTACCACATTACTTTATCCTAATTTAAATCTACCTTTGTTGTGTGGCCATTTACTTTTTCTAATTATGTTGGTCCCAGTCTCTGTTTCTGCGTTCCTCTGTCTTCTCTTAACTTTCTGGCCAGAGTTTCTTTTCCATTTGTCATTTTTCTTTCTCCTCCTTTTTCTTTCAGTTTTCTTCAATTTATTTTTCTGTCTCTCTGTCCAGATTAAGTACATAAGTATTGCCATACTGGGACAAACTGAAGGTCCATCAAGGCCAGCCTCCTGTTTCCAACAGTGGCCAATCCAGGTTACAAGTACTTGGCGAGATCCCAAAACAGTACATTTTATGCTGCTTATCCTAGAAATAAGCAATAGATTTTCCTCAAGTCCATTTTAATAATGGTTTATGGACTTTTCTTTTAGGAAGCTATCCAAACCTTTTTTTAAACCCCACTAAGCTAACTGCTTTTACTACATTCTCTGGCAAAGAATTCCAGAGTTTAATTAGACGTTGAGTGAAGAAATATTTTCTCCAATTCGTTTTCAATTTACTATTTTGTAGCTTCATTGCGTGCCCCCTGGTCCTAGTACTTTTGGAAAGAGTAAACAAGCGACTCACGTCTACCCATTCCACTCCACTCATTATTTTATAGACCTCTATCATATCTCCCCTCAGCCACCTTTTCTCCAAGCTGAAGGGCCCTAGCCGCTTTAGTCTTTCCTCATAGGGAAGTTATCCCATCTCCTTTATCATTATCGCCCTTCTCTGCACCTTTTCTAATTCTATATCTTTTTTGAGATGCGGTGACCAGAATTGCACACAATATTCGAGGTGTGGTCGCACCATGGAATGAATCAAAGGCATTACAACATCCTCATTTTTGTTTTCCATTCCTTTCCTAATAATACCTAACATTCTATTTGCTTTCTTAGCCGCTGCTGCTGCACACTGGGCAGAGGGTTAGAAACAGAGAAACATGACAGCAGATAATGGCCAAATGGCCCATCCAGTCTGCCCTTCCTCAATAACCACTAACTCCTCCTTTTCCTAATGGATCCCACATGCCTGTCTCACTCTTCCTTAAATTGTCACACACTCTTAATCTCCACTACCTCCACCGGGAGGCCATTCCATGCATCCACCACCCTTTCCGTCAAGGAGTATTTTCTTAGATTCCTCCTAAGTGTGTTTCCTCTCAACGTCTTCCTATGCTCTCTCATTCCAAGGTTTTCCTTCATTTGAAAAAGGCTCACTTCCTGTACATTGATGCCACTGAGGTATTTAAATATCGACTAGCTCTGGACTGCACAGGATAATTATATGCTCATCCAGAAGTCAGAGGTTCTCAGTCTCCATATGCTGATAGAAGTGCATAAACCAAGTGTTTGGACTAGTCTGGAGGTATGCTAAGGAGGTCTAAATGTACACCTCTACAGTGAGTCAGCCACCATCAAATACTTAAATCTAATATACAAAGATGTGAGTCCCTTGCTGTGACCAAAAAGCTGTAACTAACGTAAACATTGTTAGGTTAAGAAAGCTTTTACAGTATTTGACATTAGAAAGCACTGTGGTTTAACAGTCAAACCAAAGCTACCATATAGAATTTAGTATTACATTAACAAAGGCTTGTTCCCTGCATCCACCCCAGCCTCATCTCATGGCATCTGCTTTAGAACATCTTTTGGTCCACACCACCCACTACACATATTTCTAGCTTGTAGCTTTGCGTCATAAAGGTTTGAGATGCAAACACTGCACTACTTTCAATATATCATCAACGATGACACCTAGATCCCTTTCCTGGTCAGTGACTCCTAATGTGGAACCTTGCATTACGTAGCTATAGTTCAGGTTCCTCTTTCCCGCATGCATCACTTTGCACTTGCTCACATTAAAAGTCATCTGCCATTTGGATGCCCAGTCTCCCAGTCTCTTAAGGTCCTCTTGTAATTTAACAACTTTGAATAACTTTGTATCATCAGCAAATTTAATTACCTCACTAGTTACTCCCATCTCTAGATCATGTTAAAAAGCAGCGGTCCCAGCACAGACCCCTGGAGAACTCCACTATCTACCCTTCTTCATTGAGAATATTGACCATTTAACCTTACTCTCTGTTTTCTACCTTTTAACCAGTTTTTAATCCACAATAGAACACTACCTCCTCTCCCACGACTCTTCAATTTCCTCTGGAGTCTTTCATGATATACTTTGTCAAATGCCTTTTGAAAAATCCAGATACACAATATCGACCGGCTCACTTTTATTCACATGTTTGTTCACTCCTTCAAAGAAATGTAATAGATTGGTGAGGCAAGGTTTCCCTTCACTAAATCCATGTTGGCTTTGTCTCAATCCATGCTTTAGAATATTCTTTATAATAGTCTCTACCAGCGCTGACATCAGGCTGGATCACCTCTGGAACCTTTTTAAAAAATCGGCGTTACATTGGCCACCCTCCAATCTTCCGGTATCATGCTTAATTTTAAATATAAATGACATATTATTAATAATAGTGATGCAAGTTCATTTTTCAATTCTATCAGTACTCTGGGATGAATACCATCTGGTCCAGACAATTTGCTACTCTTCAATATGTCAAATTGCACCATTACATCCTCCAGGTTTATAGAGGTTTCAATCAGTTTCTCTGACTCGTCAGCTTTGAATACCATTTCTGGCACCAGTATCTTTACCAAATCTTCCTCAGTGAAGACCGAAGCAAAGAATCCATTTAATCTTTCCTCTATGGCTTTGTCTTCCCTGAATGCCCCTTTTACCCCTCAGTCATTTAGTGGTCCAACTAATTCTTTTGCCGTTTTCTTGCTTTTAATATACCAAAAAAAAAAATTGTACTTTATGTTTTTGCCTCTAACGCAAGCTTTTTACAAAGTCCCTCTTTGCCTTCCTTTTCAGTGCTTTGCATTTGTCTTGCCATTCCTTATGCTGTTTCTTATTATTTTCAGTCCGATCCTTCTTCCATTTTCTGAAGGATTTTTTTTTAACTCTCATAGCTTCCTTCACCTCACGTTTTAATTCATTCTTGCTATCCAGATTTTAATTTCCCTCTTGTTATTTTGTCTACCTACAGATTTTCATCTTTCCTTCACCCTGGTTCTCCCCAAGCCCCTTCCTCTTATTCACCAGTCTTTCACTAAATCTAGCCCCCTTTCCATTCAGCATCTCTCCTCTTTCTCTCCCTACCCTTCCATCCAATGTCTCCCCTCTTTTTCCCCCATCCTTCTACCCAGCATCTGCCCTCTCTCCTGATTCTTCCATCCAGTCTCTCTCTCGCCATTCTTCTAACCAGCATCTTCTCTCTCTCTTTCTACCTTAATCCATTCAGCATGTCCCCTTTCTCTCCCTATCCTTCCATCCAACTTCTCTCCTCTTTCTCTCCACACTCTTCCAACCAGCATCTCCCCTGTCTCTCTCTCCATCCTTCCAGTGTCTCCCCTCTTTCACTCTCCATCCTTCCATTTCCCCTTTCTCTCCCTATACTTCTATCTAGCATCTCCCCTCTTTCTATCCCATCCTTCCAGTGTCTCCCCTCTTTCTCTCCCCATCCTTCCAATCGCCCCTCTTTCTAATTCCATCCTTCTACCAAGTGTCTCCCCTCTTTCTGATCCCCCTTCCATCTAGTGTCTTTCCTCTCTCTCCCCATCCTTCTACCAAACATCTCCCCTCTCTCTACCCCTTTTTCATCTAGGGTGCTCCCTCTTTCTCTCTCCATCTTTCCACCCATCTTCTCTCTCTCTCTCTCCCCCTTCCATCCAGTGTCTCCCTCTCTTCTATCCATCATTTCTCCTCCACCCTTCTATTCAGCATCTCCTGCATCTCTCTCCTCCTCCTCCCACCCAAATCCAGTGTCTTTTCTCTTCCTTCTATGGTATCTTTTGTTTCCTGCAGCTGCTGCTGCTTCTCCCGACAAGCAAAAGTGGAGGCAAAATAACAAAACGCAGGCATGAGACTGCAGTCTTTAGGCATGCACTCTACCAAAACCCTCATCCACACCCTTGTCACCTCTCGTTTAGACTACTGCAATCTGCCTCTTGCTGGCCTCCCACTTAGTCACCTCTCCCCTCTCCAATCGGTTCAAAACTCTGCTGCCCGTCTCGTTTTCCACCAGGGTTGCTTTACTCATACTACCCCTCTCCTCAAGTCGCTTCACTGGCTCCCTATCCGTTTTCGCATCCTGTTCAAACTTCTTCTACTGACCTATAAATGTACTCACTCTGCTGCTCCCCAGTATCTCTCCACACTCATCCTTCCCTACACCCCTTCCCGTGCACTCCGCTCCATGGATAAATCCTTCTTATCTGTTCCCTTCTCCACTACTGCCAACTCCAGACTTCGCGCCTTCTGTCTCGCTGCACCCTACGCCTGGGATAAACTTCCTGAGCCCCTACGTCTTGCCCCATCCTTGGCCACCTTTAAATCTAGACAGAAAGCCCACCTCTTTAACATTGATTTTGACTCATAACCACTCGCCTCCACCTACCCTCCTCTCCTCCTTCCTGTATTTGATTTGCTTACTTTATTTTTTTTTGTCTATTAGATTATAAGCTCTTTGAGCAGGGACTGTCTTTCTTCTATGTTTGTGCAGCACTGCGTACGCCTTGTAGCGCTATAGAAATGCTAAATAGTAGTAGTAGTAGCTCTGCCGCTCCTTTGCCCCAGAACAGGAAGTTGATGTCAGAGGGGGCAGTGGACCAGCGGGAGTGTAAGAAATAACCCGCCAAAGCAGGAGTATCCCGCTGAATGCAGGAGACTTGGCAGGTCTGATATGAAGGGATATATACTAAGCACAAACATTTGAAATTACATGAATCTCTGAAGCTTACTCAACAAAGCAAAGACTAGTTTTACCTGATGTGTTGGAGGGCTGTAGCAGTACCAGTTAACACTAAGCATAAACATTTGAAATATCATGAATCACTAAAGCTTACTCAAGTAACAAAGGAAAAAAAAAGCCTACTTTTACCTGAGTTGGAAGGCTGTAGCACTGTCCAGTTCAAAGTATGCACATTCAGTACAGGAGTGCTTATTCTGTTTGAATTCTGTGCATAGCCAGTTGACTTGTTCATCTGAGAAACATGAGTGATCTTTGGGACACTTGGTAAGTAATGAAGAAAATTGGGCAAGCTGGAACAACCAGTTTTTAGTATTGGTTTCAGAGGTGAATTTTTTGTTTTACAATTCTTCCTGGGCAAACATTTTGGCAAAACAGTCACATTGCTAGGTAATTTTTCTTTAGTGGTCTTCAATCTTTGTTTCAGTTTTGGATTTTCTTTGACATTCTCCTTTGATTTATCTTGGTTAAGTAAGGGGCATTTGGTCCCTTGCTCTTTATCATCATCTCTCTTTTCTCCAGTAGAGGTAATAGTTCGTATTTCCTTAATCCTTGATCCTGCCACCAAAAGCCCTCCACCAGTAAATGTTGGTAGTTCTACCAAGGGCTGTGAAAAAATAGATTTAAAACAAGGAATTAATTCAAAAATTTGACAACAGTAATGATCACATACATCAGAGATTATGCTATATTTTATGGGAACAAAAAAAAATATCCACAAATGAATTTTAAATAATGTGACCTACATAGAAAAGCACATATTCAAAGTAGGGCTGTACCGAATATTTGTATTTGACTCGGCCCCAAATAGTGTCCACATATATCATTCATATTTGGCCAAATAGTGATTTAAATTCGAATACAAATAATCCGGGGCTCTACTGAGCTAAATCCTACTGAAATAAAACATTTGATCTCCGATTTCACGTTGCTTCTTTTATTGTTACGTTAAAGCTCATTGTCATTATTTGTATTTGGCCGAATAATATTTTTCATTATTCGTATTCGGCCAAATAGTAAAATATGTTATTCGGTACAGCTCTAATTCAAAGAGAGTTATCCGGGTAGGAATGTCTCCTACCCAGATAACTCCCCCTGACCACAGCAAATCCAGATATTAAGCAGTATTTACCTGGATAGTGCTGCTGAATATACAGGCAAACCACCTTGGCAGTATATTATCCGGGTGGTCAGGAGAAGGAGTCTGGGCAGAGGCAAGAGTTACCAATTAGCAGCAATATTCAGTCTACCAACCAGATCTGAGCAAAGTTCGGACACCAAAAAGACTGCTCAAACATTATCTACTTAGTTATCTAGGTACTGGGATGAAAATTGTGGAGATCCAGGATACGTCATGGCAGCTGGATTGTACCTGGATATTCAGCACTGGTATCTGGGTTTACAAAGCCAGCACTGGCTGGTGTTCAAACAAATGCTGACTACCATGGGCTGAACACTGACAAGATTATTTTCAATGTGCACAGTGAACATGTTTATCAAGCAAATTAAAATCATATTTGGACTAAGCCTCTACTGTAAGGGTTTAAGGTGCAATATTTACAGCATATATATATATATATATATATATATATACTGTATATATATCTAATATAATAAAACGCACCCTCAACGTTCTGAGGACAACGTTCTGAAGCCATTTGACGTCACTCCCAGGCTGAAGGGTTCGTGGATTCATGGTGGTGAAGCCATCCCACTCACAGTCTCTCTGCCCCGCCCTCGCGTCAAACGTTATGACGTCGAGGGCGGATCTGTAACAGTGAAGGGATCGCTCGAACCACCCGACCACGCCCCCACCCACACAGATGTCACTCTCTTCCTCCAACACTGCCACTTCAACGCCCCTCCTGTCCATAGGCGTAGACTGGGGGGGCGAGGGGGGGCAATGCCCCCCCAAACGATGACGAGGCGCCGCCGCACCATTAGTTAAAAAAAAAAAACAACACATGCAGGCACGTGCTCCTCTCCATCCGCTTGGCTTCCCTGCCCTCTCTGTCTGCGTCCTGCCTTCCTCTGACGTCAGAGGAAGGCGGGACGCAGACAGAGAGGGCAGGGAAGCCAAGCGGACGGAGAGGAGCGTGTCCGTCTACCCCTCTCTCTTCCTCCCTCCCTCCGGCGCAGGCAGCAGTCTTTTTCTGCGTTCCTGGCAGCGGTAGCGATGTACACGCTGCCTTCGGCTCTGCCCCAAAGCCTTCTCTTCAAGTTCCTGTTCCCGCATAGGTGGGAACAGGAACTTGAAGAGAAGGCTTCCGGGGCAGACCGAAGGCAGCGTGTACATCGCTACCGCTGCCAGGAACGCTGAAAAAGCTGAAGACTGTTGCCTGCGCCGGAGGGAGGGAGGAAGAGAGGGGGTAAATGGAGTCACGATCTTGGACCACGCGGGGGGGGGGGGGGCAGTAGAAGGAAGATGGATGGAACTGGGAGGGGTGGAGAGCAGAGGGAAGATGGATGGTATTGGGAGGGGTGGGGAGCAGAGGGAAGGAGCAAGAGATGGATGGGACTGGAAGGGGTGGGGAGCAGAGGGATGGACCAGGAGATGGATGGGTTTGGGAGAGGTCAGGCACAGCAGAGGGAAGGAACAGAAGATGGATGGGACGGAGGGATGGTGAGCAGAGGGAAGGAACAGAAGATGGATGGGACTGGGAGGGGTGGGGAGCAGAGGGAAGGAGCAAGAGATGCTTGGGACTGGGAGGGGTGGGGAGCAGAGGGAAGGAGCAAGAGATGGATGGGACTGGGAGCAGAGGGAGGGAACAGAAGATGGATGGGACTGGGAGGGGTGGGGAGCAGAGGGAAGGAGCAAGAGATGGATGGGACTGGGGAGGGTGGGGAGCAGAGGGAAGCCTACTGGAAAGAAGACACTGCATAAAACAGAAGACACTGGGACCAAAGCGAATAGAAAAACTAAATGATCAGACAACAAAGGTAGATAAAAGTATTTTATTCATAATTTATTAATTGAAATGTGCATCTGTGATATTTTGCCTGTAAATTACAATTCCTTCCTCCACATTAGCATATTCATTTGCATATATATATATATGCAAATGATATGCTAATATGCTCCGCCCATTCTTTGCCCCCCCAAATGAAACAGTCAAACTACGCCTATGCTCCCGTCCCTCCCACCGACTTCAACACTCGCCACCCCCCCCCCCCCCCCCCCCCTGGCAAGAACCTGAGGACAACACGCTTTCCTGCGGAAAACATCAACCAAAGAACGAACACTGCCTCTCATATCGCTTCTCTTCGGGTCTTCTTCCCTCCCTGTGTCCCGCCCTTCCGGAACCTATGTCACAAGAGGGCGGGACACAAGGAGGGAAGACGACCCGAAAGGAAGCAAACTGCTGGGCTGGCGAGGCGTACTGCGTGCAGCACTAGACCGGAGCTTCTGTGGGCCAAGAAACAGGTTGGTGCGACAGGGTTGGAAATGGTGACCGCCGATCTGAGGGGCAGGGCCATGGATGACCTGGCCTGCTGCGTGCAGCACTTTATAACGGGGGTAAGATGCCGCGGGGGGGGGGGGGCGGCCATGACCAGCGATCTCGGGGGCAAGGGCGACCGCAGAACTCAGGGAGAGGGCCATGGATGGGAACAGAAAGGGAATGATGCATGGCAGGGCAATGTAGGAGAAAAGGCAGAGAAGTCAAGGAAAACTCTGGAACTGGGAGGGAGAGAGGACACTCCAACTGTGACGGAGGAAGGGATCCAGAAACAGGGAGGGAGGGAGGGAGGGAGGATCATCAAACACAGAGGGAAGGAGCTGGAACCTGGAGGGAGGGAGTGGGGGACCAGGAACTGAGAAGTAGGGAGGGACCAAACCTGGAACTGGGAGGTAGGGATGACCATGGAAGAGGGGGGGGGGAAGTGGGGAATGACAACAACCCTGGAACTGGATGGACCACACTGGAACTGGGCGGGAGTGAGGAGAGGGGAGGGGGGACCCTCCCCACACACACTCTCATTATCATACACACACACCCAGTCTCACTCTCTCACACAAACCCAGTCTCACTCTCTCTCTGTCACACACACACACTCGCGTATTCACTCTCTCTCTCTCTCTCTCTCTCATACACTCACTCTCACACACACTCTTTCAGACATACACACTCTGAGGAAACACCTTCCTAGCGCCCGTTTCATTCGTTTCAGAAACGGGCCTTTTAAACTAGTATATATATATATATATATATATATATATAGGATAAGAAGCTGTTCAGCTATTATCCACCTATTTACTAAAGTGTACTACCTGGCATGCAATTTCCCACAAGGTGGATCCTATGGGAAAGTTAGTTCCAGTTGAAGCTTGTTGCTGGTAGTACTGGGGAGGAGGGTTCCTGTACGCAGGGCCTCTCTGAATCCCTGAATCTCTCCTTCCTGGCATGACCCCTTCTCCCATATGCACACATGTGAGCAAGACTCCCCTTCCTGATCCATCCATGACCTGAAGTCCCCTCCCCAACAAACCCACTTCTTGCCAATAACTCCCTCTACTTTCTGCCCTCCTACAGGGTCACTGTCCTCTTCAAAATCGATGCTATTCGGTACTTTAACCTACACATCTTCAGAGTGCCAACATAGGGAACATTCAGGCTGAAGGGGGAACTACAGGAAAAGGGGGCATGGAAATGGGAAGGTCATGGGTGGTTCAGGGCGGATCATGGGCATGGTTTTTGGTTACACAGGCAATTATAGACTAAGGGGGGTACTGCTTGTAAATTTAGGCGGGGGCATTTGTATCACTTAATTGAATCCAATTAGCACCAATAACTGCTTGTTATAAAGCCAATTATTGGCCCTAATTGTCTTGTTATTCAATTAAACTGTGCATGCAATTTTTGGTGACTTTTATAGAATTGGGGGTTTATGCCAACACTATTAATAGAAATTTTAATAAAAACAATTACAGATCAACAGAGTAAGAGCAAACAATGAAATTATGAAACTATCAGGGGCATTTTCGAAAGAGAAGGCGCCCATCTTCCGACACAAATCGGGCGTCCTTCTCTCAGGGTCGCCCAAATCAGCATAATCGAAAGCCGATTTTGGGCGTCCTCAACTGCAGTCCATCGCAGGGACGACCAAAGTTCATGGGGGCGTGTCGGAGACATAGCGAAGGCGGGACTGGGGCATGCTTAAGAGATGGGCATCCTCGGCCAATAATGGAAAAAAGAAGGTCGTCCTTGATGAGCATTTGGACGACTTTACTTGGTCCATTTTTTTTCATGACCAAGCCTCTAAAAGGTGCCCAAACTGACCAGATGACCACTGGAAGGAATCGAGGATGACCTCCCCTTACTCCTCGAGTGGTCACCAACTCCCTCCCACCCTAAGAAAAAAAAATTTATTTTTTTTTTTTGCCAGCCTCTATGCCAGCCTGAAATGTCATACCCAGCTCCATGACAGCAGTATGCAGGTCCCTGGAGCAGTTTTAGTGGGTGCAGTGCACTTCAGGCAGGCAGACCCAGGCCCATCCCCCCTACCTGTTACACTTGTGCTGGTAAATGTGAGCCCTTCAAAACCCACCCGAAACCCACTGTATCCACATGTAGGTGCCCCCTTCACCCCTTAGGGCTATGGTAGTGGTGTACAGTTGTGGGGAGTGGGTTCTGGGGGAGGGGGGTTGGGGGACTCAGCACCGAACGTAAGGGAGCTATCCACCTGGGAGCAATTTGTAAAGTCCACTGCAGTGCACCCTAGGGTGCCCGGTTGGTGTTCTGGCATGTGAGGGGGACCAGTGCACTATGAATGCTGGCTCCTCCCACAACCAAATGCCTTGGATTTGGTTGTTTTTGAGATGGGTGTCCTTGGTTTCCATTATCACCGAAAACCGGGGGGTGACCATCTCTAAGGTCGACCATCTCAACATTTAGGTCGACCATCTCTAAGGTCGACCTAAATGTTGAGGTTTGGGCGTCCCCAACCGTATTATCGAAACGAAAGATGGACGCCCATCTTGTTTCGATAATAACGGTTTCCCCGCCCCTTCGCTGGGTAATCCTTAGAGGTGGACGCCCTTAGAGATGGTCGTCCCCACTCGATTATGCCCCTCTTTGGGATCTACATTTGCTAGAATCCTCTTCATTTATTAAGGTATCAGTACAGATACAATTATTTTAAAAAAAAAAAAACTGTAGATCAGGTAAAAGCAATAATATATACTTTTTATATTATGTAAAGGTCTCAGAAACACCCTATGAATTAAAACAGCAATTCAATAAATTGGTGCCTCATTTTAGGTGCCACAAAGGGGCATGCTTAGTGCCAGATTCTATATAAGGCACCTAACAAATATGCACAATAAACATTTCTGCCTAAGCATATTCTATAAGTGGCACCTAGATTTAGGCGTGGTATATAGAATACACTTAGTTGATATCCCAGAGCCTAAAACTACGCACCTCCATTTGCACCAATGAAAACATGGTGTAAATCCTTGCACTTACATTTATGCGCACTGGGCCATATCTATAACTACACGTGTAAATTTTGGAGCTCCCAAAAGATGCCCATTTCCCCACCCCTTTTGAATTGCGCATATTAGAATTTAGGCACAGTTCATCACAGAATACGCTTAGTGAGTTGCGTATGTAAATTCTAATTATTGCCAATTAGTACTCAGTATTGCTTGTTAAATGCTGTTATCAATGCTGATTAGCTTGTTAAGCCAAGCTACGCATGCTGTTATAGAATACACTTATATTTTGGAGCGGAATGCTAGGCATGCTATACAGAATCTGGAGGTTAGTGCCAATCCTATAAATGCTTAAGGGTGCATCTAAGCCATTGTAGAAGATTAGCGCACCACCACATTGGCACACCATAAGTTAAGTGCACCTGTGTGTACAGTTGTGCGTTAAGCACTTTAGGTGCACCTAGAACTACTACTACTACTACTCATCATTTCTATAGCGCTACTAGACGTACGCAGCGCTGTACACTTGAACAGGAAGAGACAGTCCCTGCTCGACAGAGCTTACAATCTAATTAGGACAGACAAACAGGACAAACAAGAGATAAGGGAATATTAAAGTGAGGATGATAACATAAGGGTTCTGAACAAGTGAACAAGGGTTAGGAGTTAAAAGCAGCATCAAAAAGGTGGGCTTTTAGCTTAGATTTGAAGACGGCCAGAGATGGAGCTTGACGTAGCACTTATGCACAAACCTTCCATTTACTGTCACTACTCACACACATAAGCACTAGTAGTCTATAAACTAGGGGGTCCTTTTAATATGGTGCGCTGGTGTTTTTAGCGTGCACAAAAATTAGCACACGCTAAATGCTAGAGACACCCATAGGAATATATGGGTATCTCTAGCATTTAGCATGTATTAAAACTTAGCGTGCACTAAAACTGCTTGTGCACCTTTGTAAAAGACCCCCTAGGTGCACTATTATTACCTAAATTTGAGTGTCAGCTTATAGAATTGCCTTTCTCGAATTTTCCCATAGACACAAGTGGGAAAAAAAACATTTAGTACAAATATATGGTAAAATGAACCACCAATGCTATGAGTATATCTTTTATTACTTTTTTTAAATAAACACATACGAGTCGATATTTAGCAGCACTTATTCAGGCAGGAGTGGCTCCTACCCAGATCAGTGCTGCACATCAGGACCAGCTACTGCTTTTCAGTGGCATTATCTAGAAAACGTCCTTCCAAGTGATTTTATTTTAAAGACTAACATTTGTACTGTTTAAATAAAAGGACAGCTGGACAGGTAAAGGGTAATCCAGTGAAACAGGGATTTATACCTCTTGAGATATGCAATAAGGAATCACCCATCATTTTCAGAAAACTGATCTGCAGATTGCTTTTCCAGTAATGTAAAGTTAGTAAATGATGAAATGATGGGATTGGCAGATAAAGACCTGTACGGTCCATCCAGTCTACCCAACAAGATAAACTCATTTTACGTGGCATCTGATACTTTATATGTACATCCGAGTTTGATTTGTCCTTGCCATTCTCAGGGCACAGACCGTAGAAGTCTGCCCAGCACTGTTCTTGTACTACAAGTTCTGAAGCTAATGTCAAAGCCCCTTGTTCTACTGGCCATAGCGGTCCTGGAGAGAACTGGAGTCTTCATAGGTTGTGATACCTTTTAAAGGAACAACAAACGAGCCATCATACTACATAAGAATTTAGAATTCTTCTGCAGAAGACTTCAAGTGATACCTTTTTAGGGATCAAGTTTACTAAAGCCCTTCTTCCATTCTGTGTCTATGGAAAAGAATCATAAGCCAGGTCCCAGGACAAATAATACAGGATCCAATAGGGAGCCCTGAATCCAATATCTTGGATCAGGCTCTCATGTTCTGAATCTATTGGATGAATCTATTTCATATTCCATGCCTATCTTTCCTGTGTGTTTATAAAGGTGGATAGAAAGACTAGTACAGATAAGTCAGGGACTGCAATTAGTGTAATCTTACAATTAGAAACAATGAAATAATGGTGGTTCACATTGGTTTGGAGGACCTGCTTGGTCTAGCCTATACTAGCTAATGCATAAAGCATGAACAGCTCAGACTGCCAGTGGCACCATTTTTTTTATTTGGTGCCATTACCAGCAGGAGGGCAAAGACATTTTTTTGAAAACAACTGAGAATCAAATATTTATTTATTTATTTGTGACATTTATATCCCACATTATCCAACACAAGTTTGAGTTCAATGTGGCTTATAATAAACAGTATAGGATGCATAACAAAGAATAATGCATAAGAAAGTAATTTGTTGTAAGAATCCAGTTTTACAATACAGTATCATAAATGTACTGGGATAACTATGGAAGTTTAACATTTAGAAAATCTATTATGAATGAGAAATTGTACATGAAGCAAAGGGAAAGTTAATAGTAAATAGAGTAATAACCAATTCTGGTAATAATTAGTTATTTGAGATATGGTTGTTCTTTGTGAGGGTTTGTTTGAATAGGAACGATTTTAGGATTTTGCGGAATTTAGTATATTCCTGTATATTTCTTATTTTGGGTGGTAAGGAGTTCCACCATTTGGAATTATTAATATTAAATATTAAAGGGAGCACTTACTGCCACCCATTGAGGTGGCAGTAAGGGCTCGTGAGGCACTGCCCGATTGCCACTGGGTTAGTATGGCACTAGAAATTATTAAGGTATTTTTTTGTAGCACTGGAAATGGCACGCACTCAAGACAGAACTACCACCAGCAGCCGCACTGGGCTGACGGTAATTCTGGGTTGCCGCACAGCAACCCTTTAGTAAATGGGCCCCTAAGTGCTTTCATGGATTTGTGGAAGGTATGGGATAATAATTTATGTATATCTGTCTGTAGGTCTTGGAATTTTTTTTAATCATATGGTAAAGTTTCTCTTGGTTCAAGGAACCAAATTGGTTGGTCACTTGCTTCTGACTGGAGAGGCTGTTTATGATAGATGCCTTGGTAAATATGTTTTTCATCCAGTTTTTCATCTCACTTTTTCATCCAATGAGCACAAATTGAAGAAACTTGTTATTTTTGAGTGGTAATATTATAGAATGTAAGTACTAACGTGGGGGTATCTGGTCTGTCTGTTTGTTCTCCACAGTTTGAACCCGGTTTTATTTGGGCACATTTATGGCAATTATGTTTCTGTACTGAATAATTTACAGAATAATTGACTGTAAATCATTGATTTATTAGTACTGCTGAGAGTAATGCTTGAGTTGTCTAGATATCTGTCTCAGTCAATGAATGTAATAGATTGCAGTTTCTATTTGATTCTCTTCTCATGTACTTACAACAGTGCCTAAGGAATAGATATTACTTCGGGAGAGCTTACTAGAAATTTTAAATAAAAGTACAAGAAATTGAATATAACTATACATCGCAAACTACATGCTGCAGGAAATTGAAGTCCTCATGGAAATGTTTATCTGAATGTTTACCTTATGTCCAAATGAGAAATATGCCATCCGTGTATCTTAGTTATGCCAGAGGCTTGTACTGTTGTTGTTTAAGAAAATCCTCTTCTAATTTGGCTATTTGAAATATAGATAGTTTTCTTTTAGTCCTTCCATACTAGTCCAAAACAAGTGGGTTATATCTGTTGACCAGCAGATGGAGACAAAGAAACAAAGTATTTCTGTGATTCGCCCTTTAAGAGTACTGTGCGGTATTTTGAATAGCCAAGCAATGGCTCTCATGTTCACACTGTCAGCCAAATATCAAATATAGTCATCACCCTTAGCACAAGTATTTATTGCTCTCTACTGACACACAGTTCTCTAACCAGATCAGGAACTGTTCCAAAATTGACTCTCAGTCAAATGTCACATTAATCCACCACCTTTATCAACAAGATAGTTTTATAATCCACTGACACAAATTTATCCATGTCAAGAGTTGTCTCACATCCAATGGAACAGACAAAGGAAGTGAAAAATAGAATCATGTGACAGAAATAAGAAGAAAACAGTACAACCATTCAGGATTGCTTCTGTACTGCTCTGGTAACACTAAAGGAAAGAAAATTATCAGATAAGATATAATTTTTCCTTCCTTAGTGTCCATCCTAGACCAGTCCAGAACAAGTAGGATGTAGCAAAGCAGTTCCCCAAAGAGGGTGGGACTACAAACCCATGGCCAAACAAGGATCAATCTAAAAGCCATAAAGGCCAAAGGCTTTACAGAAACGTAAAGACAAATATGAATGGTAAGAACATCTAGGACTCAATTCTGTAAATGGTGCCCACATTTTGCACCAAAAAAATGTGCACTAAGTGCTACTCTATAAACAGTGCTTCAAGTTGGGCACCGTTTATAGAATAGCTCTTAGCACCAGGATCTGTACCCAATTTGGGGTACAAAGATTTAAGCCAATGGAACCCTGATATGAATCCCCACACCTAAATCAGGCCTGGATCCCATAAATTCTATAACGCTGCATGCAAATCCTAGAAATGTCTCTGACCTGCCCATGCCTTTCCCATGGCCATGCTCCCTTTTTGGATCTGCGCGGAAAAATTTACATGCATATCTTTATTGAATAGCAACTGTAAAGATGCACATGTAAATTCCAATTATTGTCAATTAGCACCAATAATTGATTGTTAGCACCCATTCATCAGTGCTAATTGGCTTGTTAAGCAATGAAATTGTGTGCACAATTTGGCCGCACACCCAAATTTACACATGCAATTTTGAGCACTATATACAGAATTAGGTAGATAGTGATTAGTCCCAGGAAAATGTGGCAAAAGCCTTTACCACCTTCTCGAAAAATCAATAGATTGGCATGAGAATATGTATACAAATGGAACATGACTAGAATATTCTAGTTACAGGGAAATAGGAAAAGATATCTAACAATACTGGAAGAGAGACATGACAAAGCATGGAATTGATATTCCAATCTCATGATTTCCGATTCAACCATAAATGGAATAGATGAAAAAAGAAAATGATGAGTGAAGGCATCACCAAAAGTGACTGAAAGGAAATGCCATTTGAGACCTCCCCTGGACAATGAAAGCCTAAGGCCTGAAGCTGCAGCCCAACGGACAAAATAAGGGTTTCAAGAGAGCATCCCAGTGAAAGACTGGAATCAGAGCTTATTAACAGATTTATTTATTTATTTATTGCATTTGTATCCCACATTTTCCCACCTATTTGCGGGCTCAGTGTGGCTTACAATACATTGTGAATGATCGAAATACAATTGGTCACAGTACGATTATGGGGTACGTTGTGGAGAGTTATGGGAAGACAAAGTCAAAGTCAAGTATCATCTGGGAATAGAACAATGGAATGTAGCCATGGGGAAATGATAGGGCGATAGAACAATAGCAGGACAACATTAGGGTATAACAATTTTATCTGTGGGTGGAGTTTTAAGTGTAGTTAAAGTAAGGGGAAGAGAATTCAGAAGGGAGTGTATTGGTGCTTTTCTATTAGCGTGTATGGATTCATGTGTTTTGGTCTTTGCAGTAAATCTTCTCAAAGAGATGAGTCTTCAATAGTCTGCGGAAGTCGGTTAATTCGTAGATCGTTTTCAGGTTGCGTGGTAGTGTATTCCAGAATTGTGTGCTCATATAAGAGAAGGTTGATGCATGCAGTACTTTGTATTTTATGCCTTTGCAATTGGGGAAGTGGAGATTGAGGAAAGTTCGGGATGATCTTTTAGCGTTTCTAGGTGGCAGGTCTATTAAGTCAGACATGTATGTGGGGGCTTCACCATGAATGATTTTGTGAACTAATGTGCATACTTTAAAGGTGATGCGTTCCTTGAGTGGGAGCCAGTGTAGTTTCTCACGTAAGGGTTTTGCACTTTCGTATTTTGGTTTTCCGAAGATGAGTCTGGCTGCTGTATTCTGGGCTGTTTGAAGTTTCCTCAGTATTTGTTCTTTGCAGCCTGCGTATAGTGAGTTGCAGTAGTCCAGATGACTGAGTACGAGTGATTGCACTAGGCTGCGGAAGACAGATCTCGGAAAGAATGGTCTTATTCTTTTCAGTTTCCACATGGAGTAGAACATCTTTTTGGTAGTGTTGTTCGCATGAGTCTCAAGTGTGAGATGGCGGTCTATAGTGACTCCAAGGATTTTCAAAGTTTCTGAGATTGGTAGATTTAGTTTGGGTGTGTTAATAGCAGTAAATTTATTCGTGTTGTATTGGGAGGTAAGCATGAGGCATTGAGTTTTATCTGCGTTCAGTTTCAATCGGAATGCATCTGCCCAGGTGTTCATGATGTGTAGACTTTGGTTGATCTCGTTGGAGATTTCATTAATGTCTTGTTTGAAAGGAATATATATCGTTACATCGTCGGCATATATGTATGGGTTTAGGTTATGGTTTGATAGAAGTTTTGCCAGGGGGACCATCATAAGGTTGAAAATAGTTGGTGAGAGGAGGGATCCCTGCGGTACTCCACACTCAGGTGTCCATGCATCAGACGTAGTTGAATTTGATGTGACCTGATATGAGCGTAAAGTTAAGAACCCCTTGAACCAGTTTAGGACATTGCCTCCGATGCCAAAATATTCAAGTATGTGTAGTAGGATTCCATGGTCGACCATATCAAAGGCACTTGACATGTCAAATTGTAAGGAGTATGTTGGTGCCGGTTGCGATCATTTGAAAGCGTAAACTCTAGGACATTAGCAGAGAATGCCAAATCAAGACTACAGTCTTATAACAAACTGCACCAAGAAGGTAGAAAGAAATCATGAAGAAATGCATTAACTTCTCAGAACAGGATGGACATACTAGGAGGTACAAGAAGTGGTAGAATATATCCATAGTTCTCAGTACTTTAATTTGGAGCCAATTTTGGATGCCAAAAAAAGGAAAGTATAACCCTCAAAATGACACTTAATATCCTGCTGCTCCCCAGCCAAGACAAAGGAGCTAGCAGACATTCAAACATGCGTGGGATATGCATAAAGGAATCCTGTGCAGCAGGAATGGATCCTCAGAAGCTTAGCCGAAATTGGGTGGCGGAGCAGGTGGGGGAAGAGAGGTTGGTGGTTGGGAGGCGAGGATAGTGGAGGGCAGACTTATACAGTCAGTGCCAGAGCCGGTGATGGGAGGCGGAACTGGTGGTTGGGAGGCGGGAAATACTGCTGGGCAGACTTGTACGGTCTGTGCCCTGAAAAAGGCAAGTACAAATCAAGGTAAGGTATACACATGAGTTTATCTTGTTGGGCAGACTGGATGGACCATGCAGGTCTTTTTCTGCCGTCATCTACTATGTTACTATGTTAAGAGGTATGGCTGACATGAAATGTGTCATCCTATTAATCAAGAGTATTTAAAATCGGGACAAAATTCTTTGAAAAACAATCTTCCATTGATGACCCGACATGGGCCATGTTTCAGTGCACAGCGCCTGCATCAGGGGTCAAATGTAATGTGACATCTAATGGATTCAATGTGCAGCAATAGAACTTTCTCCCATGCACATTACTGAGTTGTCTCTTACTGCATTCAAAGCTAAAACCGTCCCTTGATCGAAGGGACGGTCTTAGCTTTGAACGCACTGAAAAGGCAAACCAACACTGAGAGGGTGCCACATACAGTGAAAGGCTGTCACATCCACAGCTGATGCCAAGAGGTTGTCACAGACAGGTGACACTGAAGAACTGACACATATAACTGGTGGTGAGAGAGGAGGAATTCCGAACAGCAATAACACTGCTGAAATTGTAATATATGAGAAGAGGAACCTTCAAACTTGAATACAGAAGAAACCTGAAGAAAAATACACACAAATCTGAAAATCCTAGGAATCACCATAGACCGTGACTTTATCACTCAAAAAACAGACTACAGCCACTAAAAAGAAAATGTTCCACACAATGTGGAAACTTAAACATATAAAACAATACTTTCCAAGAGATGTATTCTGCAACATGATCCAAACCATGGTTCTAGCCCATGTGGACTACTGCAATGGAATCTACGCAGGTTGCAAAGACCAAATCTTAAAGAAAATACAAACAGCACAAAACACAGCAGCTAGACTCATAGTCAGAAAAAAAAACAGTTTGAAAGTGCTAGACCCCTACTCTAAAAACTACACTGGCTACCAATCAAAGCATGCATATCCTTCAAGATCTGTTCTCTGGCCTACAGAATAATTTTGGCCTCTCACCGGACTTCATGACCAACATAACAGATCTACCAATCTGCAATGCAACTAAGTCAGCGATATCTTACGTTACCCTCCACTTCCCTAGATGTAAAGGCCTTAAATACAAATCGACCGGCTTTTCATACGTTTGCACCAAACTCTGAAACACACTACTGAAAGAACTAAAATCTGTGGATAATTACCTAATCTTCTGTAAACACCTGAAAGCCCACTTATTCAGAAAGTTCCTCCCCGCTGAATCACCCTAACCAACCAGATTACTGGATAACACAGCATGAAATACGACAGTGGACAGATGAGAACTTAGCTTCCGTCATCCAAATCATCCCAAACACTTAACATGCTTATCTGCGGCAACTATAAAACACATATAGTCTGTCAAATTCAAGACAACTGTTAATCTCATTGTTCTATATAAACTGTAATTTTGTTTTATACAAACTATAACCAATTTACTTCGAACTCCTGTAAGCCACACTGAACTTATCAATAGGTGGGAAAATGTGGGATACAAATGCAAAAATAAATAAATAAAACAATCAGGCTTCTCCTCTACTCCAGAGAAGTCCTGGATGATAGAGTTGGCAGCTAGTGCTACAAGAGAAAAAGAAAGTCAGGAGAGGTTGAGCCTGTGCTGATACTCTGGGTCTGGGATTCCTTTTGGCGGAAAGGTGGCCATGTATTGTTGCCACCTGCCTTGGGCCCGCAGAAGATAAGAAAGTGAAGCACCAAGTCTCTTCTGCTATTATCTGTCCACATACTATGGTTGAAGAAGAGTTGCTAGTGAGAAGCAGGAAGGGAACATCAAGGCTGAACTGACAACATGTGCATAACTGAGGTCAGTCCACTACTGGGATCTAGGGGCAGTGTCATGGAGCAATGGAAGGGATCAGAGTGGGAAGGAACAATGTAAGAGAGGCACCAAAAAGTAAAGGTGTGTGGGTATGGTACAGGGGAGAAGAGGAGGAATGACAGGGTAGAGGGAAACTTGAGTCTTCCATTTTTAATGTCATATTTGAAGATGAGCCATGTGAGATCATGAAAAGTTGTGTACTACAAGTTTTTCATTAAATCCTTAATAGGAATCAGTCTTTGGAAATAGCAGATTGTTGTAGGAGAATATAAACTTCACCCTTCCAGATGGGAATTTAAAAAATAATGCCACTTCTAGTTTATAACCCCATGATTACATAAAAAGCTTGGCTTAATTATATCATATAATAATTGAAAATACAGAAAATATCTGTTCCACACTTTGCTACTTCAGAGATACCAAATTACCCAGTTCTTGACTATAGATTTTGGGACAGTCCTGGATTTCTGACCATCTCATCCTGGTGCATTATGGGGCTTGCAGGACTGATTTCAATAGGCAGGATCAGGCATTAAAATACCACACTGCTTTGGGATGTAAGTTCAAAATCAGAACTGGCCAAAAAGTGTCCAGCCTGGAACTGAGTAACCTGGCATCTCTGGTACCCAAATACCTGACAGATCCTTATAGGTTGAGCAGATGTGGAGATGTGGAGTAGATGAAATTAAATTAATCTAGCAATGTAGTTTGGTCTTTTTTATTATTTCTTTTTAAGATTTAAATCATTGTCACATTCCACCACTTACTGCTTGGTTTCTCAAAATTTTCATCAGTAATATGCCAAACTTTTATGCAAACATTTACCAGTTTATATTCAGCTGGATGTGGTCAGCATTTTTTAAAAGTGCCATCACCAGATAAATTAGACCTGGATATTCAATGCCAGGCCACTTCCGGGCTCCTGCACTAAATATCCGGGTAAGACCAGACATATCATTGCCGCTGGAATGTCTGTGGGTCCCAGCCGATATTCAGCTGGGACTTACATAAGAGGATTTGTGAGGTTATTGAATCTCCCTATGCTGATCCCCCTCCCAAATCATCACATGAACCCCTACACAATGGTCCCAAAAGCAACAAAGAACCCCCCAATGTTCCCCCACCCACTGACCCCCCTCAAGGCACCAGAGCCCCCCTTCCTCTCCCCACCCATCGAACCTCTCGAGAACCCCCAGGACTTACACAGGGGGGCAGTATCTGTGGTTGTACGGAGCAAGACCAATCTGGATGCAAAATGGCAACTCTTGACCCCTGGCAGTATCTTGTATTACTACTGCTACGGAGTAAGTATGGAAGACTGACCACCCCTAGTAGTAATACCATGAGACTACCACCAAAGGTCAGAGGATACCATTTGCCAAATGGGGCAGGAGCGGAGGGGGACTCTTCCTGTACCATTTCACCATACCACCATAGACACGCCCCTCTCCAGGTAAGTCCCAGGGGTTCTCAGGAGGTCAGGTAGGTGTAGGGAGGAAGGAAGTGGGGGCTCTGTTGCTTCAAACAGTAGGTCAAGTGAGTGGGAGAATACATGGGGTCTTTGTTGTCTTCTGGACTTTCGAGGAGGATTTGGTGGGTGGTCCTTTTTGCCTTTGGAGCCATCAAGGGGAGGCTGGATTAAAACCAGGGGATTAGGGAGATTGAGGGCAGGATTGGCTTGGCAAATCAGAGGCTGCAACTCAGAAATTATGCAAGTGCCAGTCGATATTTAGTGCCAGAATATGTATAGCTATACAGTCAAAGATAGGACTCCCTTTTGTGTGGTTTTATCTGGTCATTTGGCTATGTGGGCACCAGGACCCACATATCTTCTAGCTCCTCTCTCTGCCCCTGGAATACCCGTCTACTGACCAGATTTGCCTCCATTAGACAACATATGAGAAATAAGTGAGCATTATTTGGAAGATAAGTACTATCAATTTATACCATTGTATGGATATTGATTTCCAGACAATGGAAATATATGTAAGATAAGCGCTTGTAATATAACATTTATAAAACTGTAGGATTATTGATTTATTATATTTGAAAACTGGACATAAAGTTATGAGAGTTTTTTTGGACCAATTAAATAAAACAGTTGCCCATCCTATATAATAATTTGCACCTCCAATGTTCCATGTCTGGCTGCCTGGGTTCGTAACATCTCCTGATGTCAGCCAGCCTCCAGTGTTCCATTCCCCCTCACTGTCCCACCCTCACGTCAAGGCGTAATGATGTCAGAGGGCGTAACAGTGAGAGGGAAGGGTACACTGGAGGCGAGTTGACGTCAGGAGGGATGTTACGAACGGAACGGAAGCCAGCGCCAGCCAGCCATAGAAAGTTCAGGTACAAATCGAGGGAAGGAGAGAATCGCGGGACATCGAGGGGAGGGAGGGAAGAAGGGGAGGGCAGGGCAGAGGAGAATTGATGGGCATGGATGGGATGGGAGGACAACAGAGGAGAGAATCGCGGGACACAGATGGAAGGGCAGGGAAGAGGAGAATCGGTGGACATGGAAGGACGGGGAGGGAAGAACTGCTGGACATGGAGGGGAGGGCAGGGGAGAGAGGGAAAAAAAGCTTACATGACAGCCTTCCTAGGGCCCGTTTCATTGTTGAGGAAACGGGCATGGTTCCACTAGTTGAGTAATATTCTCTAGAGTTTATGATCCGAGGTCTTTTTCTCCTCTAACTTTAACTCCCTTTTTTCTTGTTATTTTTTATTATCTCAATCCTCCATGAATTGTTGCAAAGGTTTTGTAAGAACATTTGTTTCCTTCACTGTTCCTCATTATTAACTGCTGCATATAATGGGGAAGAAAAGCCATGATACTTTCTCTGGTCACAGTCAATCCATTAATCTCAAAATGAAAATAAATACTACAACCACCTTTGGTACTGACGGCCAAATTAGTGCACACAACTTAAAGCGCCATATATAGAATTTGGGGGAAAGCACTTTGGAAGGTTACTGAAAGCATATTACTTCAGGGCGGCCTTGAGGGTCCCTATCCCAGGGGATTAGACTGAATAATCCTGTTCTTGTTTATTTGGATGGTTTATTTGGCTGAATGTGCTTTTCTATTATCAATTGGCATTCCTTTCTTTTTATTTTTTGTATTGTGAACTGCTTTGTTCTTGGCTGAGGTTAAACGGTATAGGAAATGAAATAAACTATAGCTGTTAATCTTTCTTAAATGGATTTCACCTACAGGTGCCACACACAAAGCAATAACAACACCAGTAATGATCTCTAAGCATGATAGAATTATTCAAAGGCAACCAAAAAGAGAATAGATTATTCTTACCTGTCTCCAGAGAAGCTCAAATTTGCCAGTGCTGGAACATTGATCCCATTCCCTGTCAACAACAACCTTAATCGTGTCCTCTTGCACTTGGGCACAAAGGTTTGTAGTAACAGGTGTAGAAGGGTACATTGTTGGGCTAGAGTTTATTTCAATCAGCCATGGTTTGAAGTCCTGGCCCAAAATAAAATCTGCCCCATACAGTTCAAAGCTATTCTTTCTGGATTCAACATTATCCTGAGCCATCTTCATTGTGTAGATTATAGCTTTCTTCATGGATGGATAGATAACATTCTCCCACACATTGCTGTGTCCTTGATTGTGCAAGAAGTTTCGAAATTTGGCACTTCCCCACATGTTGTGCCTGGGCAACAGAGGATTACGATCCGGGCAGTTTTTGTAATGTTTCTGGATGGAGTTATTACATAGATGAATAGAACTGTGAAAACAATGCACAGTTTACTAATGTTATTTTTAAAAAGATGCAGAACTGTTTTTTGATAGAATGCAGCCGAAATGCAATATGAATAATCTACTAGATTACCTTGATAACATGATTCTTTAACAGTATCTTGTGGATATGTTTCCACTGTTGATGTCAATCAATATGGGCATTAAAACAGCAATTTTTAATTTAACGCAGATAAGGGATTACATTAAGTAAAACTATGTTAATAATGATGGCATGGACAGTTCCAGAGAGGAATTTATTTACTTCTTAATGTATAATGTACAGAAGCTGTAAATAAAGCTTTAAATGAGTAGGAATCTTTTCCCCAGTTTATACAGTACACATTTTAAAGTATTCTTCTTCACAATATCTGACTCCTCCCTTACTTTTACAGAAAAATGCAAATGATGTGTCATGGGCCATCAGGTATAGGTGATTTATGACAGAAAGTGCTATTTTTTTAATACAGTTCACTGGGTTTTCCCTACTGTCTGCTTGTTTACATAACTCTAAAGCAAGAGTGATGCAGAAAGCATCCAATGGGAAAAGTTTGAATTGGATAATGTGACCTGTTCATCATTTTATTTATTTTCTTGTTTACATAGCATTCAAAACCAGGGCACAACAAATAATACAAATACAAAGAATCCCCATCATAAAGGGTTTTTATAATCAAAGCAAGCACTGGAGCAATGAGATAAAAAGCTTATATCAAGAATGTCCAACCTTGTCCTAGGGACCACACAGGTCATCAGGTTTTCAGGATATCCACATTGAATATAGAGGAGAACAATTTGCATGAAGCTCTAGAGTACCCAAGACAAATTTGTGAAGCCCTATCCTATATACTAACCACCCAATTCTAATGCAGGTGTTGAATCCCATGCGCTAATGTCGACACAGTCCATTTACTTTCGGCTATGTTGGCATTGCCACATGTCAGCCACTAACGTGGCTTAGTAAACAGGGGGATTAGTCAATGTTTAAAAATTGGCCTTTTGGCATAATTTATTTTAACTGTTAACTGAAGAGAAAGCGCAGATTTACTGAAAATATAGACAGTTTTTATGAAATTATATGGTATTTTCTTAGCTCACCCCAGCTACATGTTTTCTCTTAGTACTGTCAGAGACATGGGTGTATATATAGCCTGAAAATGGTTCATTACTTATAACATCTGCATGAAAATAAAATCACGGTTAAAAGATGAGGTGGTAACATATGCACTCTTAAAGCTGAACCAATATTTCTTTTTATCAACTTACCTGTCGAGATTTTTTAAGGAGAAAGGTTGTGTGGAAAACCTCAAGTAAGAGTCTTTGTAGAACCAAACAGTCAAAGGATTCCATTCTGTAACTAGAAACCACTGTCTAATATCAAACTTGGTGTCGTAAATTAACAACGGCACCTCTATGTATTTCTGGACTACCCACTTATTGTCCTTTTTAGCAAAGAAATCCGTTGTCACCAGCTTCAGAATATCTTCAATTTTGTCCATGCACACTATGTCTGGGAATAAGAAAGACATGTGAGATGCTATGTGTTCTTAGAAAATTACAGCTACTGAATGATAAATGGCAACCATCCGGTTCCCGATTTCTCATTTGCATCTAAAATCCTGAATCACAAAAGCAAAAAAATTTACCAAGATCATAAGAATTCCATGAGCCTACAGAGATTAGAAGTGTCCATGCTTATTAGTTTCTGGGTAGAGGGTTATTTATTTATTGCATTTGTATCCCACATTTTCCCACCTCTTTGCAGGCTCAATGTGGCTTACAATACATCATGAATAGTGAAAAAATCAAAGGATGATTAAATACGACTGTTCTTGGCTTCTACTATATTCCCCTCTTTCTTTGTGTAAAATCACACTTCCGAGTTTCCTTATGGTATAATCTATAATATCTGCTAAATAACCTGTATTTAAATTATGTTAGATTGGGTTGCCCCCCCGGATTCTATATATGGCGTCCAAAATTGCACATCCAAGTTGTGTATGCACTTTAAATGAGTAATGAGCCAATAACTAACAATAATTGGTGCTAGCAGCCAATTATTGCAGTTAATTGGTTTCAATTAGGATTTGCATGCGCATTTGGCTAAGCGCTATTCTATAAAGATCAACGTACGAATCTACACTGCCCAGTAAAAATTTTTATTTTTTTAAAAGGAAATGGCCATTGAGTAAGTTAAACACTTGCCATGTAGCCATTTCCTGGGTGATCCCTTACCTCCTTGGGTAAGCCTCCAACGCTAAAAAATAAAATTATTTTTTGAGTGCCAGAATTGGCACGCGGCACACACTGGCACTACCGCTGGGTTGCTGGGATAGCCCGGCAATAGGGCCAATTTGCTGCGTGCAATGGCTTTGTAAAATGGTCCCTTAGCATGCAACTGAAAAGGGGTATGGCCCTGGGAGGGGCATGTGTAGTTCATGGGCATTCACTAAAGATAGAATTCAGGATTTACAACAAATTTTAGTTGGTGTAAATCCTCGCACCCAAAGCTGGGTGTGGATCCCAGCGTAACGTGCTATTCTATAAACGGCATGCAAGCTCTCTTGAGCAGGGACTGTCCTTCCCCATGTTTAAACTTGTACAGCGCTGTGTAACCCTGGCAGCGCTATAGAAATGCTAAGTAGTAGTAAGTAGTAGTAGTAGTAACTCAAAGCGCCATTTATAGAATAGCACTCCGCATGGATTTTTTTGGCACCAAAATTTGGGAGCCATTTACTGAATCTAGTCCTTGGTTTCTCAAGCTGGTTCTGGAGTACCCCTGAACCAGTCTGGTTTATGTGATATCCACAATGAAGATGCATGAGAGAGATTTCCAGAACTGGCCTGAGAAACACTGTTAGCTCTCCATTCAGTCCTTAGATATGCCCTAGCCTGGTTTGCTTTACAGGCTGTCGAAAACAACCAAGCATAGTATGTTTTCAAACATCTGCCTGATTTTTGGACCCAGTTATAAAAATATATTTCATGCAGATTCATTGCAGACAGCCTGAAATCAGGTTGCAGACAGCCTGAAATGAGGACCAAATTGAGAATCACCATCTAGGTAATAGAGTTGCATAGCAATCTGATTCATCTTATGTGGAAAGGCCTTTCTCCACCTACAAATGCATATGAAAAAAAATATGCAGCTGGAGCATTGTAAAGGCAATCTGTTTTGTAGGGGGAAAAACCCCAAAACAAACAAGCTACTTAACTGTAGCAGGTATTCTCCATGGATAGCAGGAATCAAATTCTTACAATTGAGTGATGTCATCCAATGGAGCCTAAGCAGGTAAGCCCTTCCAGCTTAGTAAATTTTCTAGATCTTTGAGAGGCAGCACTGTACACTCATCTGACTACCTGCCTTTTGTCAAATGGAAGACTTCCTTAGACAATGAAATAGCTGAGTTTAGAATACCATTCATAACACAGGTAGAAGGGTAGGTGAGGATTCATATCCCACAATCTTGCTACAGGTAAGTAACTTGATTTTCTCTGAGGACAAGCAGGATAGTAAGTGCTCACAATTGGGACTCCCTAGCCACAGGCTACCTTAAGCAAAAAAAAAAAGAAGGGCAAAACGAAAGCCACTGCCAACAAAGGTCCAGAAAGTATCCTCTATGAAAGTCTGAAGGAAACACCAGGATAACACCAGAACTTCCAACGAGGAGTGTGGTCAAAAGTGTTATTAGTTACCAGAAGAGACCCGACATGGGGGCGTGTTTTGGTGGGAGAGTCCACCTGCCTCAAGGGTCAGATACAATTGTTCTTAATAACTCTAGAGTGTTATACACGCTGCCTTGAATGAACTGCACCAAAATTGTCACTGCAACAATTCCAAGAAACCGTTTCTTGGAACTGTTGCAGTGACAATTTTGGCACCACAGCATCTGTTTGAGTTTAGCTGTGGCTTTGCTTATGTTTATGTCTGCTCATCTTCAGAGCAGTTCATTCATTGTTCTTTGGGCAATCCATGATACACAGAATATTCTTCTGTAGCATCATAATTCAAGACATCAATCTTCTTCCTGTCTTGCTTCTTCGCTATCTTTCATATATATCTATATGACATTATTGGAATCCCATGGTTTGGTCAAGTCACATCTTCCTATCAGAAATGCATCTCTGCACTTGAAGATCTTGTCTAGATCCTTCATGCCATTCTTCCTAGGGTAATATGTCATTGGATTTCTTAACTACTTGTTGTTTTATTGATTATTGATCCGAGCACACTGAAGTCGTGTACTGTTTCTATTACTTCTCCATCAAGGATGAAATTGATTTTACTAATTGGCAAGATCTATGTCTTCTTCATGTTAAGGTGCAGGACCATTTTAAGACTATGTTCCATGATCTTAATAATAAGATGTTTGTGGTCATGTGGTATCATGGTACAAAGTAGACACTGCAAAACCCTGCACCTGGTTTGCTTTCCCTCAAAATGGATAATCAGCATGTGATATTGCTTACCTTGGGTTAAGGAAAGCAGATAATGGTGGCATGAATGGCCACTAAACTTTCCAAAAAAGAGAAAAAGGAACAAGGCAGTGAAGTTAAAATGGCAGCACACATGAGGCCTCCAACTCCGATGGTGGAATCAGAATGGGTCTTGGAGATCACTGGAAAAGTGACTATGGCAATGGAGCACATGCTGAACAAAAATGACAGCTTATTCCTGATAAACATAAATTGATGGATAATAGATTGAATGGTATCTGCTCTGAAATCCAGATGGTGCAGCAATGAGTGGGGGAGGCTGGCGAAGTAGCACAGCAGGGCTCAGCAAGAATGCACTCACTTGCAGAAACAAGTAAAACAACTGGAAGATAAACTTGATGATGTGGAAAATTGTACACGCACCAATAAGTTAAAGCTAGTCGGGCTTCCAGAGTCCTTAGCAGAACTGGAGATGACAGGCTTTTTAGAATCCTGGCTGCAAAATAACCTGCAGGTCAAGAGCACTGCAGGGTCAATGTGCATTTAGTGCTCACACTGCATAGGCCCACACGGAGTTATTACTGGGCACCCAAGGATGGTGATTTTCAAGCTTTTCAACTATGCCCATAAACAAGCACTCTTTCAGGTGCTGTGCAGCAGGAAGCACTTGGAACATGATGGCTGCAAAGTACTTTGTTTCCAAGATTACTTGGACAGGGTAACATTTCGGAAAATTTTCTCCCCAATTTGTGCCCAGCTTGTTAAGTTGCACACCCAATTCATGCTGCTCTATCCGGTGAGGTTGCATATCATCCATAAAGGTGAGACCAAGCATTTTGATAGTGTCAGATGCTGCAAAATTTGTGAAACAGTTAGAACATGGTTATGGTGCTTCAGTGGGAGAACAATTGGGCTGAAATGTATGGAATTACTATTACTGCTCAAAGGTTGCTTATTTAATTAGAACAGATGAATTTGAAGCTTTGCATTATCCAAGCGTATCGAGTTTTGAATTGTATAGTATTTGAATGGGTTTAATATTTGATTACATGAACTGTAATCGGTTTAACCCAGATCTCCCCAGCCTCCAGACGAAGCAACCCAGTCCCCAGGTGGGAAGCAGTGATCCGAATGACTGTGTTGGCTCAGGTAAAAACTTGATCTATTAAGGTGTAGAAGTTTGCCTTGCTATTAAGATTTTGCATATGTTCCTGAGAATGCCAGCTCAGTTACATAGTAACATAGTAAATGACAGCAGATAAAGACCTGAATGGCCAATCCAATCTGCCCACCAAGATAAACTAATTTTACATGGTATGTGATACTTTATATGTATACCCAAGTTTGATTTGTCCCTGCCTTTCTCAGAGCACAGACCGTAAAAGTCTGCCCAGCACTGTTCCTGTACTAAAAGTTCTGAAGCTAACGTCAAAGCCCCTTAAAATTTACACTTCAACTCATCCATATCAGGGCGCAGATCGTAGAAGTCCACCCAGCACTGGTTTTACTCTCCAATTACCGGCGTTGCCACCCAACCTCTGCTAAGATATCCGTAGTTGAAAACGACGATCTCAGAGGAGATGCAAGCAAGGACAGAGAACCAGCTGGGTATCCAAACCATTGTGAGCTATCAGTATGCTTTAAATAGCGCATTAACCTACTTCTTTAATACAAAACAGCCTATATTGTTTGAGAATCTTGATATTTCACTGTGTTGATGACAGGTTGGGCGGCCCAAATTTACTCAATGGAGCAAGGGGACCCTCATGCTTTGTTTCATTATAAAGTTGAACATAGTGTTTTGTGATATTAAGTTTACGTAATCTGACAGAATGGAATGTGAGACAAACTGTTGTAGGGGGGAGACCGATAAAAAGTTCTGTAAGGGGTGAGGAAGGGGAGGAAAATGTAACCGCTTGAAATCTTGGACAAGTGGGTTTGGGGTGTATCGGTCCCTGGGAGTCAACTCATGGGAAGGCCTTTGAAGCCACTGAGCGGGTGCCCAAGGCCAGCGGCAGAAAGCTTCCAGGGTGTAACTGGCACCAGGAGCAGAGGGATAGCTTACGAGGTGCAGATTGGCACCTAGTGAAGGAGGAAGCCCCAGGGTGCGTAATTGGCACTTGGAGCATGGCAGTGGGGACAGGTCAAGTCAGTTCGATTTAGTTGGACAGTTAGCAGCCGCCATCCCCAGAGTGCACCAGCAGGAGGGTGAGACTTGGGGACTTGGTGGGGGAGGCCCAAGAAAGGGCACAAGGAAGGAGTAAGGGGTAAGAGGTGGAACACAGGCCACACTGTCATGCCCACCCAAAGACTCAGCCTAGAGCATTAAAAGGGGAAACCTGAAAACCCCAACTGGCTGGGTGTACCTGTGGACTGGGTTGAAAACCTCTGGCCTAGAGTGACAGAAAGGAATCAGTAGTTTCTGCTTAGGCAAAAGAACTACTGGATTGAAAGAATGATGAACTAATTTGTCAAAAGAGTGCTGGCTATAAGATAAAGTAATTGGTTAAGAGTGTTGGTACTAGATTGTGTGGTATTTGGTTTATAGTCTTCTAGCATTTAGTGGTTATCTCAAAACAAACCTTTAAACATTGTTAATCTTTCATCGCCTTTATATATCTTTATAGCAAACCCTGTACATAGTTCAATAAAACTGTTAAATCTTTTGACAGCCTTGTTCACAGCAGTCTCTTTAGATTTTTCTTTGGGGGAAAAGAGGGTAAACCCACCCCTTAACCCTTTTCTTCCTCAGGTGGAGGCATCAAGCGCCAGAAACGTAAGGGACTGATGGAGCCTGCTCTATGGGGGGAGGGGTGACAGGACTCCAACCTGGTTGGGCCCCAGACTCAGGAACACTCCCAAGGGGGCATTACATGTCTTTCCTTAAAATCTCGCAATTGAAATCCACAGTGGATGCAACTCTGAATACAATGCATCTTATCACCCCCCCACCCCGCCATAAAATAATATAGAAAGCATACCTCTTCCTCTAGATTTTGCGCCTGGTTTAATAATCCAAACATTCCGCAAACCTTCTATTTCAAATTGTGGATTTATTTCTTTAATTTTTTTCAACATGTTTTCACACCGTTCAACATGATCACCTGAATCATCAATAACAGCATCATCACTGAAAAGAATCAGAAAAACACTGCTGAAATGAAGACTTCAAATTTAAATTACAGCTCTTGTGTAAAAAGAAAAACTGAGTTTGGGGGCTCATATAACTGGCACAGATTTAAAAACAGAGAATAAATTTGTCCGCACAACTAATTACTGTACTTCCTTCTTTCCACTCACTTTTAGCTGACCTGAACCATTCTTGTTTTACTCTTATGATTATTACCAACAATAATAAAAACCATTGTGCTTTGCACCACACGGAGTAACAGCTGACTTTATAACTCCATAAAGGGGAGAATTCCTAAGAAGCTTATTATCCCAAATTCCTGCTAAAATTTTGTATCAAAAGAATTTATTTGGAGAACTCTATTTAACATAAAGGACTAGAGTCTATATATCATGCCTAAAAATTCAGCGCCAAACTGAAATTTGCCTAAGCACATTCTATACAGTACGACTTAATTTAGGCGGACTTTATAGAATAAGACTAAATTGGTAACGGGCAGTTACACCAAGTAAAACCTGGTGTAAATGCCAATGCCTAAATTAGGCACAGACCAAGTGTGTTCTCTAATAACGTGCATAGATTTTAGAAATGCCCACAGCCCACCCACCCATTCCATGCCAATGGCCACGCCCCCTTTTCAACTATGCGACTTAGAATTTATACGCACATTACAGAATATATTGAGTGCACAGTGCGCATAAATTGTAAGTAATGCCAATCAGTGCTGATAATTGCTTGTTAACATCCAATTATCAGTGATGATTAGCCTGTTCTACCTTGCAGGCAATAAGGCTTCAAACTCTTCTTCAACAGTAGTCTAGGGGTCTACCCTAGATCTCCTCCTTCTTCCCTCTGGAACTTAGTTTTCCTAGCCCCAGGCTTTCATACTTTCTGGTTCAGACCTAGCCCTACTGGCTAGGTTTCCATGCTTTGGCCTTGTAAAGGTGGCCTAGTAGAAGAATCTTCTTAAGAAGGACTTGAGTTCTCATATATTCCTCCTCACACAGCAATATACATAGTGCCACTAAAAATTTGCCTGATCCCTCCAGCCTGATCCAGGGCAGACAGAGGGCGTTTTGCCCAGATATATGGATAGTGACAATACTCAGTCATTCAGGTGAGCAAAAAATCAGAAGGAGCCGATAAGAGTGGGGGGCGTCAAACCAGTGTTTTATTGAACAGACCTGAAACACAGTCCATGTTTCGCGAAACACCTACATCAGACGTCTAGGCAAAAAAACATGTGTACTATAAATGTCCACAAAAGTACACTGTAAAATAGTAACATAAATATGAATAATGTATAAATAAATTTACTAAAAAAAAATAAAACAAAATAAAATATACAAGTAATGTGTCTGCTATTATGTTTAAGTGAAATATAGTAGTAAGTCAAATAAATAATAAAAATTACAACAAAAACAAATATGGAATGAAACAAAATTAAATGAAATAGATAAAAGAGATACTAATAATTTGTTATTATTCATTCATTTATTTGATTTATTACTATATTTCACTTAAACATAACAGGCAGACACATTACTTGTATATTTTATTTTAGTAAATTCTAATTATTGCCAATTAATTCTCATTATTGTTTAAGTGCTGTTATCAATGCTAATTAGCTTGATTAAGTTACACGTGTTGTTACAGAATCCGCCTGGATTTCAGCGAGGATCTCTAGGTGCGATACATAGAATCTGGGGAATAAGGGCTATTAAAAAAAAAAGCAGTTATGCAATGGACAACTTACGCAGTAAAATTCATATAAGCTGCTATGTCTCTTTATAAAATTATCCTACATATCCCACAGCATTTACAGCTAAAATGAAGCCAGGTGTAAATGTCTGCATTTATTTTATAAACAGTACAAGTAAATCACAACTTTACCCCCACTCTGACCAAATTCCACCCCCAAACACAACTGCATTCAGGTCATGTACAAATGCATGTCTTTTTTTCACAGCGCATATTTGTATCGTGTAACCTCTGGGTAATTTTACAAAAGCTCTTTCATGCACGTACAAAGTCATTTTTGCATAAAAAAAGCTTTATAGAATTATCACCCACATATTCAAGCTGACTTTAGAACAGTGTACAACTCAGAATAGGAAGAAGAATACATTGCAAACAAGTTTCTATATCCTGAAATAATCAACATAAACAATCTGTTACATTTTTGATTACTGCATCCATTAGGGGTCCTGTTTACTAAGGTACGCTAGAATTTTTAATGCACCTACAATTAGTGCGCGTGCTAACCATGTAGGCGCCTATAGGGATACTATAGGCGCTTGCATGGTTAACGCGTGTACATAGTTAATGAGCATTAAAAAATCTAACACGCCTATAACGCGGCTTAGTAAACAGGGCCCTAGGTGTTATTTACTAACTACAAGTCCCAAACTCTTCACAACCCAAGTAACATGGCCTGACTCCCTCTATAATGGATAGAGGGGGGCATTACACGCACAATTTGAAGACCCACTGAAACCTCTAAATGCAAGGTATTTAATTGAAAGAAATGCTTTTGACTCGTAACCACTTGTAACCACTCGCCTCCACCTACCCTCCTCTCTTCCTTCCCGTTCACATTAATTGATTTGATTTGCTTACTTTATTTATTTTTTGTCTATTAGATTGTAAGCTCTTTGAGCAGGGACTGTCTTTCTTCTATGTTTGTGCAGCACTGCGTACGCCTTGTAGCGCTATAGAAATGCTAAATATTAGTAGTAGGTTTGATACTATCAGGCTTATTTTCAAAAGAGAAGGGCGACCATCTTTCGACACAAATCAGGAGATGGGCGTCCTTCTCCCAGGCTCGCCCAAATCGGCATAATCGAAAGCCAATTTTGGGCATCCTCAACTGCTTTCCATAGCGGGGATGACCAAAGTTCACGGGGGCGTGTCAGAAGCATAGCGAAGGTGGGACTGGGCATGCTTAACACATGGGCATCCTCGACTGATAATGGAAAAAAGAAGGGCATCCCTGACGAGCATTTGGGCGACTTTACTTGGTCCATTTTTTTTTACGACCAAGCCTCAAAAAGGTGCCCGAACTGACCAGATGACCACCGGAGGGAATCGGGGATGACCTCCCCTGACTCCCCCAGTGGTCACCAACCCCCTCCCAACTTTAAAAAAAAACATTTTAAATATTTTTTCCAGCCTCTATGCCAGCCTGAAATGTCATACCCAGCTCCATGATTGCAGTATGCAGGTCCCTGGATCAGTTTTAGTGGCTGCAGTGCACTTCAGGCAGGCGGACCCAGGCCCATCCCCCCTACCTCTTACACTTGTGCTGGTAAATGTGAGCCCTTCAAAATCCACCAGAAACCCACTGTACCCACATGTAGGTGCCCCCTTCACCCATAATGGCTAAGGTAGTAATGTACAGTTGTGGGGAGTGGGTTGTGGGGGCTCAGCACACAAGGTAAGGGAGCTATGTAGCTGGGAGCAATTTCTGAAGTCCACTGCAGTGCCCCCTAGGGTGCCCGGTTGGTGTCCTGACATGTGAGGGGGGACCAGTGCACTACGAATGCTGGCTCCTTCCACGACCAAATGGCTTGGATTTGGTCGTTTCTGAGAAGGTCGTCCTCGGTTTCCATTATCGCCGAAAATCGGGGATGACCATCTCTAAGGTTGACCTAAATGTTGAGATTTGGTCGTCCCCGACCGTATTATTGAAACAAAAGATGGACACCTCAGGAAAACTTGGGCGCCCCTATCGATTATGCCCCTCCACATTTTTAATCTTAGGGTTGCTTTTACTAAGGTGCGCCGAAAAATGGCCTGAGCTGGTGTAGACATATGTATTGGACACGCGCAGGCCTTTCTTTTTTATTGGCCGAAAATGGACATGCGGCAAAATAAAAATTGGCACACGTCCAAAATCAGTGCACACTGCCCATTATACCATTTCCTCTTCAACAGGACAAGTGTGCAACAGGGACAATCAGCGATGACCCACTCTCTAGACATTTAATCCCATGGACGACAAAAAATAATTAAAACAGTGCAAAATTCTTACTGAATGAGGAGATAGTACTGCTGTATTAATTCATCCCATTCCGTTTCAGTAAGTGAAGAAGCAGAGTCTACATCATCATCAATGTCTTCATGGTCCAGCTTCCCAAGGTAGGTCTCCCACACATTGCAAGCCATGTCTATTAATTCTGAAAAATGGCATTCCAGTTTCAATAGATCATAAAAGCCAAAAGCATAGGTTTAATCACATTAAAAAAATGAAAACCTTATCATAATTGCTATTCTGAATTATCTAAAGGCTTTCCTTTGTAATGATCTGTCTTATCTGAGGGGCCATCAAATATATTATTATGACCCTTCGTAATGCCTGAGAAGGGACATTATCAAGTTGTGTTTGGGCCTTAAGTCATATCAACTGCCCCTTAACATGACTTAAAGGGTCTAACACAGCTTGTCTTGCCCTAACATAACATAATAAAATTTATATTTCGCTATATACCTTCCGGTTCAATGCGGATCACATAGAAACATAAAAACATGATGGCAGATAAAGGCCATATGACCCTTCCAGTCTGCCCATCCTCTGTAACCCCTAATTCTTCCTGTTCCTAAGCGATCCCACATGCTTATCCCGTGCCTTTTTAAATTCTGGAACAGTCCTCGACTCCACCACCTCCACCGGGAGGCTATTCCACGCCTCCACCACCCTTTCTGTGAAATAATACTTCCTTAGGTTACTCCTAAGCCTATTCCCTCTTAACTTTGTCATATGCCCTCTCATTCCAGAGCTCTCCTTCATTTGAAAAAGACTCTCTTCCTGTACATAAATGCCCTTGAGATATTTAAACGTTTCTATCATGTCTCCTCTCTCCCTCCTCTCTTCCAGCGTATACACGTTGAGGTTCATAAGCCTGTCCCTATAATTTTTGCATTCAAGACCGCTTACTAATTTCGTAGCCGCCCTCTGGACTGACTCCATCCTGTTTATATCTTTCCGTAGGTGCGGTCTCCAGAACTGCACGCAGTACTCCAAATGAGGCCTCACTAGAGACTTATACAATGGCACTATCCCTTTTTCCTGCTGGTCATGCCTCTCTTTATGTACCAAGCATCCTTCTGGCTTTGGCCGACGCTTTTCTACCTGTTTGAAAGCTTTAAGGTCGTCAGACACAATCATCTCCAAACCCCGCTCGTCCTTCGCACACTGAAGCACTACACCCCCTATACTGTACTGTTCCCTCGGATTTTTGTGACCCAAGTGCATGACCCTGCATTTTTTGGGATTAAACCTTAGTTGCCAAATATAGGTCCATTCCTCTAGCTTCGCTAAGTCTTTCCTCATGTCATTCACACCCTCCAGGGTGTCCATCCTGTTGCAGAGTTTAGTATCATCCGCTTACCAGACAGCCCTTCCACAATATCGCTCACAAAGACGTTATAAAGACCCGGCCCACCAGATGGCAAAACTGACAGCTATGAGAAGAGGGCAAATGGGAGCCTTTAACAAATTGTGGCAACCGTATGAACAATTACATGAACAGAAACTAGCACCACCATGATACGGGGGGGGGGGGGGGCGGGAGGGGGGAGGGATAAGAGGGAGTTATAGTTAGAGTATACAAAGATTTTCAGCAATATGTTGTGAATGTTGATAAGCTATAACTTATAGCAATGTTTTGTATAATTGAAAATTAATAAAAAAGATAAAAAAATAAAAAAAAGACCCAGCCCTAGGACCGATCCCTGCAGTACTCCACTCCTTTTCCTCAGAGCAAGCTCCATTTACCACCACCCTCTGTCTCCTACCATTCAACCAATTTTTTAACCAATCAGTTACTCTAGGTCCCGCACCGAGGGCACTCAATTTATTTATCAGTCGCCTGTGCGGAACCGTATCAAAGGATTTGCTGAAATCTAAGTATACCACATCAAGCACCCCTCTCACATCCAACTGTTTGGTCACCCAGTTGAAGAAGACAGTCAGATTCATCTGACACGACCTGCCACTAGTTGATGGGAGATTTCAATCTGCCAGATGTAGATTGGAAGGTTCCGTCTGCCAAATCGGAAAGAAGTAGAGAGATCGTAGATGCTTTCCAAAGTGCTCTGCTCAGACAGATGGTGACGGAACCCACGAGGGAGGGAGCAATGCTGGATCTGGTGCTCACAAATGGGGATAGTGTGTCAAATGTGCGAGTGTGTGCACATCTGGGAAACAGTGACCATCAAACAGTTTGGTTTCATATAACAGCTGAAGTGGAGGGCGGCCACTCTAAACTCAAAGTCCTGGATTTCAAGCGTGCTGACTTTAGTAAAATGGGGGAATACCTAAGGAAGGAGATGATGGGCTGGGAGGACGAACAGGAAGTGGAAGGGCAGTGGTCCAGGCTGAAAGAAGCAATAAATAGGGCCACAGACCTTTATGTAAGGAGAGTAAATAAAAGCAAGAGGAAAGGAAACCGATATGGTTCTCCAAGCAAGTGGCTGAGAAAATAAAGGCTAAAGAGTTGGCGTTCCAGAAATATAGAAAATCTCAAGAAGAGGAACACGGGGAGGAATACCGGATGAAACTGAAAGAAGCCAAGAGAGAGGTACGTCTGGCAAAGGCGCAAGCGGAAGAACAAATGGCTAGAAATGTAAGGAGGGGCGACAAAATTTTCTTCAGGTATATTAGTGAAAGAAGAAGGACTAAAAAGGGAATTGTGAGACTAAAAGATACAGCGAACCGCTATGTAGATAATGATGAAGAAAAAGCCAATTTACTAAATAGATACTTTTGTTCGGCTTTCACTGAAGAAAATCCTGGAGAAGGACCGCGAGGGACTGGCAAAAGTACACCTGAGAATGGAATGGATATAGCACCGTTCACGGAAGAGAGTGTGTATCAACAACTTGGAAAGCTAAAGGTGGACAAAGCCATGGGACCGGACGGGATCCACCCCAGAATATTGAGGGAGCTCAGAGAGGTCCTGGCGGGTCCTCTTAAAGATTTGTTTAATAAATCCTTGGAGACTGGAGAGGTTCCGAGGGACTGGAGAACGGCGGAGGTGGTACCTCTTCACAAAAGTGGTGATAGGGAAGAAGCTGGAAACTACAGGCCGGTAAGCCTCACTTCGGTTATTGGAAAAGTAATGGAAGCCATGCTGAAGGAAAGGATAGTGAATTTCCTAGAAGCCAACAAGCTGCAAGATCCGAGACAACATGGTTTTACCAGAGGGAAATCATGCCAAACGAATCTCATTGAATTCTTTGATTGGGTAACTGGAGAATTGAATCATCGACGTGCTATGGACGTAATCTACTTAGATTTTAGCAAAGCTTTTGACACGGTTCCTCACAGGAGGCTCTTAAATAAACTAGATGGGCTGAAGATAGGTCCCGAAGTGGTGAACTGGATTAGGAACTGGTTGACGGACAGACGACAGAGGGTGGTGGTAAATGGAGTTCGCTCGGAGGAGGGAAAGGTGAGTAGCGGAGTGCCTCAGGGATCGGTGCTGGGGCCGATTCTGTTCAATATATTTGTGAGTGACATTGCCGAAGGGTTAGAAGGTAAAGTTTGCCTATTTGCGGATGATACTAAGATTTGCAACAGAGTGGACGCCCGGGAGGGAGTGGAAAGCATGAAAAAGGATCTGAGGAAGCTAGAAGAATGGTCTGAGGTTTGGCAATTAAAATTCAATGCGAAGAAATGCAAAGTGTTGCATTTAGGGAGTAGAAACCCACGAGAGACGTATGTGTTAGGCGGGGAGAGTCTGATAGGTACTGAGGGGGAGAGGGATCTTGGGGTGATAGTATCCGAGGATCTGAAGGCGACGAAACAGTGTGACAGGGCGGTGGCCGTAGCGAGAAGGTTGCTAGGCTGTATAGAGAGAGGTGTGATCAGCAGAAGAAAGGAAGTGTTGATGCCCCTGTACAAGTCGTTGGTGAGGCCCCACCTGGAGTATTGTGTTCAGTTTTGGAGGCCGTACCTTGCGAAGGATGTTAAAAAAATGGAAGCGGTGCAAAGAAAAGCTACGAGAATGGTATGGGATTTGCGTTCCAAGACGTATGACCAAAGACTTGCTGACCTGAACATGTATACCCTGGAGGAAAGGAGGAACAGGGGTGATATGATACAGACGTTCAAATACTTGAAAGGTATTAATCCGCAAAAAAATCTTTTCCGGAGATGGGAAGGCGGTAGAACGAGAGGACATGAAATGAGATTGAAGGGGGCAGACTCAAAAAAGATGTCAGGAAGTATTTTTTCACGGAGAGGGTGGTGGATGCTTGGAATGCCCTCCCGCGGGAGGTGGTGGAGATGAAAACGGTAATGGAATTCAAACATGTGTGGGATATGCATAAAGGAATCCTGTGCAGCAGGAATGGATCCTCAGAAGCTTAGCTAAAATTGGGTGGCGGAGCAGGTGGGGGGAAGAGGGGTTGGTAGTTGGGAGGCTAGGATAGGGGACGGCAGACTTATACTGTCTGTGCCAGAGCTGGTGATGGGAGACGGGACTGGTGGTTGGGAGGCGGGAAATACTGCTGGGCAGACTTATACGGTCTGTGCCCTGAAAGACAGGTACAAATTCAAGATATGAGTTTATCTTGGGCAGACTAGATGGACCATGCAGGTCTTTTTCTGCCGTCATCTACTATGTTACTAGTGAAGCCATGCTGCCTCAGGTCTCGCATTCCATGTAGTTCAAGAAATGTCACAATCCTCCTTTTTAGAAGCGTTTCCATTAGCTTACTCACCACCGAGGTCAGACTGACATTAAAGAGGCTGGACATTTCCAGGAAATACATAAATGATTAATATTAATCAGACTGATTAGACCTTATAAACCATGTATAACTCAATACAAATTTCTTAAATATGTTTTTATCGGTTTCCAGAACTGTCTATACTTTGGTCGTAGAAGATAATATACTTTGAACAGATTTGTCCAAACAAGCAGCCTGATAAGAAAAGACAGTATCAAGCAGTTCAGTCCTTTTCTTTGCATATTGTATTGATGGATAAGTGAATAAAGCTAATGATCTAGTAATCCTACATTTTTGTAATAGAACAAAATGATGAACAGAGATATGAAGGAGTAAGACCATATAAAATCTTAAAAAGGAAACAGTAAAACTTAAACAATAATCTGGCCTGTATTGGTAGCCAGGGTAACTTTCTATAATATTGAGAAACTGAATCATACTTTGATAGTGAGTACAAATGTCACATTTTGAACTCCCTGCCCACACTTCTGTTTTGTTTGGCAGAATAATGTTGTTCTAGCGTCTGTTATAAAATTTAAATTCCTCTCCATTCATAAGTAGGGTTATTGCTGTATGAATTCTGGGAGTTAGTACTGTTTTAATATGGCAGTTTGCTATATAGGTTCTCAGTGACTTTTTTGTAGGCTTTTTGTTACTTCACAATGAGCCTGAACATGACAATGGAGAGAGTTTGTGTTAATGTTACTGATGTGATAAAAGAATTTGAAAACATTTTGTATGGTGAATTGTTCAGTTCAACCAGTCAGCCATTTCAAAGATTACTCTTAGCAAAAGCAATACATATTTATTTTAATTTGTAAGTGTTATAGGTTTCTTTTTCATATGTGCCTTACATATATATGCAAGACAAAATGTACATGTATGCAAAAGAAAATGTAATCTTTAAACGTAAGGGGCAATTTTCAAAAATGTATACTCTGGTACACGGTCTCAAAGGAAAATGGCAAGCTTACTTTTAGAATGCTATGGATAATTTGTAAAGCAGTTTTTATGCACTGCTGTTATGATTGGGGTCAGAACCCCTCTCAAACTTACCTCTTTCCTGGGGGTCAGCTTCTTAGCTGGCTTCTGTTTCTTTTGTCTGTCCTTTCTGAGCTGGCTCTGTCTCTCTGTGCTGGCAGCTTCCAGCAGCATGGAGCTAATTGTTTCACTTTACTACAGCTGTGTGTGTGGACGGAGTTAGCTCTACCTCTCTTTGGGTGTACTGGCTTCAAGTGCTTCACGGTGTTGCATTGGTGTGGGTTGGGCCTCTATGGGTTTCAGTGTGACTCTGGGTCAGTGTGCTGTTGCCTGGGGCTAGGGAGTGTGACATCATCAGGGAGGGCCTTGATAAGAAAGTGGTGTTGTTTCCTTCAGAGCCTTTGCAAAGGTGGTGTTTGCTTTAGGTAGGGTGGTGCAGTGTGCACTTCTGACTTTGTGTCTAGTTTCCCTGCTTGCTTTTGCTAAGGGCCAGGTTAGTGTTAGTGCAGTGTGCACTGGTGACTGTGTGTTTAGCTTTCCTGTTTTTCCCTTATGGTTCCCCTGCTTTTCCCTCTTGGTTTTGGAAGCATTGCTGTGTGTAGGGCTTTGGAAGCTCTGTTGCTGATAGAAGTACTTCAGGGTTTGGTGTTGTTAGGAACACTGCAGAGTTTGCTGTTAGAAGTACTTCTGGTGTTTGTGCTATTGGGAGCATTGCAGTCTTTGCTGTTGGGGTTTGGTGCTTTAGAAGCACTTTTGGCTTATGTGTTAGCTTCCCTGCTTTTTCCTTGTGGCTCCCTTGTCTTCCCTTTTAGTGCTAGGAGCTCTTCTGGTTGCTTGCCAGAGTAGTGCTTAGGAAGCACCTTGTTAGTTTTGTATCTAGCTTGCTAGAGCAGTGCTTAGGTAGCTTGTTAGTTTTGTGTTTAGCTTGTTAGTGTAGAGCACTGCTTGTAGCTTGGTAGCACCTGTGTTAGCTTTGTGTTTAGTTCCCTGCTCTGTTAGTTTAGGGCTGAGGAAGTCCCTTTCTTGAGCAGGGCTTAGGAGCTCCTGTTTAGTATAGGGCTTAGGAAGTCCTTTTGTCAGTTTACTGTTAGGAACACTCCTGCTGGTTTAGGGCTTGGGAGCACGTATATCAGTTTAGGTTTAGGAGCACTTCTGTTTCCAGTCCTTGTCCCTGTGTCATCCGGTATCCAGTAAGTCCTGCCGGCTACTCGAACCCAGGAGCTCAACTCCTGGGGGGCTTAGTAGCTAAGTGCAGGTGAAGCTGTGTGGACCAGTCCGGTGTTCCAGTCCTGTGTCCTCCAGTCCGGGGGGGTTCCAGTCCTGTGTCCTCCAGTCCAGGGAATTCCAGTCCAGTGTTCCAGTCCATGTGTTCCGGCTCGCTGGGCGGTGCCTGCAGTCCATGCCGGTGTCGGTGTGCTTGCCCAGCATTGGCTGGTGGGTTTTGCCTGCTGCTGTCACTCCTCGTCAGCAGCCCAAGGGCTCACATTTGCTCCAGAGCCCAGCCCCGCGGGCTCTGAACCTGAGAACCTGACACTGCTATGTATTTCTCCAGATGAAGATAGCGAAACAGGATTTCCTACTGTCGAGAAACAAGGAAATTGGACATTTTCTGCCAGAAGGATAATGTAAATTGGACACTTTAATTTTGGAGAAATCCCACAGACTGTGAAAATCCTATGAGGCTGCACTTCTGTCAGGACAATTTGGATGTTCTGAGCTAAGTACAGTTTACTTTTTGTCAGAATTAGAATCCATTCATTAGTAAGGATGGAAGTTTAAGCAATTCTAGCAATGTTATAAGAGTTTTTGCTCTATTTTGAGTTTTCTTTACTTGGAGGAAGGCTTCTCTGTTTGAATGAGGATTTTAGTCTAGTGAGGGATTGCTAATTAGTGTCTATTTGGGTGATTTATATTCATAGTGAGATTTAGTGTTGTGGGTATTTGGATCTGTATTGTGTTAAATTGTGTTACCCTCCCTTCTGTTTTTTAAACACAGACTTTTCTCCCACTTCTTTAGAATTTTTGAAATATTCTGGGAGTTTTTCTCTGTGTTTTTTTCGGAAGGTGGTGGAAACCTGTGATGGTAATATTTACAGTGGAGCATAAAAGTCAGGCTCCCTGTTACACTGAGGCTATTTTTTAAAATTTAATATATTTTATCCTTCAAATGTGAATCCCCAGTATGACACTATATTGGAGTGATGTGTTTGATAGTTTCTTTGTTATAACTACACACTCATTGCAGATTGTTTATTTGTGAAGCTTACTTTTAGGCAATATATTAAAGGTTTGTCATATATTAAAGGTTTGTTATATTTCAACCAGGTTATATGCTGACCACATATAGTTTTACATTGCTGCATTTCCTGATTTTATTTTTCAGCTTTTCTGTTTGGAGAAAAACTGAATTAAAGACAGTTTGCAAAAAAGCTTTCAGCTGAATCTTCCAAAAATGAAAAACCCTGAGGTGATGCTGATTCATCACCCTTCTCATGGTCTCTAATATACCGCTGATGTTGTGAAGGTACAAGTTAGAGCTATAATTAAAGCTGCCTTTTTATTAGCTATGCTTGTTGCGGTGTTTAAGATCTGTTTTCTCTAAGGAGGATTTAAGATTTGTTATTCAAGCTCTGTTATCAACTTCACTAGACTACTATATGTCCCTGTATCTTGGTCTCTCTGTAACTTTGTTAAAATCATTGCTGCAAATACAAAATGCTGCAGTACAGGTTATAATTATTGGGAGCATATTAGTCTGAGGTTACATGACCTATATTGATTGTCAACATTCTGGAGGTAAACTTTTTAAGATATTTGTGCTGATCTTGGAGGAGTGGCCTAGTGGTTAGAGTGGTGGACTTTGGTCCTGGAGAACTGAGGAACTGAGTTCGATTCCCACTCCAGGCACAGGCAGCTCCTTGTGACTCTGGGCAAGTCACTTAACCCTCCTTTGCCCCATGTAAGCCACATTGAGCCTGCCATGAGTGGGAAAGCGCGGGGTACAAATGTAACAAAAAATAAAAAAAATCTTTAAAACACCAAGGAGCCTGTTTAATAAAGTGCCACAAGGTTTTGCAAAATTCAATGTACAGTAATTGTAAAGCTTGTGCAGTAACTTTTTGGGGGCATGGCCAGCATCTACCCTTCAGTTACAGCACAGGACAATCATTTACTGATCCCTAAGTATGTTGCTGATAGCATAGTTCCATCAGCGCAATTGGCAAAGCACTAAGAGGCTACTGCTGTTAAAAAGAATGCAGCTCCACCCCCCACCCCACAAAAGCTCACTGACATCAATAACAAAATCCTCCCCACCCTCTGACAGAATCCTCCACCCCCCACACATCCCTCTAGCAGGCAACAGCAACCACCTTCATCTCCTTTCACAGGCTCTGGTGGCTAGTGGGGGGCAGGAGCAATCCCACCAAATGCAACTTGACCCCTAGTGGTAATACTACAAGACTACCACTATGGATCAGAGCCACCACTTTGAATCAAGGGAGTACCCAGAACTCGGTTTTTGGAGGAGCTAAAAGGTGGACTGTGGGGGGGGGGGGGAGCATTTCCTCTCTGTTCTCCCCCCTCCTCCCCACACGAAATCGTACCTTTGCCCTGCCAGATGAAGAGATTCTCTCCCGAAGCCCCCACCCATGCTGCCTGAGCACTGAGAAAGCTGGCAGGGTGCCCCAGCCTCCAACGTCAGCACTTCTGTGCATAGTCAGTTCATTGCACACTGCGGCAGTGCCAGCATTGGTGGCTAGCACACCCCGCCAACTTCCTGCCGTTCAGGCAGCATGGGTAGGGGTTTGGCAAATCTTTTTGGCTGGCAGGGCTTTGGCATCCCTACCAGCCATGCGTTCAGTGCCGCAATTTTGAAGGGGGCCTGAGTCCAAAATGGAAGGGCCGAAGCCCCCGAGGTCCCCCTCCCATGGGTACACCCTGTTTTGAACTCCATGAATTTGTATACTGTGTTACACTGTGTGATCACTGTCAATGCTCAGGAACTGATCACTTTACTTTAGTAATCAGGGCCCAGAATGCAATGGCACCAGATTTTTTAAAATTAACTTTGAGTCAGTGTGTGACGAGGAGATCCTTCTGCTTTGGCTCATCAGGTATTGCTAGTTATATCAATTCTTGAGTGATTCTGTTTGGGGACATCTAGACAGAGAGCTTTAAGAAGTGCTGGACCAAGTCTATGGAATGCACTATTTGTTTGAAAAGTACTATTTAATCTTTCACAACTAAGTTAAGGCAAACTTTATTTCCACAAGCTTTGAAGAATTGGAGAAGGTGCAGAGAAGGGCGACGAAAATGATAAAAGGGATGGAACGACTTCCCTATGAGGAAAGGCTAAGACGGTTAGGGCTCTTCAGTTTGGAGAAAAGGCGGCTGAGGGGTGATATGATAGAAGTCTACAAGATAATGAGCGGAGTAGAGCGGACAGATGTGAAATGTTTGTTTACACTTTCAAAAATAATAGAACCAGGGGACACAAGTTTTTCTTTACTCAGCGTGTAGTTTTTTTTTTTTTTTATTTGTACCCCGCGCTTTCCCACTCATGGAAGGCTCAATGCGGCTTAGGTACTTATTTGTACCTGGGGCAATGGAGGGTTAAGTGACTTGCCCAGAGTCACAAGGAGCTGCCTGTGCCTGCAGTGGGAATTGAACCCAGTTCCCCAGGACCAAAGTTCACCACTTTAACCACTAGGCCACTCCTCCACTCTGGAACTCAATACCTGAGAATGTAGTGACAGCAGCTGGCCTTACGGAGTTTAAGGGGGGTTTGGACAGATTCCTGAAGAAAAAGTCCATTGAACATTATTAAATATATATATTTTTGGGGGGAGGGGGGGTTGCCGGGTTCTTGAAGCCTGGATTGGCCACTGTCGGAGACAGGATGCTGGGCTTGATGGACCCTTGGTCTTTTCCCAGTATGGCGGTGCTTATGTGCTTATGTATAGGGTAGATATTCAAAGGGGTTTAAGTGGGGACTTGCTTCGCCATAAAGAACTGAATTCTCTAGCCTTGATATCAGTTATCTGTGAACCTGTGTAACATTCAGACACATGTCTGCTCATTCTAGCTAGTGCTGTCATTACTGTCAATGCAGTCTCTGATATGTCATGTAATTACGACGGTGTTGAATTACCTGTCCCATTCTCTATCTTCTGTTTACAGTCCTCTGTGTCATTTCCATCATCTGTTTTAGACATACCGTGAGTCACGACCCATTTGAGTATACTGCATGCCGCATTGTGTCTGAAATCATCTGAAATAATGTAAAAAGGAATTTGTCTTAAGTGCACAGGCGCAATAGCAGTAACAAAAATCCTTTTAGGTAACAGCAGTTCAAACAACATCATAAAGTTCCCCTTCTGTGCTCATTTTTTAATGCTTATGACAATTTTGAATGCAGGCCCATCTCCAGGGATGCACAAACCTCCCTCTTCACCCAAGGAATATGGGACTCACCTCACTCTTTTTAAATAAAAATATATTAGTGTTGTTATTATTTATAATAAATACTTTCACTATCCAATTTTTTAGCACTTCTTTGAATAGTAATTCTGATAGCTCCATCATCCCTCCACCTCCACAGATGAGACTAGTTTCTGTATACACCTTCTCTGTCATTCCCATCAGTATGCACCTGCATAATCTGGAGTGCTGCCGTTTATTAGAATCCATCCCAGGCATATAATAAACTGATATATTCAAAGCACAAATACAGCACAAAACAGCTGAAGAGAGAGCTTGGAAATAGATTAAAAAAAAAAAAAAAAAAAATATATATATATATATATATATATATATATATATATATATATATATATATATATATATATATATATATATATAAACACACATAATATGTCAAAAATGCACCTGCACTTGTAGCTGGCAAAATAGCCAAGGGAACTGAAAGTGGCAGAAACGCCTGGAAGTGGCAGCAGAAGTACCTTTGGCTCCAATCAGGACTCAGGAGATGGGATGGGAAGTGTCTGAATCCGAGAGGAGAGTAAGAGTTGAGGAGGAGGAGGAGGAGGAGGAGGAGAGAGAAGAAGAAGAAGGAAGTTATTGTTTGGCCCCCGGCAACCTTATGCTAGTTTTATAATGTAGCCTTAAAATGTGTTTAATGCTTTTAATGTTATTCTCACTTCTAAGGATTTTTACTGTTGCATTCACTTCTTGCAATGATATATGAGCAATGCACTGTGTGTAATGTAGTCTTACATGTACTGCAGCCACCCCTGCTTGTTTGGATAAAGTTTGTTAATAGTGGTCTATTCTCCTGCAAAGGCCATCTCCCTTTCTCAGCCGAGCTTGATTCCTTTGTTTACCTACTGTCATTTCCTGATTATTTTTCATTTTATGTTTAAATCTCTTTATTAACTCACAATGTACACTCATAATACTTTAACCAATGCAATCAGTTATTACCAATTTGTCAAAATTATTCTCACTTCTTTTCTCTTTTCTTCAGTTTATCTCCCTTCCTTCCCCCCCCCCCCCCCCCCCCAATCAGCTCTCTTTCTTTACAGTTCCTATTGATTTAAAGTGAACATTGTTATAAGACAAGCATCTTCCTGTTTCAGTGATAATAATAAACACATACAACAACGTAACATTGATCCACTGCTAATTATTCCATCATCAAGTCTCCTGTTTCTTCCCATTGCCCTCCCACTGCCCTCCCCCCTACCTATCCCCTTTCATTCCCTCCCCCAACTTCTCCCGTAACCTTCCCCTCAATGTCCTTGTAATTATCAGTCGGGTAGTCTTATAGATTCAATAAGTGACTTCTGGCTGCGGGAGTCATAGTGTTCCAAAAAGGTGACCACACCAATTGCAATTCCTCTCCTGCATCCGAGTCCATGTCTTTTATTCCAATGCGTTCCAAGCGTAACATCCTCATCATTGTTGTCCGCCACTGCGATAACGTGGGGTATTTATTTGTCAACCATTCCTGCAATATAACTTGTCGTGCCACAATGATTGCTTTATTGATAAACATTTTATATCCTTTTGGAATTGGGTGTCCCAAATCTGGCTGTCCAAAGAGTAGTGCCGGTTCGCATTTCCATCTGTTCTTCCATAGTTTGGAGATATATTGCACCACGGTTTCCCAAAACTTGAATATGCCTTCACACGACCAAAACATGTGGCCTAAAGTTGCCCCACCGCCTCCACATTTTGGGCATGCTCCCCAAGGGGAGAGCCCCATATGAAAGGCCCGTCTTGGTGGAATATAGAGCCAAAGTGCAAATTTATATTGTTGCTCCCAGTGTATTGGCCAGGCCGATCTGCTTCTGATAGACAAAATGTATGATTTAATGGTCTCCGATGATATGGTTAAAGTTAAGTCTTGTTGCCAGGAGTTGACTAGTTTACCATAGTCCAGTTCTGGCATTGTGTCCCTTATGTGTCTGTGGTGAAATGAAAGGGGCACTTTGTCCTGAGCCCCCAATGTAAAGGCTGTTGACAGATCTTTCTGAACATCCTCTGCCAGATCTTCCCAGGGCAAGGATGATACATAGTGATGTAGTTGTCCATAATAAAATGCATCTCTGTCCGGCAGGGCAAATTCTGCCTGCAAGTCTGAGAATGGTTTCATTCTGCCCTCTTCTGTAACTACATGTAATATATATTTTATGCCTTTTTCATCCCATCTGCGAAAGACTGAGTACATTTGCCCTGGAGGAAATGCTACGTTACCACAAATCGGTAAGTATGGAGTGTTTTTTGTAGAGAATTTGTGCATTTTACATATCCACCTCCACGCCGCCCTGGCTACCTGTATTATCTGAGTTGATTTCAATAAATTTGGTATTCTTGCCCCCGTAACATGCAAGTAGTTACTAAAGTGAACCCCTGATGTCAATCTCTGTTCTAGTTCTGTGTTAGAGTATTCTTGTGTTTTCCGAAACCAGTCGTTTACATGTCTCATGCCACAAGCCACATTTAGCCATCTAAGATTAAGGAGCCCCAGCCCCCCATATTCCACTGGGATCTGAAGTGTTTCTATGGGAAGCCGTGCTCTTTTCCCCCTCCATAGAAAACGTTGGAGCATAGCATTTAATTGTCTTTCATCTGTCTTTTTCAAATACAATGGTAATGTTTGCAATACATATAACCACTGGGGTATTACCATCGTATTATACAGTGCAATTCTTCCCCCCAATGAGAGAGGCAAGGGAGTCCAAGCCCGCAGTCTCCCCTCCGTTCCTCTAATAAGCCTACGGACATTAGATTCATACAAAGTAGTAAGATCAGAGGGAATATACACTCCTAAATATTTGAGCTCTCTATGTGCCAACTGTAATGGTAATCTGTGTTCGGTAAGAGTTCTAGTTTTCGGCCCTAAGACGAGGACCGTCGATTTGCCCTTATTTAGTTTAAAACCTGACAGCTGGCCATATTGGCCTATGCTGTCTAATAATTTGTCCAGGGAGTGATCTGGATTAGTCAGAGTTAGTAATAAGTCATCAGCATACGCCAAGGCTTTTATTTCCTGGCCTGTTATTGGAACTCCCTCTATTTCTGCAGCAAATTTTAACGTCCGGAGCAGTGGTTCCAGTGCAATTACAAATAATAGGGGGGACAAGGGACATCCCTGTCTCGTCCCTCTCCCAATGGCAAACGCCGGCTCACTTATCCCATTCACTATCACCTTCGCTTCTGGGCCACAATATAGGGTTTCTACTGCTTTCACGAACCATCCTTGAATTCCCATATGACCCAGTGTTTGGAACAGCCAATCCCAGCGCACCTGGTCGAAAGCTTTTTCAGCATCCAAGCTGATCACCATGGCCGAGTCTCTAGCCTCCAAACACGCTGCCATTGCTACTAGAAGCTTTCTTACATTGTGGGTTGCTTGTCTGCGTCTGACGAACCCTACCTGTTCAGGCCCTATAAGGACGGGAAGCCATTGAGCCAATCTTTCTGCCAGCACTTTTGCGAGTATTTTGACATCTAAATTAAGTAGGGAAATGGGCCTATATGAGCCTACCTCCTCAGGTGGTTTTCCCGGCTTTGGTATTAATGTAATATGTGCCGTATTCATAAATTTAGGGAAGGTTCCCTCCTGTATCACTTCCTCATAAAACTCCAATAAGGGTATCATCGCACCTGGGGGCAGCATTTTATAGTATTCCCCCGTAAAGCCATCAGGCCCTGGGGCAGAATGTTGCTTTAGGGATTTCACAACTGCTTGGATTTCTGACAATGTGAGGGGGCCGTTCAATGTTTCTAAGCCTGCTGGGGGAATCCTATCCAACCCTGCCTTGGCCAAGTATTCTGAAAGTTGAGTACCCTGCGGCCCATGTTCTACAGAATAAAGATTTGAAAAATAGTCAGTAAATAGCTGCCCTATCTCCTTCCTGCATGTTGTAATGTTACCATTATTATCTTTTAAGGCTGCCACCGTTCTAGGACCTCCCCAGTTTTTTATTACCCGCGTCAGTAAGTTCCCTGTGCGATTTCCAAATCTCTGCAATTTATATTTATAATAGAGCAAAGATCTGTTTTCCTGGTCATGCAGCAGCGTATTGAGTGCTATCTGAGCAGCCTTCAGTGTGTCTAGTGAGTCTTGATTGGGGCGTTGTATATGTGCGCGTTTCGCCTTCTTCATCTGCTCTTCAAGTAATAAAATACCTTGTGCTCTTTTCTTCCTTTTCAGGCTAGTGTATGCAATTATCTCCCCCCTTAACACTGCTTTTGAGGCTGACCAAAATAGCGTAGGTTGTATGTGTGCATGTATATCGTTATTCAAAGCATACTCTTCCCATTTGGCCTTTATATAAGCCTTAAATTTGGGGTCTGTGTATAAATATGTTGGGAACCTCCAACCTCTGCCCCCCATGTCGTCTGCCGGCATGACCAAGTCCACCCATACCAGAGTGTGGTCGGATATCTCCTCCGGACCTATAGTTGCAGTTTTTACTAGGTGGAACATTCTCCGGTCTATCAAAACATAATCTAGTCGAGACAAGGTACCATGTGCTCTAGACCTATGGGTATAATCTCTTTCCCCAGGGTGCAGTGTTCTCCAGGCGTCAATTAGCCCCAAAGTTTGGGAGAGTTTATCAAATTCTTGCATACGTTGACCTGTATAGTGGCAGGATGTGGGATTAGTGCTATCTTGTTCTGGGTCTGCGACCATGTTAAGGTCCCCCATCACCACGATCTGCTTTGGCTGGTATTCAAGACATTGGCCTATTATCATGTTATAGAATTTTGGATCACAGAGGTTAGGCCCATAAATTCCCACCAAAACAAATTCAATGCCCTGCAACCATATTTGTATTATAATATAGTTCCCTTGATCCCCTTTTGCCAACAATTTGGCCCTATATTGCAACCCCTTGCGAAATAGGACTGCTACGCCCCCTCTCCGCCCCTGTGGGGAAGCCGCATAACACTCTCCCACCCAGAGCCTTTGCAATTTGGCATGTTCTAGGTCTGTAAGCCTTGTTTCCTGCAGGCATACTATATCAGCTTTATGCCTCTTTAAAGCCGTCAATATTTTCGCCCTCTTTATGGGGGAGGTGATGCCTCCCACATTCCATGTGATTAACCTGGCTGGCATAACATATGTTGTGTATGATTTCCTAACAAACTTGTCCCATTCTTCTGTATTGACCTTCTACCCCTGTCTCCACCAAATATATTCATTGTGTGATTTTGTGCATCTTGTCTTGGTGTGTTTTTATTCTGCTCCAACAGCCTCAGTCTTTCGCCCCTAATTTGCCTCCCTCTTACTTTCTGTAATCTTCTTATTGGAACCCTTTTATCTTTCCTTACTTGAATCCCCGACATTTCTTCTATCCCTCCCCCCCTTATCCCTTTCCCTTTCCCCCCTCTTTGCTCCCTTTGCTCCGTAGGCTTACCCACGGATTAAGACTCCCTTAGTCGGCGAGGGGCCCCCCGCTCCTTGTTGTCTCAGAGTAATACTTTACAGGCATAACATTACATACATCACCAAATATTCTTGCCCTCCGGACAGTCCATCTATGTCCCGCTGCTTAGTTTATTTTCTGACATAAATGCCCGTGATTCCACAACCGATTGAAAATGATGCCACTTTTCCTGGTGCATTATCTTCAAGTGCGCCGGGTACATGAGTGCAAATTTTATTTTATTTTTGGCCAGTTCAGAGCAAACCGGATGGAATGCTCGCCTTTGTTCTTGAACCTTCTGTGAGTAGTCTTGAAATATCATTATTTGTTGACCTTCAAAACGCAAATTGTCTCTCTTTAAACGGAATCCTTTAAGAATCTCCACTTTATGTCGAAAATTTAAAATTTTTGCCACAACTATTCTCGGGCGTTGTGAGTTCTCCATTTTCTTTCCCACTCTGTGTGCCCTTTCGATAGTCATAGTGCCCATGGAATCGGTTAGCGCCAGTTCTTTTGATAACCATGTCTCTAACCAATCAGTCAGGTTCCGCTCTGGCACTCTCTCTGGGATCCCTACAATCCTGATATTATTGCGCCGAGAGCGGTTTTCTAAATCCTCTAGTTTTTCAGCTTGTTCTGCGAGTTGTTTTTTCAGTTGCGTAATGTCCGGGCCCCATGCGCGGGAATCGTCTTCCAGCGCGGAGACTCTCACTTCCAAATCGCCAGTTCTCGTTTCTAGGCCGTCCAGCCCAACTTGTATAGTTTCTAACTTCTCAGACAAAGCGTCCCAACGGGGATTCAGGGCACGGATCACCGCCGCCGTTATTTGTTCTAACTGTTGATCTGTGAATATTGGGGCCGGTTGCGGCGCCACATCCGCCATCTTGTTTTCTCCGCTCGCTACCTTACCCCGTGTCTTCGCGCTGGATTTCTGCGCCATCTCGGTAGGTGATTTACCTAAATATTTTTCCATGCGGTCTGGTTTTCGAATGGAGGGCTGTCCGGAGGAATTTGTTCGCCGTTTTAGGCAATTTTTATATCGTTTTGGAGCGGGTACACCCGGAGCCTCAAGCCGCTGCTGCCGCCTCGCTCACCGCATGACCGGAAGTTATTTTTCATTTTATTAATATTTATATACTACCCTTATCCAGAGCGGTGCACAAATAAACACACATAAGAGAAAACATTACATAAAAAGCTCATAAATTCAAAATAAACACAATTGCACTAAACTGTGTCCATCGGCTAGCAAATTGCTGTTTCAGCAGCCTCTTAAAATATCCTGAATTCTTTTGAGTCCTAAGGGATTATTTTTACTATCTTTATCCTGATGGGTCACCTAGGGTATGACCTGTCTCTCCAATCTAGGACTACCTTCTAGGACCACCTCTGCTACCTGGTCTCAAGTTCTATCCTTATTGGTCCTTCTATCTCTCTCCCCTGGGCTTGTACGTGTTCTTCTCAACCTCTCTACTCCATGAACTCAGACATTCTCCATTTTGTCGGATGCACAGGTTCCCCTGCTGAGAACTTGTCTTTTTACCTCGTTCATTCTTTCTCTCAAGACACTGCACGAATCAGCATCCCATCTCTGAACCACCTTCATTCACCTATCAGCTCTCCCACCTTTTACATAAGCTTCCTTCCATCTCCAACCTCCAATACAGCTCTCAAAACTAATGTCTCTTTCCCCGGGGCAGTAACTTCTGAGAATCTACTAACTGTGAGTAAATTAGCTACATTTATTCAATAAAAGTAAATTTCAGAAAAAGAAAAGAGACTTCTGGGTGTTTGTTGCCGTGCTGAGGTTATACTATCTGATTATTTTAGCACATGTCTGCTTTAAGTAGATATTATGCTTTAAGAAATCAGAAACAGTAATAGAGTTGGCAGCAGGGCCGTGCCTAGGGTCTCTGGCGCCCCCCTGCAGACTATCAGTTGGGCCCCCCCCCCCCCGTGAAAATGATCACGCCCCCCCCCCCCCCATGAAAATGATCGCTCACCACTTGCCACACGGAAAGGAATTGTCAGCAATATTCTTAGAAACAAATTGCTATACATTGCAAAATAAGATAGCAGATGTAAATTCTCAAAGTGGACATATTCCAAACGCTAAAATGAAAATAAAATGATTTTTTTCTACCTTTGTTGTCTGGTGACTTTCTTTTTCCGATCATGCTGGTCCAGTATCTGATTCTGCTGCTATCTGTCCTCTTAACTCCATTTCCAGGGCTTCCTTTCCATTTATTTCTTTACTTTTCTCCTTTCTTCTTCATTTCTTGCTCTATATCCATTTCCAGCAATTTCTCCTCTCTCCCTGGGTCCTGCCCTCCCATCCATGTCCATTCTTGTCCCTCTCTGCCCTTCCCTCCTCCATCCATAGCCAGCAATCCTCCTCTCTCCCCTCCCCTCCATTTTCAGCAATTTGTCCTCTCCCTGGGCCCTGCCCTCCCATCCATGTCCCTCTTTGCCCTTCCCTCCTCCATCCATAGCCAGCAATCCTCCTCTCTCCCCTCCCCTCCCAGCAATTTGTCCTCTCCCTGGGCCCCCATGTCCATCCTTGTCCCTCTCTGCCTTTCCCTCCTCTATCCATAGCCAGCAATCCTCCCCTCTCCCCTCCCCTCCATTTCCAGCAAATTGTCCTCTCCCTGGGCCCCCATGTCCATCCTTGTCCCTCTCTGCCCTTCCCTCCTCCATCCATAGCCAGCAATCCTCTCTCCCCTCCCCTTCCAGCAATTTGTCTTCTCCCTGGGCCCTGCCCTCCCATCCATGCCTCTCTGCCCTCCCATCCATGCCTCTCTGCCCTTCCCTCCGCGCCCTAGGGCCTTTAAATCTTTTACTTCCGGTCGCAGCAGCGTCAGTGAAAGCGGAGCGCTGCCGACGTCTCCCTTCCCTTTGTGCTCTTGGTTCCCTCAATGTCCGCCTTCTTCTGACGTCAGAAGAAGGCGGGACACTGAGGGAACCAACGAGTGCAAGGGAAGGGAGACGTCGGCAGCGCTTTCACTGACGCTGCTGTGACCGAGGTAAAAGATTTAAAGGCCTCGGCGGCGCAGGACGAGGGTAAGCACCGCGGCGGCGCCCTCCAGAAGTGGGCGCCCCCCTGCGGTGCTTACCCCGCTTACCGCATCGGCACGGTCCTGGTTGGCAGGGGAGGGAGAGAGAGAGAAGGAGCAGGGGAGGGGAAGAGGATTGGAGGAGAGTGGACTACATCTAGGAAGTAGGGTGTGGGGTGGATGAAAGTATGCAAGCTGCAGCAGGTAGAGTGGGGGGTGGTGCACACTCCATTGCCACAGACCCTCTCTCCCCACCACAAAACAAATTATTGGGAGAGGATTTTACTGCAGCAAAATTTACTACTCAAGGAACTAACAAGTGATTCCTCAGAACTACAGATTAGTAATTTGAACAGTAAATTTGATTTTGTGTTGCTGTATCCACAGCAACACAAAGATATCAAGCCTGATAGTGGAATCAATTAACCGATCACCCTTCCCAACATTTGTGATCAGGGGTGTAGCCAGTCCTCCAAATTTGGGGGTGCCCAGGGGTGGACGGGTAAAAATGCATTCCTCCCTCCTCCTCTCTCCTCCCCCCACCCTGCGCACACTCTAAACAGACCTTTGCTGGCAGGGATGAAAAGGCCCCACCAGCCAAAATAAATGCAGTGCCTGAGCCACTCCCCTCCTCCTTGCACTGCTTCCTTAATGCAGAAGTTGGCAGTGTGCCTCCAGCCACCAACTCCAGGACTCCTCAAGCATGTTCAGTTCTTGTGCAAACTGAGCATGCGCATGTCGTCCCAGCATCAGCAACTGAAGTGGGGTAAGCACTGCAGTGGGGTGCCTTACTTCAAGGGCGCCGCATGCGCCTCCCTCCCGCGGCCTGACCAGCTGTTTGACTTCGACGGCGGGTGCAAACCAATGGGGGGTGTCCTCTGTTCTGGCCTGCCCATGCCCAGTGCCTTCCCGCTTCCCGTAACGCTGCACGTGCTTTACAACTCTGCAGCACTGCTCGTCTCCTTCCAGCCTGGCCAGCGGCTCCACTCTTGACGTCACGATGACGCCTCCTCCCCCTGCGGTTGCGGCCGGGCCTTGAAGCAGCTCGCGTCTCTGTGGCTGAGATATTATGGAGACTGATATGAAGGTTTGCATAAGGTAGGAAGTATGTGGATGCAGATAGTCTGCCACATATCTTTGCATCTGCGATTGTCCCTTCCTGACCAAAGGCTACAAAACTGTTTGGGAGAAGTGTAATACACAACTATGTGGACTGTTATTAACACAGTGCCTGTGCTGGACTTTGCCTCAACAAGGAACAGCTGGATATGTTTATGTTTAAAAATTGTGATTTGACAAGGATATGACTGTTGTTTTCACATTGCTCTATTGTGCCATACTCTGTTGGTACTGCCAGATAGGGCAGTTAATTGTCAGCTTTATGCAGTGGTCACAAAGATGTGATACACAAGTATGGTCTGTGGGAGCTGTCTGACTAACCTCTGCAGGTGTTCATCATTTTGTGGGCTGGCCCAATGCTTCTGTCACCATACCTGGGCAGAGGTTTGGGCAAGAATCATTGACGTGTGGTTGGAATGTTTCTGTGCAGATGTGTGAAGAGGAGCATATCAAGGGCACAATATCTGATAGGTAAACGCAGTATTGATGGTATGTGAACCTGTAGTATCTTTGCAATGTGTTGGAGTGCTGGACACATCATAACCTGTCCCTATAATATGCCTAGCTTGACCATCTGACAGGTGTTACTGTTCAATTATGACCCATGAGACTCCCAGCTGACTGCCTGACTCACTGCCCTAAGCTTCCGCCCCTGCCCTGGCCTTTCCTGCACTGGCTAGTGCACTCCTCCTCCACGGGCCACGCCACCAGTCGGGACTCAGAAGAGCAGAAGAGAAGAAGAATCTTCAAGTTCTCAATCAAGTTCTTTAAGCCAGGTAATGCCCCGCAGCATGGATCTATTATTTATTTATTTCTGTTGCTGCTGCTGCAATCAGTGCCGCTAGAAGTTTTTATTTGATGACAAGAGCACTAGAGCAGCAAGCTGCAGTCGGGGGGGTGGGGCGGTATTGACAGGGTCATAATGTGAAAAGGTCAGGACGGGGGGGCAAGAACACTACTATGGTGGATGGGATGGGATGGGAGAGAAAGAGGGTATGATGTCGATGATGGATGGAGCATGGAGGGAACAGACAGAGGGGCGGACGGCGCTGGAAATGAGAAGGGCTGAAAAAAGGGGACAGGGTGGGAGAAGAGGAAGGGAGAAGAGAGAAAGAAGATGCTAGATGGGGGGGGGGGGGGGGGCACCAACTGATAGTCTGCAGGGGAGCACCAGAGACCCTAGGACCGGCCCTGCATGCCGCTGACTTCTGCATTAAGGCTAAAAAGCGGCCTAAAAACATCAGAACAGCGTCCAGTATCTCTTCTTGTACCAGTATGTACTTGCCTGAATAACAGTGTGCTGCATTTGTGTTTTTAAAATATTTATTAAGAATAAAAAGTTGTGACATTTGGCTATTGTTTTTATGCTGCTTTACGTTCTAGATTATTTACTGTTCCTTCTGTACTTTACTTTTTCAATGAACCAGGACATGATTTTGGAGAACTATTTTTTGTTGATTTACCAAGGGGTCTACTGAGATCTGAAAAACAAACCACCCGCAGCTCAAAGCGTAGACTGCTACAGTACCAATCTTAAAAATATAAAAAAGTGAAGAAAAAAGATCTCGGAAGTTATGCTCCGCTACATCCCTTCTGCATAACTTGCTTTGGGTTGGAGCTAAATCAATCAGAAGTCATAGAAAAAAAATTCTTATTTTCAATAATGCAAAACAGTCATGTTTTTAAAGATTTCAATATTATCAGTGAATTATCAATCAATTGAAACTTTAAAGACATCCACTATATGAGAGGTATGCACTCTCTTAGAATTTTAGGACTACATTCTATATATCATGCTTAAAAAAATCGGTGCAAAAATAAGATTCGCCTAAGCGTATGCCATAATTTAGGCGTACTTTATAGAATAAGCCTAAATTTCCACACAGTATATAGAATACACTGAGCGCTGCTCTGTATAATTAAATGTAGTCACGGGCAGTTACGCCAAGTAAAATTTGGTGTTAATCCCGACACTTAAATTATGCGCCAATTGGGTGTATTCTATAACAACGTGCATAGATTTTAGAAATTCCCATGACCCACCCATTCCACACCCATGGCCATGCCCACTTTTCAACAATGCGACTTAGAATCTACATGCACCACAATACAGAATACAATTAGACAGTTCTGTGTGTAAATTCTAAATAATGCCAATTAGTGCTGATAACATCCAATTATCAATGCTGATTATCTTGTTAACCAGCTTATGTGCACTGTTATGGAACACGCTTCGATTTCCGCTCGAAAATCTCGGCGTGGTATATAGAATCCAGAGGTTTATGTCAAAATAGTTCAATGCTGCTATATCACTTTATACATCAATTTCAATACTTATCACTGGAGTTATAAAATGTGGTTGTAGGAGGTATTAAATACATTGTGTCCGGAAAAAAACGGGACCCCCAACGTTTTTCTGAAGAAACCAAAAACATCCTACTGCAGCAAAAACTTCTGCCTTAAATTTGAGGCATTTTTGCGTACTTTATTTTTCAACAGCATGGCGCTACAGTGCATCAAGTTCACAAACCCCCAGAATTCATTGAGCCAACAGCTCAGTGGCATCAAAGACTTGGTGACTGTGTCAAAGTTGAAGCGGGACACTTTGAACACAAATTATGAATTATCTAAGAAAAAATGCATTATATGAATGTATTTTCAAAGATCATACTAAATGGTTAAACAATGCAAAGTATTTTGAAACTATGTAAGGAATCCCTTTTTTTCTCAGACACTGTATACATCCGCACGAATTGTACATAATCATAATGCGCAATAAAGAACTTCTCTGTGTGGTAACTGCAGAGGACATGCTAGGCATGCCTCCAGCCACTATCATACAGCCTTTACACTTATGGGCTCATTTCGAAAGAGAAGGGCGCCCATCTTTCGACACAAATCGGGAGATGGGTGTCCTTCTCCCAGGGTCGCCCAAATCGGCATAATTGAAAGCCGATTTTGGGCGCCCTCAACTGCTTTCCGTCGCGGGGATGACTAAAGTTCACGGGGGCGTGTCAGAAGCATAGCGAAGGCGGGACGGGGGCGTGCTTAACACATGGGCGTCCTCGTCCGATAACGGAAAAAAAAGGGCGTCCCTGACGAGCACTTGGCCGACTTTACTTGGTCCATTTTTTCTTGCGACCAAGCCTCAAAAAGGTGCCCGAACTGACCAGGTGACCACCAGAGGGAATCGAGGATGACCTCCCCTTACCCCCTCCCACCCTCAAAAAAAAAAAAACTTTAAAAATATTTTTTGCCAGCCTCTAGGCCAGAATCAAATGTCATACCCAGCTCAATGACAGCAGTGTGCAGGTCCCTGGAGCAGTTTTAGTGGGTGCAGTGCACTTCAGGCAGGCAGACCCAGGCCCATCCCCCCCACCTGTTACACTTGTGGTGGTAAATGTGAGCCCCTCAAAACCCACCAGAAACCCACTGTACCCACATGAAGTTGCCCCCCTTCACCCGTAAGGGCTATGGTAGTGTTGTACATTTCTGGGGAGTGGGTTGTGGGGGGCTCAGCACCCAAGGTAAGTGAGCTATGCCCCTGGGAGCAATTTCTGAAGTCCACTGCAGTGCCCCCTAGAGTGCCCGGTTGGTATCCTGGCATGTCAGGGGGACCAGTGCACTACGAATGCTGGCTCCTCCCATGACCAAAGAGCTTGCATTTGGTCGTTTCTGAGATGGGTGTCCTCGGTTTCCATTATCGTCGAAAACTGGGGATGACCATCTCTAAGGTCGACCTAAATGTATTATCGAAACGAAAGATGGACGCCCATCTTGTTTCAATAATACGGGTTTCCACGCCCCTTCGCCTGGATGTCCTGCGAGGACATCCTCAGGAAGACTGGGCGCCCCGTTCAATAATGGAGGAGTGGCCTAGTGGTTAGGGTGGTGGACTTTGGTCCTGGGAACTGAGGAACTGAGTTCGATTCCCGGCACAGGCAGTTCCTTGTGACTCTGGACAAGTCACTTAACCCTCCATTGCCTGCCGCATTGAGCCTGCCATGAGTGGGAAAGCGCGGGGTACAAACATAACAAAAAAAAAACAATAATGCCCCTCTTAGTGTTTTAATTTTTGCTCTTAAAGCAGTGGCGTTCCTGGCCTGGATGGCACCCAGGGAGGAGCGCCGATGCCCCCCCCCTCTGGCAAAATGACCCCCCCCCCCCCCCCCGGGTGCACGCCGCTGGGGGCGGTGCCGCGGAGTGCCTGCTTCGAGTTCGCTAAACTTCGCATCGCTGCAGCTCCCTCTGCCCCGGAACAGGACCTGTTCCGGGGCAGAGGGAGCTGCAGCGAACGAGCGACAAAGTTTAGCGAACTCGGAGCAGGTGTGCGCCGCGGGCACCCCCCAGCGGCGTGCACCCAGGGCGGACCACCCCCACCTTGGTACGCCACTGTCTTAAAGCACTGTAAATGCAAAATGTTACCACACTAGTAAAAGGGTCTCTTAGGGGCCATTTTACAAAGGCGTGGTAGTAGCTCTACGCATATGCAGCACGTGCCAAAATGAGACCACTGCCAGGCAAGAGCACTCCCTGGCGGTAATTTCAAATTTGGCGAGCACCCATAACACCTGGAGAAATTATTTCTTAAATTCCTATGGCGCACAGCGTTTTTGGTGTTAGTCAGCAGTTGGCGTGCACCGACCGGTCACTGTATGTGTAGCGCATGAGCCCCTTCTGCTAGGTCAATGGGTGGTGATAAGGTCTCAGGCCAAAAATGGACATGTGCTGGTTTCAATTTTAGCGCACGTCCATTTTCCGGCCCCTTAAAAAAAGGCCCTTTTTCTAGATGCAGTAAAAAAAATGGCCCAGCGCACACCCAAAAGACACGCTCGCACTATCACAGGCCACGGTCTACTGCAGCTTAGTAAAAGGACCCCTTAGTGTGCTCATTGCAGTGGCAGTCCTTAACTATGAGCCATAGACCAGGGCTCTTTCAGGAAAGCTGCAATCAGTGCTAAATCTGACCACCAGCCTTCACTCCTCTTCGGGAGCGGTGAATGCTGCCTGTGCAGCATCTCCATTTAACCTGTGGTGCAGAAGAACTGAGTCACCGGGTCAGCCTCTTTCAATCTTCTACAAAATATTTTAGTGTCTCTCACTTTTAAAAAATCCTGCCCTTTCGTATTCCCAGTAAAACAAGGGATGAACTGAAAGAGACTTTTATTCTTTGACTGAAAACATTCCGTTGCAAGGTGTACATTTGGTAGTTCTTTAAATCTGAATAGACTGCTAATAAACGAGTACATTTCCTTGTTGTAATGTAGCTGTGATGCTGAAACTACTTATAATTATACTAAGGAAAAACAGCTGATGCCTGCACCGAATTACTCAATCTGAGGTAGTTCCTTGTTCCTTTAAAAAGGTCAGCTCCTTTAGCAATACTTGTATGGGCGCCAAACTATTATGTTTTATGGCTTAGCAAATACCTTTTATGCTCAGTCATAAGGAAACAGAAACAAACAGCTAACAAAAATCCCTACTTTGAAACATTTTACAGAAGTATGTGACCAACTTCCTTTCAATGTTGAAGTTACTCCAAATTATATTGGTTTGCATTGTGGATATTATGACTTTTTAATCATGTAGTAATCTCAACATTAATCTCCTGTCACGTTTTCCAAAGCAGGAACTAGGATTGTGAGCCCTTGGGCCACTGCCGAGGAGCGGCAGTGGCAGGCAAAACCACCCCACACAGGGATAAGGCAGAACTCAGACAGGGCCAGCTAGACTTCACCTGCACTTAGTCACCGTTCCTCAGGAGTTGAGCCCCTGAGTGCAGGTGGCCAGCAGTGCTTACCGGACAGGGCAGAAACTGGATACCAGCAGGATACACACAGGGACTAGAGCACACAGGGAGGCTAGGCAGGAAACTAGACTAGGATTCTCAGACAGTCAAGGGACAGATCTGAAAGCTGCAAGCAGCCACTGAAACAGAGAACAAACACAGATAGATAAGAGACAGACTGAAAGCTGCCAGGCAGCCACTGAACAAGAGACACAGACAACCTAGCACAAGACAAAGACATACAAACAAGAGCAAGACTGGGCAACAAGCAATACAGAACACAAAGCTACACAAAAACTAAGCTAGAATCAGGCAAGAATGCAAACTATAAACTGGACTAGGCAGAAGTGCAGCAAGCACCAACAAACCAGGGCCTTAGACGATGCAAAGGCCAAGCAGAGAGTTTCCAAATGGCTAATAAGCCCAGCAGCAGCAATCACCAGGCAACTACGGGTGCTGTGTAGGTTCAAACAAAACAAGCAAGTCTGGCAGGCCGGAAGATCCGGACTGGACTGGACTGAAGTCTGGAATGGGAAACAGTACACAGACAATCCAATGCAGCCAGCACACAGAGACAGAGACAGAACTAACACAGGAAGAACTGACAGGAGCCAGCTCAGAAGCTGACCGCTGGCAACACGGTGAGTCTGAGAGGGGTCACGGCCACAGACATGACATCTTCACAGTACTGTACATTTTAAACAGGTTTCCCTTCTAAACATTAACTGTTAAACAGCATACCATATGCTGATTAGAACATTAAAAAGCCATGCTCAGTCAGGCCAAAGTCCACTGAGCCCAACATCCTGTCTCCAAGAGTGGTCACTGAGTCACAAGCAACTAGCAGATCCCACAAAGTAGATCTGCTTTCATAGCTCGTTTCAAGGGATAAGAGATGGCTTTCCTATGTCTACCTAGTTAACACATTTTATTGACTTGGGTCATGAGATGTGCTGATCCAGAAAGCAGGGTATTTCCTGGGCTCTTGATGTACCATCTCAAAAGCCATCCTATCAGATACTTTCGACAAGATTTTACCCTAAATAATTGCATGAGATATATAAATGAAGCTGCATTGACAAATATATGTGCTAGGTAACTCCAGGGATGGCTACAAAAACCAGCTAAAAAGAAAAAGAAAAATCACAGCCTGTGACACCTGTTGCAGGGAACATGAAAGATCCAGGGGAGATAGTGCTGACTGCTAATGCACGATTAATTCAACAAATAACAGATGCAGTAGTGAAAGTTCTCAATCATAGATTTGCAAAATCTACCAAACAAATTGAATCGCTCAACCAAACCTTGACAGAGATGGGTGGGCATTAGAGCATCATGTTGGCTCCTCAGAGCTTGAAGGAGACAATTCACAAATACAAGGAAAAATTGGAAGACCTTGAAAACAGGTCACTGCAGAATAATATCAGCTGGTCAGCCTGGCTGAGACCTTGAGCAATGGGGAGCTCTCTCAAAACTTAGCTATCTAATGAACTGTTACATGATTCATCATCACCATCGCATCAAGGCTACCACTAGAGACGTCATCATTTTTAAACCTGAAGCCGATGGGGTAGGAGCGGAAAGGAGGCCCCTTCCCATTGGATATCAGAGAGCTTCCCTGGGTAAATCCAGGGAGTGAAAGAGGGGTTTCTCTGGAGGGCAGGGAAGGGTTGAACTTCAGACCGTGTCAGGAGCTTCTGATTTGAAGAAATGGTGGAGTGGGAATCAGAGAGAGGTCATGGCAAGGAGATTGGGGTGATTGGTCCGGGGGGGCGGGGGGGGCAATTGGAACCGGGGACGATCAGAACTAGGGGGGGGGGGCAATTAGAACCAGGGATGATCGGAACCAGAGGGAGGTCAATCGAAAACCAGGGGGCCTTAACAAGCAATGCAGAGCGATTAGGGGAGGGCATCAGCTTGGCAACCCGGAAGCTATGCTGGTGCCAGCCGATATTCAGTGCCAGCATTCACATACCTAAGTCACCAAAGTTAGGACTGCTATTTATGTGGTCCTATTTGGTCACTTAGCTACCTGGGCATGGCACTGAATATTGCCAGCACCCGCACAGCTGCCAGCATATCCCTGACTCTGCCATTGGAATGTCCCTTCCCGGCCCACTTCAAACACCGCTGATCAGGACAGATATTCAGCAACACTGTCTGGTTAAGTGCCACTGAATATCGCCAGCTGGCCTGTAGATCATAATTTAAGTGGGCAGAAGCCTCTCCTGCCCACTTGAGCAGACAGTTTTCAGCTATAGTTAAGCCTACTATCCAGTGTATGCTGTTAATGCTGTGGGGTTTTGTGTGTGAGGGAGGTAGGAAAGAGGACTTGTTGAGTTAGAAGAGCATACCATATAGATGGGGGTTATAGCTAAAGCGGGGGTTCTCAACCCAGACTTGGGATACAGCCAGGCAGTCAGGTTTTCAAGATACCCACAATGAATATGTATGAGATAAATTTGTGTGCACTGCCTCCACTGTATGCAAATTTATCTCATGCATATTCGTTGTGGATATCTTGAAAACCAGACTGGCTTGATGTATCCCGAGGACTGGGTTGAGAACCTCTGAGCTAAAGGAATTGAAGGCCGGGTGGTAGTTATTCATGGGATAATAAGATGAAATTGGGTGTTGCAGAATTATTAATGAGAGAAACCCAGTACATGTTGAATGAAGGTACAGTGTGTGAGAGGAAAGCAGTTGTAGGGGGAGGGATGAGAAGTAGGGTGAAGGAAAGGAAGCTGGGGTGGGATGGGAATGCACTAGGAAAACAGGACTGTGCTTGGGAAGAATTGGATTTCACAAAGAATGACTTAATTACAAAACTAGACATAAAGTTGCATGCATGTTGTATGAATTTAAAGAGGGTTACCAGATGGGAGGCTGGGCATCTGGTGCTTACTGACTGTTACAGTAGACAGAATTTTGGTCATATTATAATTGTTTTACCTATATGACTAGTACATGAATGATTACTTGGAATGTTTCTGGAATCAGTTCCTCAATTAAGCATTGCAAAATCCTAACAGAATGGAAGAAAAGAAAGGGCTACCTGATGTGCTTGAAGGAAACTTGGTTAGACGACCAGGATCATAAAAAGCTGCAGAAACTGGGCAAGGGAAGTTATAGCGGCTTCGTCAGGAGAGTGTCAAGCAGAATTAGCGACTCTAATTGGGAAAGCACTGTATTGTACAGTAGAGTGGGTGGTGGCAAATCCAGGGTTGCAAATGTTTTCTGACTAAATATGGCAGGCCACACCTTTCTTTTAGAGATGATACACAGATATATGGTGTTGGGGGACCTGCCTGTCCTTTCCTTTGGAGATTTCAACATGGTTATGGACCCTGCTATGCCGTCTTGGGAAAAGCTTAATTCTAATAAGGGCTGCCTTACTTGTGTACAAGCCTTGATGTGATGGACATATGGAGGACTCTAAACCATAAAGAAAAAGACTATACCCACATAGTTAGGGTACAGAAAGCAGCCTCCATATTAGATTACATAGTTATACCCCACAGCTGGTTTAATCAAATTCAGGTGGCAGAGATAGGACCCATCTTGACCTCTGACCATGCACTCCTATGGACAAACAAAGACTTGATTATGACTGATCTACCAGGTGGACCTTTCCAAAACACTTATACTATGACGTACATTTTCAAAAATACCTGGTGGAGAAATGGGAAGTGTTTTGCCTACCACAGCTTAGTAAAAAAGCACATTAATTGCTTGTTATAAAACAAATATAAAGCTATTGATAGACCTAATAAAAACACTATTGCAAAACTAGCAGGGGCTATCATTGCCCTCATGGGTCAATTAGCTCTAAATAAAATGGTCCTTTTACTTAAATGGCTGCACATACTACAAACAACCGTTTCTATCTTCAAGCCCAAGACAGGATTATGCTTGACTGCTTATTATAAAATTTTTATGGAAAGGAGCTAGAGCTTGATTAAAATTTTACATGCTGACTTATGTTACTGAGTGATGGGGTTTAACAGTTCCAAATTTAGATTTATATTGTGAAGCATGTCATCTTTGTCAGATACAACACTGGTTAAAGGAAACAGATTACTGTGCTTGTATGAACAAGCTTAGATATGACATATAACCCATCTACAGTTTTTATTACATTGTCACTCCACTGAATGTTTATTTTAAAAAATCACATCCATTAGACGTGACAAAGGAAAATGGAAATTTAAGAAATCAAGAAAAAAAATTTAAATAAAAAGGAAATAAACAAAAATAATTTAAACACAATTCAAATTACCACCCTCGGTACGCTGCTGGGTACATTTTCAAAATATTTGGGAGGGGGAAAGGCAAATACTTGTTTACTCTTTCCAAAAAAAACTATGACTAGGGGGCACGTAATGAGGCTACTATTTACTACATTTAAAACAAACCAGAGAAAATATTTCTTCACTCAATGTGTAATTAAACCCTACAAGTCGTTGCCACAGAATGTGGTAAAAACAAGTTAGCTTAGCAGGGTTTAAAAAAAAGGTTTAAATTATTTCCTAAAAGGAAAGTCCGTAAGCCATTATTAAGATGGACTTGGGAAAATCCACTGCAGCAGCATAAAATCTGTTTTGCTGTTTTGGGATCTTGCCAGATACTTGTGACCTGGATTGGCCACTGTTGGAAACAGGATACTGGACTTGGTGGACCTTCAGTCTGTCCCAGTATGGCAACGTTTATGTTCTTATCTGAATATGATTCACCTTGAGCTACTACTGAAAAAACTTTGGGTTAAATCAAAATATCTGCAATGGAGATTTTCTGCTATTTTGCCTTTATTTTTTATTATGTATTAAGACACATTTTAAATTAAGTGGTCCTTTTACTAAGCTGTGGTAGGTAAGCAGTAGCATGTGCTTACCATAGCTTAAAATGCCTTACCGTGGGGTGCACTCAGACATCCTGCAGTAATTTTGGCACTAATGCACAATACCCATGTTCTAAAAAATAGATTTTATTTTTTAGGGCTGGGACAGGTGTGGGGGCAAAGAGTAGACATGTTCAGCACTAATCAGCGCAGCTAAGCTACTGCTCGCTAAATAATTAGCACATGAGCCATTATTGCCTACAAAATACTTGGTGGTAAGGGTTCAGGCGCTAACAGGGGAGTAGACAGACTTCGGCAGGAGGGGGGTCCAGAGCCCGAGGTGAGGGGGCACATTTTAGCCCCCCCACCACCATTGCCAACACCCCCCCCCCCGCCCGCAACCCCCCGCCGCCGCCAGCACCACCACGAACAACTTTGCCCCCCCCCCCCCCCGCCGACAACCCTCTCGACCCCCGCCCGCCCCCGCCATCGTCTACCTTTGCTGGAAGGGGGACCCCCAACCCCTGCCAGCCGAAGTCTTCTTCCTTCGTTTGGTTTCCAAGTCTGACGTCCTGCACGTACAACGTGCAGGACGTCAGACTCACAGAAACAGAACGAAGCCCTGCAGGACATCAGACTCAGAAACCAAACGAAGGAAGAAGACTTCGGCTGGCGGGGGTTGGGGTCTCCTGCCAGCAAAGGTAGCAGACAGCAACGGCGGGTTGGCAGCAGGAGGGAGGGTTGAGAGGGTCATCAGCAGGGGGTCCAGGGCCAAATCTACGGGGGCCCAGGCCCCCGTGGCCCAATAGTAGCTATGCCACTGGGTCATGCGCTATTGGGAAAATTAGTATGTGGCCATTAATAGAAAAACTTGGAAATTCGGTCATTCTATGATGCGGAAAAATGGCTTTAGCCTGAGAACGATCTGTGTAAGCACATGCTAAGGCCAAACAGTAAAAGAGTCCCTAAGTGTATGTTCAGAACAGAATATATATATATAGAATATATATATAGAATATAAATCAATAAATTAAATGATTTTTTTTTGGGGGGGGGAAATGAAAAATGAAGTTTCCACAGCTAGGGGTAGTTTATGAAGAAAGGTATACCAGACTGTATAATGAATATCACCACCCAAGTCTATCTTTTGCAAAATGCTAACAAAATAAACCAGAGACACATATCAAGGGAAATTCTTTGACAAATTCCAATGTCTTCTAGCTTTGTATAGCACAGATAAGTCAGAACATCATGCCTGCATGAACATTAATCAAGCCTATTGATGTCTTTATTTTACATAGATTGTATTCTAGAATTTTCGTGCACTATACATCAGATGTGCTAAGCTTTTTTCCCTATAGATCAGTGGCGTAGCCACAGGTGGGCCACTTAGGGCTGAGGCCCACCCAACAGTAGCACACGTTTAGCGGTAGCTGATGGGGATCCCAAGCTCTGCCAGCTGAAGACTTCCCCCTGATGGTGATGAAAACGCTACTCTCCGTAATACCAGCAACTACACATGTTCAGTTTTCAGTGCATGCCTGCTGCAGACTGCCATGGTGGAAAGAAGCGTTTTCCCACCAGCTGAGATATATTTTAGTGGTGGTGGGGGAGGTGGGAGAACACTTGGTACCCCACCCACTTTTTGCCTAGGCTCACCAAAAATCTGTTGTCTAGCTACATTCCTGCTATAGATATAAACTCGGGAAAAACCTTCTGTACATCTCGCCCTGTATGACAGTTGTTAAAAACATATAGCCCTTTGTACTGGATTTAGTCATGCACAGGCACTCCCACTGTTATTCTCATGTTTGTAGTATTGATTAGGTGAAGAACTTGCACTGTTATCTCCTGGCTGTGCACAGCATGAGCACGTGTACTGGCTGTAGGAAACATTTTAAAAATTTACTATTTTCAGACTGCAGTTCTTATTTTGAGACCATGTAGATACAGAGCTGCTGAGTTATCCAGTTCTAGAAATGGAGACTTTTTGGTCAGTCCTGGCTTTGCATTTACATCCTAGAGCAGTATGGCATTTGTAGTCCCTGATTCTACCCCCTTGAAATCATCACCGCAGGTCCCATGATGAATCAGGAGAGTGAACTTACATTATGAGCCCTCCAGGGACAGAAAATTACCTACTGTATCTGACTGTACGCCACTTTGATAGCTTTTGGGCCCTGCAGATGGCATATAAAATAAATAAATAAACAAATAAATATTAGATATTCAGGACTGGCCCAAACTCTTCCTCATGGATCAGGGTAACTTGACAGCTTTATAGATATAGAACAGCTAAGGAGGGGCATCTCTATGACATTTTTGGGTAAGTCTTAGGTACCGTGACATGCAAAGAAGCTCATGACATGTCACTCTGGATGTACTGACTTTCAAGCTCATTTTCAAAGCACTTAGCCTCCCAAAGTTCCATAGAAGCCTATGGAACTTAGCCTCCCAAAGTGCTTTGAAAATATGCCTCTTTATTTTTCTAGGAGTTCCCTAGAAGGCAATTAATGGTGTAAAATATAAAATAAGTGGTTTGAGCAACAAGGTAGGCAAACGTGTCAGTTGTTTGTTTGGACTCAGGTTTGCACCAGTGACTGAAGGGACAATTGTGTTTACCTCTCTGGTGTTTAAACCCACCTCAAAAATGACATTGCTCGGTTCTATAACTGGCAGCTTCTGGACATCCAGTTTGATAAAATGGCCAACATTTACATATATAAATTGCAAAATCAGAATTAATACAGGTAAATGTTGGCACTTACATGGGCAAAGCCCTGTGTAATGCTGCTCTTTATAAGGTACTTTTTTAACGCCAGTTTTTGCAGATTTATTCCTATATGTTCCTGTATTTTACAAAAGGCTCTGCACTCAGCAGAGCCTTTTATACAATACACAGGAAAGTGTGAACATCCCAGCTTTGATGCCCCACACATAACGGAGGATGATCCTTTTAAATCTAAGGATAAAAACACTTAAGGTAGCATGCTGCTTTTTTCTCCAGTAACATGACTCAGCAACATAATCCTCTGAAATTCAGAATGCAAACCCCATAAAAGAATACACAGTTCTATTCAACAGCCTTACCAATAAACTGCTCCCTCTCAGTAGTTGAACAGAGACTATAGCAACGTGGGAAGAAGGAGTCTGGATTTGCTTCTACGTACCAAGACAAGTTTCTCAGGTTCAAGCATAATCCAATCTTAAATTAAAGAGAAAAGATTTTTGTTGGCATCCACTGGTCAATATACAAGGTAACAAAAGCACACGACATAATAATATGAGTTATCAGTCTAAGCATCTATTTTTCTTTGTATCTTCTCAGAATACAGTTCACTTAACTATGGGGCCCTTTTATTATAGGGTATTAAGCCCTTAATACTCAGTTAGCGCATGAGAAAAGGTTACCGCAGAAACACATTAAAGCATTTTGCGATATTTTGCCTGTTTGCGCACACTAACTGCATTACCAATTTTTTAAAATATTTTTTGGAGGGAGCGTGTAATGGGCAGAGAGTGGGTGTTCCTGCATTATACAGCTAGGGCTGGATTCTATATAAGATACAGCGAGTAACGTGCATTAAATTGTGCATGCGATCAATTTACGCACACTACTCAACTGAGTAACAAGTCAATTAGTCATGATAATCAGCAGATAACACCCAATTATCACTAATTGGCAATAATTAGAATTTTGTGCTTCTTTTTAGGCATATCCTACAAAGAGGCGCACGTACATTCCAATGTGCATAGCTGAAAAGGGGGCATGGCCATGGGAGGAGCATGGGCGTGTCAGGGACGTCAATTATATTTACACACGTTGTTATAGAATTTAACAGAATGCACATACTTTTAGGTGTGGGCATGCTTCCCCGGCCTACGCACTATTCTATAAACCGCTCCTTACTGTAGACTTGTTTTATAGAATAGCTCTACGCGTATTATTCGGCATGCCTACATTTTAGACACCATATACAGAATCCAGCCCCTAAAACATTATGATCAACATGTGCTAACTGGGTAACACAGAGTTAACACAGATGCACCTAGTGCTTCCTAAATAGGAGGCGGTAAGTGATCCCACATTAATTTTCTGCATGTCTCTCATACTAATGGGAACATTAGCGCGTGACCTGCAAATATTTTAAAAACCTTTAAAAAGTGTCACATTAAATCTAGGCTTAGCACGTAGGAAAGTCCCACGTTAAGCCCAGATTTTACTGCAATTGGGTAAAATAGTCCCTATATTTCCACATATGGAAGCTATGAGACAATATGCAAACTATTACTGTCACAATGATGTCTGAAGTATGCACTGCGGTAGAAGGAGGGAACCCCAGTTTTTGCACAACAGTGGTTCAATAGTGCCCTTGTGCCAAGTTCTAGAAGAAACCATGATCTGTGACTTTCAGTCAGTGGACAGCTGCTGGAATGTTTAGGCCAAAGGGTAAGGGGTATAGGCAATAAAAATGAAGAAAACCCCTGGGTAGCTGCCGGGGAAGAATCTTGGTGCCTCAGCCCTAATTGCATCTAGTTTCTACCGAGTCAGAAGCTCAAAGGAACACAGGAAAGCTGCTGAATAAAAACATCAATATAAATGATGAGTAAGCATTAACATTGTCCACGGGAAAGTCTTTAGGGGTGGGATGAGGTTCTGACAAAGATCTGACTAGCTGTGTTCCTCAGCCAAGACTGGAGGGTTCTACTGAATTCTGTTCTGGTTTCCTCTAGAGCTGTACTGTACAACCTATGATAACCCAGGACATTGGCTCCCTGACCAATCCCAATACAGAGTGCTACCTCCCAGACGATACTGCAAAATATGCTACCCAAACCTCGCTGAGACTCTCTGAGTTACAACTTCGCAGGGGCAGAACACTTAGAGCAGGGGTGTCAAACACGTGTTCCGATGAGGCCCTTCAACCAGCTCACAACACCTCTGATCCCTATTCATTCAGAGATTCTGCACACAGCCACTATTTCAAGCTTAGATCTCTGAAGCCATCTCCCACACAGCTTCCCCCTACATCAGCAGCAGAAGATGCGTTAATAAGACGTTATCTCCTGCTACCGCAGAATCATTTATGCGAGAACAGATGCAAAATCTCATAACTCTTATCGCAAGACTGGTCCCGCTGCAGCAGGAGTTGACATCTTATTAAAGCAGCATTTTTCAACACAATCTTAAGACTCATTTGTTAAATGATCATGTATTCAGAGGGAGTGGTGGCCGGCCCTGGAGCTAGGGTGGGGGCGGGGCTAGGATGGGGCCCCATCAAATTGGTCTGCACAGGGTCCCGCACTTGCTAAGACCGGCCCTGTCTACCACGAGGCGCTAACCAGGCGGTAATCAGAAGTGTACGCATACTGACGATTACCACCCAGTTATTGCGTGAGACCTTACCACTAAGTCAATGGGTGATGGTAAGGTCTCAGGCTCAAAATGGATGTGCGCTAATTTTTATTTTGCCGCATGTCCATTTTCGGCAAAAAAAAGGCCTTTTTTGCAGGCATGCTGAGAAATGGACCTGCACACGTCCAATACATGTGTCTACACCAGCACAGGACACTTTTCAGTGCACCTTAGTAACAGGGCCCCCGAACGCGTAAACAAACACGCTACCGCAAAATGTGTTAAAGCATTTTGCAGTATTTTGCCTATTAGCATGTGCCAACCCACACGTTAGGTATTTTTTAAAAATATTTTTTGAGGGAGCACGGCATGGGCAAAGAATGGGTGTGAAAGCGTTAACCAGCCGACACATTTGGATTAAACTGGTTAACGCAGAGTTAATGCAGAAGAATTAGTGCCTTGTTTACAAAGGCATGTTAGCATTTTTAACATGAACTAAAAGTTAGCGTGCGCTAATTTTTAGTGTGCCTTTGTAAACAGGGCCCTTAGTGCCTCCTAAACAGGAGGTGGTAAGTGCTCCTGCATTACCTCCCCCCACCACCCTCTGGTAAAACTAATGATTACATTAGCGGGTAACCAAGAAAAAAAAGAAAGAAAATGGTCCAAAACGGTGCCACATTGAATGTAGGCTTAGCACTCACTAAAGCCCAAATTTCAGAGCATTTCAGTGAAAGGGCTCCATGCTTAATGATGGCAGACAATGAAGTGGCCTAGTGGTTAGTGCAGTGGACTTTGATCCTGGGGAACTGAGTTTGATTCCCACTGCAGCTCCTTGTGACTCTGGGCAAGTCACTTAACCCTCCATTGCCCCTGGTACAAATAAGTACCTGAATATACCATGTAAACCGCTTTGAATGTAGTTGCAAAAACCACAGAAAGGCAGTATATCAAGTCCCATTTCCCTTTCCCTATTTGAGATTCTAAATGGAATGTTGCTACTATTTGAGATTCTACATGGAATGTTTCTATTTCACTAGCAACATTCCATGTAGAAGCCTGTCCTTGCAGATCAGCAACGCGGCCGCACAGGCTTCTGTTTCTGTGAGTCTGACGTCCTGCACGTATGTGCAGGACGTCAGACTCACAGAAACAGAAGCCTGCACGGCTGCATTGCTGATCTGCAAGGGCAGGCGAGGAGTAGCCTAGTGGTTAGTGCAGTGGACTTTGATCCTGGGGAACTGAGTTCGATTCCCACTGTAGCTCCTTGTGACTCTGGAAAGTCACTTAACCCTCCATTGCCCCTGGTACAAATAAGTACCTGAATATACTATGTAAACCACTTTGAATGTAGTTGCAAAAAACCACAGAAAGGTGGTATATCAAGTCCCATTTCCCATTTAAAGTCATTCAGAATTGGTTAGCTACAACATCAGTGGGGAGCCCCCTCCCCCAATTAGGTGCAACATATCTAAGAAGAATCCCCCGGGGGGTGACCCTCTTAAAGTACACTTTTTCTAATGTGCCCTGATATTGAAACGAGTTTGACACACCTGACCTACATGTTAGCCTAAGGAAAAGGAGTTAGGTTGCTCCCTTTCTATCTAGTCAAAGATTCCACAGAAAAGGAAGTTTTGCAGGGGAAACATACATACAATCCCAATGCATACAAAACCCTCTGTTTCGCTACATACATATTAGCAGAACTTCTCATTACACACACAAAATACACAACTACCCCCACCAAATAACAAACTGCATGACTGCAAATTAGAAATAAAAAAAATGCAAACAAAAAAAAAACATTCTTTTCCACTCCAAACTCACCCTACCCTTCCCTTCCTATTCCCGACAGAACAGGAGGGAAAAGGGGAAAACAAGAAGAGAGGGGCTGAATCACAGAGCAGAGTGGCTGCTTAGCTCTGTTTGATCCACTCTAACCTCAAATTCCTCTCACCCTAGCTCATAAAAGCAGGGACTCGGAAACAGCTGTAATAGTCCTCAAGGAACTTGTGAGCCTTCGTTTGAACTGGTTTAGCTTTCCCAGAAAAAGCTAAGAAGCAAGGTCTTTGTATGCTGCTGGCATGATCTCAAGAAGCAATTTCTTCTGCCTATGACTGTACTTGTGAATGGGAATTGTAAATAACCTTTCCATGCAAATAAAATGACTCATGTTTGGAACCCCACTTTCTGGAGTGGTCTGAATTGTGTAAGGGAGTAAGGAATCAATAAAGCAATATAGGAGCCTTTATGTAAATCTAGACTCCTCAGTGGACCAGAGATATTTCTCTGAATGCTAATGTCTCCCGTCCACTGAGAAGTCTGGTTAGCCTTTCCAGCAGATTGTCTCACCCCCTCCAGTACACCATATAGCAAATTTTATAAAGACTTTTTCATTCCCATATGCCAGTATGCACACATAATAAGCCTCTTATAAAATTACCTCATGCCTAAAAGTATAAGTGTTGCAATTAGGCGCATACTTGTACCCGATATTACAGTTTGGGTAAAATGCAGGTAGAATCACAATTTACCCATATACGTTGAATATAAGAGTTAAGCCTGCTCCTAAAAAGGCATCTATGTTCTTGGTTTTAGTCTTGCTGCTATTTCTATAGGTTTTGTATATTCTATAAAAACTCATAGGCTTATCTGTGTCTTTATAAAGTAGCCTAAGTAGAGAGGTGTGGTAGCCGTGTTAGTCCACTCTTAAAGGTTATCAATAGAAAACAAACAAAATAAAACATGGAAAAGAAAATAAGATGATACCTTTTTTATTGGACATAACTTAATACATTTCTTGATTAGCTTTCGAAGGTTGCCCTTCTTCGTCAGATCGAAAATAAGCAAATGTGGTAGCTGATAGTATATATAAGTGAAACATCCAAGCATTTCATTGACAGTCTAGCAGGGTGGGGGTGGGTAGGAGGTATGCATGGGGACATCAAAGCATTTCATTGATAGTCTGGGTTTTCTAGCCCATTATAAACCTTCGAAAGCTAATCAAGAAATGTATTAAGTTATGTCCAATAAAAAAGGTATCATCTTATTTTCTTTTCCATGTTTTATTTTGTTTGATTTCTATTGATAACCTAAAGTAGCCTAGAAATAGCCGCCTCCACACATAGACAACAAGTTATAAAAATACTATCCATAAAGATTCAAGCATAATTTTTAAACCTCCTATCAGGACAGATAACCCCCATCCCACATTTATACTATCAGCTTTTGGGGCCCTTTTACAAAGCTGTGGTAAGTACTAACGTGTGCTTACTGCAACAAAAAATGGCTTACCATGGGGTGTGCTGAGGGCCTGCAGTAATTTTGGGATGTGCACACACTACCCCTGTACTGGGGTGGGTCTTGGGGCAGAGAGTGGGGGTTTCTGTGTTAATCGGTAACTCCATTTCCATTGTTAACTCTCTTAAAGTTCTGATGTGGAACTTACATTTGCTACCCATATCTCTAATGTAGTATCAACCTTTTTTTTATATAGACTTCATCAGATAAGATTGCTTTGTCCATTTCTTCACATCTTGACACGTCTTGGTATTTACAAATATTGACAATTGTAATGCCCCATATAATGGGTTACGTCAATGTGATCTCCTTTGTCTTCAAATAATACAGAGTACTGCTGTTAAATTGATCTCCGGTAGTTGGAAATACGATCACGTTACCTCTCTTCTATGACAACAACACTGGCTCCCTGATTCATAAAACTCTTATTTTTGATCAACCAACCATTCTGTCCCAGTACCGACTTTCTTAGTCCCCTGCTCGATCATTGCATTCTGCGGACCAATTTCTCCCAGTTGGGTCTACTCTTCACACAGTACCCTTGGCCACTCTTTGGAAGACAATGTTCTCATTTACAGGACCAGTTCTTTGGAACACCCTCCCTGTTGAGCTGCGGCAACTCCAGCCCCATGGAGAATTCAAAACTGCCCTGAAAACGTATTTTTTAGGCAACTGTATGGTTCTATCATATGATTTTTTTTATGCCAACTGACTTTTTTGTCTACCTCCAGGAACGTTGTGATTGCAATACTTAATCTATTCCCCTCTCCTATTTTTCTCTGTCTCCCTTTTGCCCCTCCCTCACCAACTTTCTATTTCTTCCTTTGTCTTTCCTATGGATATTGTATTTCCTTTCCCCCTTTGGGTTATTTTCGTTGAAGATATTGTGAACCTCTGTGATGGCATGTGCTGTACTGTGGTATATCAAATAAAGGAAACTTGAAAATACATGGGCATTGCGATGCACTAACCAATCAGCACAGATTTAGCAAGTAAGTCCCTACTGCCTACAAAAGAGGTGGCAGTAGGGGCTCATGAGCTAATGAGAAAATTAGTGCAAGGCCATTAATAAGGAAAATAGAAAAATCGGCCATTTTACCCCAGCAGTAAAAATGGACTTAGTGCATGGGAATGGCCTGCGTAAGGCTGCTCTAAGGCCACTTTTTACCACTGTTTTGGAAATGGTCCCCTAAATATTCAAGGTTTTCTCTCATTATTGAGTATCTGTGTGAAAACGTCAACACAAATTTAAAAAATATATATAATAATTTGGACAATATTACGGCTATATTGGAACAGTCACTGGATAACATCACTGAAAGAGCGACGCTGATTGTGTCTTTTGTATTTCAACAAGACTTAAATTCAATCATGAGACTTTACTTTAAATCAGCGAATCATAATTTTGGAGGAGAAAAAATTTGGCTTTATCCTGATGTGACAAAAGTCATTCAACAAAGAAGGAAAATGTTTCTATCAATGAAGTTAAAGACAATAGAATTAGGAGGATCTTTCCTCTTGGTATATCCATGTAAATGTATTCTAAGGTAAAATCAGATAAAATATGTCTTTTATATGCCTGATCAGCTTAAGTCTTTCCTAGACGCAAAACAATGATGGAGACTTTGAATAGTAAATGAGAATCACGGCGACACATTTTCTTTTAAGGCTGTAACAAATTGTTATATTATATCTTCACTAAATTCCTACCCCCTCCCCTCATATAGGGGTCTAATGAAGCCAATATATGTTATGAAAAATGAATTTATTTTAGTTTGTAACAGTAATGTTCTTAATGGCTGTATTTCACTTAACAGAATGTACCTGTTTAAGTTTGCAGAAAATTAATAAAAATGATAAATCATAGAAATATATATAATAGAAATGAACTTGGAACTGTAGAGTATGTGCAGCACGACACACGCACAGCATATACACTAAACAATTCTGATTCTTTGAAACAGAATTTAGCCTGTTTTTTTATAACTATTTGACATTATACAATCTACTCTTGTTGTTTTGTCAGCAAATCACTAAGTTCTCTTATTTCTGTCATTGTGATACTCAGCCTTTCAAGCGCTGTGACATTTCAAATAATTAGATTTAGAGTGACTGTTATCCTACTAGCAAACAAAGCCAGGTTGCTATGGCTGCCAGTAATAATGCTTACAATAAGACAACACTACCAATCAACAGAAACAAAGATTCCTGGACTGGTAGTCCTGACAGGAATTTAAAAAATGGCTCCTAATGTATTTGCTGAAGAAACAGAACTCAAGGAAATAGCACACTGTGCCCTTTAAGGTGAAAGCACAAACAAAGGAAGAAGGTGAAATGAAAGCTCTCCTAACATTCTTCCTCTTAAAAAACCCACGTCATTTATCTGAGGCCTCAGTTTTCATGTGGAAGACCATAAAGTCCAATTTGGGATTTCATTTTCCTACTGTGTATGGATTAGTTATTGGAGGGATCACAATTTTTGAAGAAGGGCCAAACTAGCAAACACATTTCAACATGAGAGCCACGGCAAGTGCTGGATAAAGCAGATGGGGGGGGGGGGGGGGGGCTCGCCAATGATTTAACCAGTCCAACTGCTCAGCCATACTCAGAACAATATATGTAAATTGTTTCATTCTCCAGCCGCATAGAAACAGAGTAAAATGAGGGCAGATAAAAACCATATGGCCTATCCAGTCTGCTAGTCCATGACATCTAGAGGGGCATTTTTGAAAGGGACATCCAAGTTGCGATTTGGACGTCCTTGCAAAACGGCGAAATCCAGAGGTGGGGAAACCCGTATTTTCGAAACAAGATGGACGTCCATCTTTCATTTCAAAAATACTGTCAGAGACGTCCAAATCCTTAAATTTGGACGTGCCTAGACATGGATGTTCCTGACTTTCAGCGATTTTCGAAACCAAAGACGTCCATGTCAAAAATGTCCTAATGCAAGCCATCTGGGCGTGGGAGGAGCCAGCACTTGTAGTGCACTGGTCCCCCTGACATGCCAGGACACCAACCAGGCACCCCAGAGGGCACTGCAGTGGACTTCATAAAATGCTCCCAGGAACATAGCTCCCTTACCTTGTGTACTGAGCCCCCCAACCCCCCCCCCCCAAAACCCACTACACACAACTGAACACCACTACCATAGCCCTTACAAGTAAAGGGGACACCTATATATGGGTACAGTGGGTTTTGGAGAGCTCGCTGTTTCCTCCACAAATATAACAGGTAGGGGGGTATGGGCCTGGGTCCGCTTGTCTGAAGTGTACTGCAGTACCCACTAAAACTGCTCCTGGGACCTGCATGCGCTGTCAGGGACCTGAGTATGACATCTGAGGCTGGCACGGCATATTTTTAAAGATGTTTTTTGAGGGTGGGAGGGGGTTAGTGACCACTGGGGGAGTAACGGGAAGCCATCCCCAATTCTCTCCGATCGTCATGTGGTCATTTCGAGCACCTTTTTGTGCCTTATTCATAAGAAAAACACGTCTGGGTGAAAACGTCCAAGTGTTCGTCAGGGACATCCTTTATGGGTCAAAGATGTCCAAGTGTTAGGCACGCCCAAGTCCCACCATCGCTATGCCTCCGACACGCCTCCTTGAACTACTACTACTACTATTTAGCATTTCTATAGCGCTACAAGGCATACGCAGCGCTGCACAAACATAGAAGAAAGACAGTCCCTGCTCAAAGAGCTTACAATCTGGACGTCCTTGCGACGGACTGCAGTTGGAGACGTCCAAAATCAGGCTTCGATTATACCGATTTGGAAGTCCCCTGGAGAAGGACGTCCATCTTCCGATTTATGTCGAAAGATGGACGTCCTTCTCTTTCGAAAATGAGGCCACTACTCTCCTTTTCACTCCTTTAGAGATCCTATGTACTTGTTCCACAAATTCATCATCCTTTCTGTGAAGAAGTATTTCCTCATGTTACTTCTGAGTCTGTCCCCTTTCACCTTCATCCTATGCCCCCTCATTCTAGAGCCTTCCTTTCAACTGAAAGAGTCTCACCACTTGTGCACCTATATCACGTAGATATTTAAACATCTTTATCCTATCTCCCCTCTCCCACCTTTCTTCCAAAAGTATACATATTGAGGGGGTATTTTACTAAGCTGCACTAGCGTTTTTGGTGTGTGCTAAAAATATGCATGCTATAAACACTAGAGACACCCTAATATTCCTATGGGTGTCTCTAGTGTTTAGTGTGCACTAAAAATGCTAGTGCAACTTAGTAAAAGACTCCCTGAGATTTTTAAACCTGTCCCATATGCTTTCTGCCCTCTCCTCCATACCACTATTAGTACTTCTCTCACCCTCCCTCTACTTATTTATTTATTTATTTATTTATTGCATTTGTATCCCACATTTTCCCACCTTTTTGCAGGCTCAGTGTGGCTTACAATAAGATATGAATAATGGAAATACATTTGTTACAACTTGGTTATGGATTTACATTGTACAGAGTTGTGCAAGACATTCGAAAATCATTAGGAATATAACAATGGGACATCAACATAGATACATTGGAAGGAGACAGTGGGAAACTAAAAGGGCAGTGTTAGACACAAAGACATATGGTGTACATAGTTCCGTGAATAAATGTATGATTGACTGGATTACGGGATGAGGGATCAGAAGTGGATGTATGTTGCATTGATGAACAGTGAGTATGGACTCTATGTGTTTTGGCTCTTTCCGTAAGTTTTTTCAAACAGGTGAGTCTTCAGTAGTTTACGGAAGGAAGCTTGTTCGTTAATCATTCTTAGGTTGCGCGGTAGTGTATTCCAAGACTGCGTGCTCATGTGGGAAAAGGTTGACGCGTGTAGCGTCTTGTATTTCAGCCCTTGCAAGTGGGAAGTGGAGGTTGAGGTGTGTTCGGGATGATCTTTTAACGTTTCTGGGTGGTAGGTCTATTAGATCAGACATGTACGCTGGGGCTTCGCCGTAAATGATCTTATGGACTAATGTGCAAACTTTAAAAGCAACGTGTTCCTTAAGTGGAAGCCAATGTAATTTCTCTTGTAGTGGTTTTGCCCTTTCATATCTTGGTTTTCCGAAGATGAGCCTGGCTGCTGTGTTCTGGGCTGTTTGAAGTTTCCTCAGTATTTGCTCTTTGCAGCCTGCGTATAGTGAGTTGCAGTAATCCAGATGGCTGAGGACGAGGGATTGCACTAGGCTGCGGAAGACGAATCTTGGGAAGAATGGTCTTATCCTTTTCAATTTCCACATGCAGTAGAACATCTTCTTGGTTATGTTGTTTGCGTGGGTTTCGAGTGTTAGGTGGCGGTCGATAGTGACTCCAAGGATTTTTAGCGTTTCTGAGATTGGGAGGTTTAGGTTTGGTGTGTTTATCGCGTTGAATTCATTTTTGTTGTATTGGGAGGTGAGTATCAGGCATTGGGTTTTTTCTGCATTTAGTTTCAGGCGGAATGCATCTGCCCATGTGTACAGGATGTGTAGACTTTGATTGATTTCGTTTGAGATTTCTTTGGTGTCTTGTTTGAATGGGATGTATATTGTCACATCATCGGCGTATATATATGGGTTGAGGTTATGGTTTGATAGGAGTTTTGCTAAAGGGATCATCATTAGGTTGAATATCCTCCATTATTTATTTATTGATATCATTTATACCCCACCTATTACCACATAAAGCAGCCCCTAAGCAGCTTACAATGAACTAAAGAAGCAGTTACAATGACAGTAGAAAGGGACCGGAGGAAGAAGGGAATATTAATACAATATTTAATCAGATAAGTGGCAAGGAATCGGATCTTGACTCGCTGAGACATGACCAGTTCTTAAAGCAGCAGTAAAGATTTTTCTTTTAGTTGTTATTCATGTTTTCAGAGCTCTGCATTCCAGAGGATTTTATTTCTCCTTTAACATCCTCATCATCCTGGTTAGGATTGGGAACATCATTTAAAATGCTGAAGATTTCTTCATTTGTTGCCTTGCTTTGATGGCATTAGTCAAACTGGTAGCAACTGGATAACCCGGAAGAGAGCTATTGCTTTCATCTTCATATTTATAAATGCACGCTGGGGTTGGCGGTGTCAATGCAGAAAAGGCAACAGGGACAATATCCAGTATCCTCTCTGATGGTAAGAGAATCTCATGCACTTTTCTAAAACTTCTTTTACAAAGTTTTTGGTTTGGGCTTATCAAGGTCCTGGGTAAGACAATCTGACCAATCTTTCCAGCTCCAGCAGAACTGAAAGGTACTCAAGTGGTGGGAGAACCAGTTAATTAACCTGTCTATGCAGGTTGTACTCATTGAATCCAAATGCAGATAGAACATTTCAGTGGCCTGCGCAAGGACTTGTGGTAGAGATCCTATATGGACGTAAGATGTGTATTTCTTGCCAGCAATCCTGTTTCATTTTCTGAATCTGAGCCCAAAGGCAGTCTAAATACGGCAAACAACAGCTGAACGGCGTCTGCGACTGGCACTTCCTCCGAAATAGCAGGGCAGCAGAGGCAGCGCCGGCCCAGCTGATAGCAAGGATGGGAAGGGTGGAGACACGCCGGCGATGGAGCAATGACGAACAGCCGCTCTCCCCAAGATTTTGAACCGGAACAAAGACAACAAGAAGAGAATCTGATCACCGCGGTACTCAAGGAAGCTGGCACGATCAAAAACTGGCCAAATCAAAGCTCAAGAAAAGGGTTTATCCTTTTCCATTATTGTTTTGCATGGCATATTAAAATATTTTGGTGATCCAATTCCATTACCACACCTGCACATGAGCTGCCACTGTGTAAGTGCTTTAATAAATACATGACTTGTTCATACTCATGTTGCTGCTCACAATTTTTCTGATGGCTTACATAAGAACATAAGTGTTGCCTACTGGGACAGACCGAAGGTCCATCAAGTCCTATATCCTATTTCCAACAGTGGCCAATCCAGGTCACAAGTACCTGGCAAGATCCCAGAAAAGCAAAACATCCTAATAATGGCGTATGGACTTTTCTTTTAGGAAATTATCCAAACCTTTTTTTAAATCCTGCTAAGCTAACTGCTTTTACCACATTCTCTGGTAACAAATTCCAGAATTTAATTATTGAGTGAAGAAATATATTCTCCAATTTGTTTTAAATTTACTACTTAATAGCTTCATTGTGTGCCCCTAGTCGTAGTATTTTTTTAAAGAGTAAACAAGCGATTGATGTCTACCTGTTCCACTGCACTCAGAATTTTCTAGTTCTTCATCATATCTCCCCTCAACCGTCTCTTCTCCAAGCTGAAGAGCCCTAGCTGTTTTAGCATTTCCTCATAGGGATGTAATCCCATCCCCTTTATCTTTTCATCACTCAAGTTTGTCTTTCCTCATCTTTGACACACATTACAAATGGTCTACAATCACCTGGAACACACAGCAAAAAAAAAAAAATGACAGCATTCACACAGTCCTTTCTCGATTTCTGATCCATATTAAGGTTGGATCAAGGTTGAAGCAATCCAGAGGCAGTTACATCATGGCCCATGCAGAGTTGGGGGCCCATAGCTGTCAGACAGCAGCACTCCTGATTAGCATCAGACATTCAAAGTAACGGAAGAGTATGAAAAAGGAAACCTCACTCATACAAAAGGCTATTAAAATTAAAGGCCATTCTGTTTTCTTTCTTACCTATGACTCGTGTGCCCTGCAACTGAACATCGAGATCAGTTTCAGAGTGCTACTCCATGCAAGGAACACATGCAGCATGGTGCCCACAACTGCATGCAACTTCTGTCCTCTGCCTCCTGCTCATTCAGTGGCGTTCCTAGGGGGGCTGACACCCGGGGCGGATCGCCGATGCGCCCCCCCCCCCCCCCGGCGAGAGGACACCCCACCCCAGCGAAAGAACCCCCCCCCCCCGGGTGCACGCCACTGGGGGGTGCCACGCACCGGTCAGCTTCGTTCGTTTCCATGCTCCCTCTGCCCCGGAACAGGTTACTTCCTGTTCCGGGGCAGAGGGAGCATGGAAACAAATGAAGCTGATGGTGCGCGGCATCCCCCCAGCGGCGTGCACCCGGGGCGAACCGCCCCCACCTTGGTACACCACTGTGCTCATTGGTTCACTCTCAGTAGGAAATGGAGATGAGCTACGCATTGCATTGTGGAAGAAAGTGGTGCTTTACATTGCTGTAGCCATTCCTTACATGGTGGTTAGCCCTGAACCTGATTTCAAAGTTCAAATGTACAGCCAGTGGCGTAGTAAGGGCGGGGCGGTGGGGGTGGTCCGCCCCGGGTGTCAGTGGGTGGGGGGGTGCTCTGCTCCCGCTGCTCCCACCCTGTCCTGCCTTAAAAAAAAATTGTCAAGCGCCGGAGTGGCAGGCAGCGCCTCGTGTCTGCCCTGCTAGTAAAAATCTCCTCGACGGGCCTTCCCACATTGAGTCCCGCCCTCCTCTGAGGTAATTTCCTATTACCGCGAGGGCGGGCGGGACTCAGTGTGGGAAGGCCCGACGACGTCGAGGAGATTTTTATTAGCAGGGCAGACGCGAGGCGCTGCCTGCCACGCCGGCGCTTGACAATTTTTTTTTTAAGGCAGTGAGGGTGGTGGCAGGAGAACGGAGCTGGTAGGTGGGTTGAGTCGGGTCAGGGGGGGACTCAGATGGGAGATGGGAGTGGGGTGGGGGTTCTCGGATGGGAGAAGGGGGTGGGGAGGGGGTTCTCGGATGGTTGAAGGGGACTGGGGTTGGGGAGAGGACTGGGGTTCTTGGATGGGAGAAGGGGACTGGGGTGGGGAGGGGGTTCTTGGATGTTAGAAGGGGTGGAGAGGGGGTTCTCGGATGGGAGAAGGGAACGGGTGGGGTGGGGAGGGGAGAGGGTTCTCGAATGGGAGGAGGGGAAGGGGCTCTCAGATGGGAGAAGGGGGCTGGAACTGGGGTCTGAGAAGGGGCCATATGGGAAAATTGAGGCCATACCTGGGGCTGGTGGGAAAATGGGGCATGCGTGGGTCAGGTGGGAGAATGGTTCTGGGGCTGAAAAGGGGGGCCCTAATATAAGGCATGTGGATGAAGGGGGCTGGAACTGGGGGCTGAAAGAGGGTAGGTGGGATAAGGGGGCTAGTACTAGGACTGAAGGCTGAAAAGGGGCAGGGGCTGAAACTGTGGGGACTGGGGGGCTGAAAAGGAGACAGGGAGAAGTGGCTGGGGCTGAAACTTGGGACTGGTGAGAGAAAAGGGCTGGGGTTGAAACTGGGGGCTGAAAAGGGGACAGGGAGAAGTGGCTGGGGGCTGAAGCTCGGGACTGGTGGGAGAAAAGGGCTGGGGCTGAAACGGGGGACTGGTGGGATAGTGGGGCTGGAACTGGGGGCTGAAAAAAAAGGGGCAGAGAGAGGGGCAGATCCTTGATGGAAGGGGGAGCGAGAGGGAGGGCAGACCCTGGATGGATGGGAGAGGGAGGGCAAATGGTGGATTGAAGGGGCAGAGAGAAAGGGCAGGCAGTGAATGGAAGGGGGAGAGAGAGAGAGGGCAGACAGGGGCAGAGATAGAGGGCAGATGTGGATGGAAGGAACAGGGAGAGAGGGCAGACATTGGATGGAGGGGACAGCAGAGAGGGCAGACACTGGATGGCAGAGAGAGACCAAAGACAGATGCTGGATGGAAGGAAGACAGTGAAAAGAAGATGAGGAAAGCAGAAACCATAGACAACAAACTGTAAATAAAATATATATTTTTATTTTTTTTGCTTTAGGATAAAGTAGTATTGTAGCTGTGTTAATAAATTTAATACATTTTGGCTAACTTTCGGAGAACAAAACCCCCTTCCTCAGGTCAGGATAGGATACTGTAACAGTACTATACTGTATTGACCTGAGGAAGGATGTTTTGGCCTCTGAAAGCTAAATGTATTAGTCCAATAAAATGGTATTATTTTATTTTCTATATTTGTTTTATTTCTATTTGTTGATTTGTAAAGTGGTGATTGGTATTTGTTAGTTGTTTTTTTTCAAATTTACATCTGCTGTCTTTATATTTTGCACAGTACTAAGGGACATTTTTTGTTTCTGTGGTGTTGCATTGTATGCAGAGTCTGGCATCTTGGGGGTTCAGTTTAATTTTTGTCTAAATAGAAAGTTTAAATATTACTACTTATTCTAGAGTGGATTAGGGTGTATCTGTGTTTGTGAAAAAGACATGGCTTTCAGTTCGCATTGACTGTGCAGGATCGACGATCTGTACTATTCTGTCTGGTTTCATTTCACAATAGGTGAAAATGAAAGGTGCTTTCACAAAAGGTGCTTTCCTTTTCCTTATGTGATTGGTAGAAATGACTGCTTATGGTATGGTAGAATTGCTCTATAGGTCCTGAGTGTTTGGTATTCTCGGCATGCCTAGTACTGGATTTTGGAGGGGGGTGTTAAAAAATGACCGGCCCCGGGTGTCAACTACCCTAGCTACGCCATTGCGCACAGCATCTTGAAAAAGCAGCAACTTGGATTTTTATTTCAGACCACTGCACAGCACAACATCCTTGAAAAACTGAGGCCTGAAATTGACCCCTTGAGTACTTTTCTGTGACCAGCATGGATAATCCCACATGAATATGGCTGAATGTACTTCATATATAGTACACTGTTAGAGACTGAACCCTACAAATGGAGAAATGAAAAGAATGTCTGTCCCTAATATTTTACAGAGAAAAATGAAGTTATTAGGAAAAGAAACTAATTACTGCATTTGAAACTGTAATTTAGAGGAAAAATACAAAGCTCCATATTATGACATTTACATTAATCATATAAAAAATATTAAGGTTATTCTTACTTTTGTCGTGAAGGAGCCAGTTCTCCCATAATGGTTCAGCATCTGATCCCTCCTTAAGGTATGATAATCAATTACATCCCTTCTCACAGTCCAGATAAAGGAGGGAATTTCATTTTTTACATATGCAGACTGACAAAAAAATTGAAGAAAAAGAAATGTTACAGCATCAAGACTATAGATTATTGTACCAAATCTAGGGATCCTTTTACTAAGGTACGCTAACGGATTTCCTATGGGTGTCTTAACATTTAGCATGCACTAATTGTTAGCGCATGCTAACAGCCTTATTTTCGAAAGAGAAAAATGCCCATATTTCGACCCAAATCAGGAGATGGGTGTCTTTCTCCAGTAGGCGAACAAATCGGTATAATCGAAAGCAGATTTTGGTCGTCTTCAACTGCACTCCGTCGCAGGAACGACCAAAGTTGACGGGGGCGTGTCGGAGGCGTGGTGAAGGCGGGACTGGGGCGTGGTTATCGGCTGAGGAGAGATGGCCGCCTCCGGCCGAGAATCGAAAAAAAAAGCCGGTTTTACCACGAGTTTGGGTCACTTTTTTTTTACCCTTTTTTTCACGAACAAGTCCCAAAAAAGTGCCCCAACTGCCCTGATGACCACCGTAGGGAATCGGGGATGACCCCCCCGGACTCCCCCAGTGGTCACTAACCCCCTCCCACCAAAAAAAAAAGAACTTGAAAAACCTTTTTTTCCAGCCTGTATGGCAGCCTCAAATGTCATACCCAGCTCCATGACAGCAGTATGCAGGTCCCTGGAGCAGCTGTTAGTGGGTGCAGTGGACTTCACCCAGGTGGGCCCAGGCCCATCCGCCCCCTACCTGTTACACTTGTGCTGGTAAATGGGAGCCCTCCAAACCGCCTCCAAAACCCACTGTACCCACATGTAGGTGCCCCCCTTCACCCCTTAGGGCTATGGTAATGGTGTAGAGTTGTGGGCAGTGGGTTTTGGGGGGGATTTGAGGGGCTCAGCACCCAAAGGAAGGGAGCTATGGACTTGGGAGGTATTTTACTTTTGTTTTTTACGTTTTACAAGTGCCCCCTAGGGTGCCCGGTTGCTGTCCTGGCATATGAGGGGGACCAGTGCACTACGAATCCTGGCCCCTCCCATGATCCAATGCCTTGGATTTGGTCATTTTTGAGCTGGGCGCCTTCGGTTTCCATTATCGCTGAAAAACGATACCGCCCAGGTCAAATCCGCACAAATCCGATGCATTTGGCCGGCACAAACCGTATTAACGAAGAAAAGATGGACGTCCATTTTTTTCGAAAATACGGTCTGTCCCGCCTCTTCACATACCCGTTTTCGGACATAGATGCCCATGGAGATGGGCGTTCGCGTTCGATTATGCCCCTCCACATCTGTTAGTGCACCTTGGTAAAAGGACCTCCTAATGACAAGGGCTGGATTTAGGGATGTGAACTCAGTATGACAAGGTAGAGCAGGGCTGGCTCAATGGACTGTGGTGCCCTGAGCCAACTTTTGGTTTGGTGCTTCCCCCTCTCTCTTAGGCCACCATGCCCTTTGGTCTATCTTTAAATGCAGTTCCCCCCCTCCTCAGCACCATCAACATTTCACCTAATTCTACCCACATCAGCTCTGACGTCTTCTATCTGCCACACCCCACATCACTTTGATATAACTTCCTGTTTCTATAGGGGCACTGCAGAGGAAAGATGCTGGAACTGGTGCAGGTAGTGTTTGGTGAAACGCTGCCGGTGCTTGGGAGGGGACAACTGCATTTAAAGGTAGACTGGGGGGAGGATGGTCTGACAGAAAAAGAGGGCGATTGCCAGACCCAGGGACAGAGGTTTTCACCGCTGCAGAGGAGGAAGCCTTTTTGGCACCCTTGAGGCTTGGCACCCTGAGCTAGTGCCTCACCTGGTCCACGCCTTGAGCCAGCCCTGGCACAGAGTGCCATTTTTTCAGGACTGCCATGGCAGCATGTGAGGGATTCCCCAACCTCGGAGGAACTGGAGTGGCTTGTAAATAGTGCTTCCACTCTGGGGTGAACATATACCTCCAGTCTCAGAGGATACTATTCTCTGTGCTTGAACAGGATAACATCAATGCTAACGCTGGCTCTGCTGATAACACCTCTATAAACAACATATTAAAAAAGCAAACGTGATATATCAGGAGCATCTTTATTTATTTATTTATTACATTTGTACCCCGTGCTTTCCCACACATAGCAGGTTCAATGCGGCTTACATAGTAAATACAATTACAAAGTCTTGAAGGAGGATATTACAAATTGTAGTAAACATAGTAATAGTGGGGTTTTAAGGATATGTAAATTGAACATGGGGAGGTAAACAAAGACAGGATGAGCAAAAGGAAAAGAGATTGGGAGGGGTATGGAGTAGGGAGGATGGAGAAGAAAAGACTGGGGGATGAGTATAAGGAGATTGGGAGACATGGTATGATAATCGTCAGGACAGGAGTCATGTGGGTGGGCTTAAAAAGTTAAGTTGGGTCGTTAAGGTAAGCTTTCTTGAAGAGATGGGTCTTCAATATTTTTCTGAAGGCTAGATAGTCGTTGATTGTTTAATTAATTAAAAGAATTTATATTCTACAGATCCAAGTTAACCTTGTTCTTGGTGGATCCAAAGGTAAAACATCAAATACAACTTAACAAGCTCAAAGAAAACAGGTGAGCCACAAATATAAAAATAAAACAGAATACACAAATATCATTAAATTAAAACAAGCTATAAACATTAGAAAGCCTCCAAAGTAAGAGACCTGGTGGAAGGATGATAACCAGTGGGATACTGTCATACCAGAGTACAAAATTATATTGCAGTGATAGGGTGGACCAAATTGGTGGAGGGCTAGTATTATATGTTAAGGAGGGCCTTGAATCAAATAGACTAAAAATTTTGAGGGACATAAAACACATCTTGGAATCCCTATGGATAGAAATTCCATGAGTAAAGGGAAAAAGGATAGTGATAGGAGTGTACTACCATCCACCTGGTCAGGATGAACAGACAGATGTAGAAATCTTATCAGAAATTTGGGAGGCTAACAAACTGGGGAACACAGTAATAATGGGTGATTTCAATTACCCCAATATTGATTGGGTACGTGCAGTGGCGTTCCTAGAGGGGCTGACACCCGGGGTGGATCCCCAATGCGCTTCGTCCCCCCCCCCCCCCCCCCCCGGGTGCAGCGCCCCCCCCCCCCCGGTGCCGCACGACCCCCCCCCCCCGGCGAAAGAACCCCCCCCCCGAGTGCACGCCGCTGTGGGGGGTGCCGCGCGCCTGTCAGCGTCGTTCATTTCCATGCTCCCTCTGCCCCGGAACAGGTTACTTCCTGTTCCGGGTCAGAGGGAGCATGGAAACGAATGACGCTGACCGGCGCGCGGCACCCCCCCCAGCGGCGTGCACTCGGGGGGGGTTCTTTCGCCGGGGGGGGTCGTGCTGCACCGGAGGGGGGGCGCTGCACCCGGGGTGGACCGCCCCCCCCCCTTGGTACGCCAATGGGTACGTGTACATCAAGGCATGCCAAGGAAGAAACATTCTTTGATGAAATCAAGGACTTCTTTATGGAGCAGCTGGTTCAGGAACCAACAACAGGAGGAACAATTCTAGACCTAGTCCTTAGTGGAGCATATGATTTGGTGCAGGAGGTAATGGTGCTGGGGACGCTTGGCAATAGTGATCATAGCATGAACAGATTTGATAAAAGCTCTGGAGTAAGTACACACAGGAAATCCAATCCATTAGCATTTAACTTTCAAAAAAGCAGAATATGATAAAATAAGAAGAACAGTAATAAAAAAAAACACTTAGAGGAGCAGCTGCAAAGGTCAAAAATTTACATCAGGTGTGTGGATGCTGTTCAAAATACTATCCTGGAAGCCCAGGCCCAATATATTCCATGTATTAAAAAAGGAGGAAGGAAGGAAGGCCAAACGACAGCCGGCATGGTTAAAAAGTGAGCTAAACGAAGCTATTAGAGCTACAAGAAAATCCTTCAGAAAATGGAAGAAGGATCTGACTGAAAATAATAGGAAACAGCATAAGGAATGGCAAGTCAAATGCAAAGTGCTGATAAGGAAGGCAAAGAGAGACTTTGAAAAGAAGATTGTGTTGGAGGCAAAAACATATAGTAAAACGTTTTTTAGGTATATTAGAAGCAAGAAACTGGCAAGAGATGACAGAAGGGTAAAAGGCATTCAGGGAAGACAAGGCTATAGCGGAGAGATTAAATGAATTCTTTGCTTCAGTCTTCACCAAGGAAGATGTGGGAGAGATAACAATACCAGAAATAGTATTCAATGTTGACGAGTCAGAGAAACTGAATCAAATCTCTGAAAATATGGAAGATGTAATGGGGCAATTTGACAAATCGAAGAGTAGCAAATCACCTGGGCTGGATGGTATACATTCCAGAATACTGATAGAACTGAAAAATGAACTTGTAAAACTATTGTTAGGAGGAGGAGTGGCCTAGTGCTTAGGGTGGTGGACTTTGGTCCTGGGGAACTGAGGAACTGAGTTCAAGTCCCACTTCAGGCACAGGCAGCTCCTTGTGACTCTGGGCAAGTCACTTAACCCTCCATTGCCCCATGTAAGCCTCATTGAGCCTGCCATGAGTGGGAAAGTGCGGAGTACAAATATAACAAAGCGCGGGGTACAAATATAACAAAAATAAATAAAATAAATAATCTCTAAAATTAAGCACGGTATATTGGAAGACTGGAGGGTGGCCAATGTAACGCCAGTTTTTAAAAAGTGTTCTAGAGGTGATCTGGGAAATTATAGACTGGTGAGCCTGTGTTGGTGCCAGGCAAAATAGTAGAGACAATTATAAAGAACAAAATTACAGAGCATATAAATAAACATGGATTAATAAAACAAAGCCAAACATGGATTTTGTCAAGGGAAATCTTGCCTTACCAATCTACTACATTTCTTTGAAGGGGAGAACAAACATGTGGATAAAGGTGAGCCGGTCAATATTGTGTATCTGGATTTTCAAAAGGCATTTGACAAAGTACAACATGAAAGACTCCAGAAGAAATTAGAGGGTCATGGGATAAGAGGTAATGCTCTATTGTGGATTATAAACTGGTTAAAAGAAAACAGAGAGTAGGGTTAAATGGTCAGTATTCTCTTATCACAGAGCCCATGTAAAGGTAGACATTCTATTGTAGTCAACAGATCATGGTTGAGGGGGTAAGAGTGAATTCACTGGGTCATAGTGAGAAACATCATCTCTTGATATGCCATCACCAACTGGCTGCATGATGTGATGTGACTCTCTCACCATTTTACTTCTATTTTAGCACATCTTTTGTGTTAGCATATATTTTTTTAAATTTCCAATATCATAATTTTGCTTACTGCACAGGAAGTTAACTTTTTATTTTTTTTTTTTTACAAATTTGTGTTAAATTTTAGCATCTAATTTTTCCTCATACTTATTACACTGGAACCAAAACAATATCTCATAATGACACAACAGCATTCTGTATGCAAAAAGATAACACGAAGACACTGGGAAACAAGGGAAACACGATGACAGTGGGAAATACCACTTATGATTTTGCATTATAGTCTTGGCTCAGTAACTGATTGTCTTGGTTATCATACACCACTTTCTTATGCTCCTATTCGCCAGGCATTAACTCTGTGACATTAATATTCTCTACAGTTTGGGAGCTATGTATGCACCAATAGCAGCTATAGCCATTCATCTTGAAATTGGAAGTAGGCACACATGTAACATTATGGACCATAGTCAATAAAGATTTTTTTCTCAGAGGCACAGAAATGGAAAATGTTCATTCTGAATAAGCCTCACTGCTTGAATCCTGTGACAGAACAGTGTGTTTTAAACCTGTAAAATTGCCTTTATTAACTCTTGAAAGGCATTTCTCTAGTTTGGCCAGCAGGTGGTGCATGTTTTATGTTAAAGCTGTTATAGAAAAGTGCATGCCCTCTTTTAGATTCACTTAGTGAAGAAGTGAATCTACAGTACTGTGAGCAGTATACTTTTAAAACTTGTTAACTGTGCTCTGATTGGCCTGGAGTTTGAAATTACCCAACAGTTGTTGCTGGTTGTTGTTTCAGTCTTAGCCCGGGAGAAAAGACAGACAGATCTCTTTGCTAAGGTTTGGTGAATTATATGTCCTGTTTAGACAGTATGCAAATGTTTAGTTAGTGTTATAATTAATCCTTATTTCAGTTACCTGTTATTGTTTGCTAATTGCACTTTGTTTCTTCCACTGTTCAATTTTTAAGACAATAAACAATATTTAGTTTATTGCCTCTCTGTCTGGACTGATAAAGAATCCTTGTGATTTGTGTGTTGGATCTTAGTGCTTTCTGGGAACTGTGAGACCACTGGGAGTGTGGCTCTAGTAACCTAGAAATCACTGGGGATAACTGGAGAGCGAGAGACTTGCCCAGAGGCGGTCATGACCCAGTCAGTGGGACAAGGGTGCAGAGCACAAGCGGCAGGTGCAGGCAGACCAGAGCTGTGCTGGGGATAGACCCTCTTAAGTGGCCACAGGGTAACCCCAGGCAGGTGGCTAGGCGTTTCGTGACAAATACAAAATGCTAAGCAAGTATTTACTATTGCTATTCATCATTAGCATAAAGAATGTTGGACAAGTAACGGCACATAAAAATGCTAATTCAAATATGCACAGCGTAATTCAAATGATCTTGCCAAGCAAATATCATCTACAGTTTTAGAGGTCATTTGGTGGCCCTTTTACACGGTGAAATTTGCAGTTACCAAGGCTTAATGCATGATTTTACCACGCAATAGCTTTTAATTTAGGGGCCCTTTTACTAAACCACGTTAAGCACTTGGGGCCAGATTCAGTAAATGGTACTGGAAAGATCTATGCTAAATTAGCATTTTACAGAGGGCGCTTCACGCAAAGTGCCCTTTATAGAATAGCTCTTGCAGCGGATTGCCGTATCCAACTTTTAGGTGACAGCATTTACGCATGCTGAACCCTGGTACAAATGCTGGCGCCTGATTTTCAGGAGTTGAGCACACAAATGACAGTATTCTATAACATTTGTCTAACTTCTAGTTATGCCCCTTGATCCGCCCATGCTCCTCCCCATGGCAACGCCCCTTTTGAGTACCTCGATAGAAAAGTTAGGCGCCAATGTTACAGAATAGCAACTACAGCAGATGCGTGCTCAAATGCAAATTGTTGCCAATTAGCTCCAATCATTGTTAACTAATTAATTTACATGCGCATCTGCCCTGTGCGTCCAAATTTTGGCAACCTATATAGAATCTGGGGATTAATGCCTGATTTACGCCATGTTAACTGCTGACACAGAGCCGAGTTAAGGGACTTTGCGTAAAACCTGGTGTTAAAAGTGTTTTGTGTGTCAGAGGGCGTGGCAAGGGCACAGAGTAGGTGTGGAAGGATTTCGGCTGTTAAGGTGCTGCACTGCACTTACCACATGTTGACTGCCTAATACAAGGGATAACGTGAGATCACTTACTGGAAGTGCTAAGAGCTTCCGCTCTAAGTGGAAGCAGGCACCTCGTGTTAATCTGAATGTTAATGCATGACCTGCAATAAAAAATAGTAGAAACACCTGCAATAGCTGCCATGTTAAATATGCAGCTACCATGCCGTAAAATCTCACATTAAGTCATGGTAACTGCAATTTTTACAGCGGTTTAGTAAATGGCAGCTATTGGGGGTGCTTTCACTATTTTTTTATTGCAGGTCGTGTGTTAACACTCAGATTAACGTAAAGTGCCTGCTCCTTGTTCATATGGAAGCACATAGCACCTCCTATTTAGGAAGTGGTAAGTGGTCATGCATTAACTGTGTGTTGGGCAGTTAGTATGCACTTATGGGCAGATGACCAGAAGCAAACGTGGGTGCTAAAGGCGCTAAAGACATGAAACAACATGCTAAATTACATGCAAATGCATGCTAAACAGGGCTCTGAGCAGGTATTTTATTATTCCTCCTCAATGATTGGCTGCCAGAATGCCAAACATTGGCAATAGAACCCCCACACAGGAACCCTGCCCCCCCCCCCCCCTCACCACCTCAAGCCAGAGATACATCAGCCCAGAAGACAGTACTAGGAGGCTGAGCCCATACACGTGCAATCCTGGGAAGCAGGTCCTGTCAACCCACATAGTCCACGATGGACCCAGCAACGTAGCATAAAGGAACCTCTGGTCAACCTATCTTTCCCCCTCTCTCCTTTTCCAAGCGGATTGAGGACCTGAAGATGATGGCCAGGTATCTATGCTAAAGATGAGCTGAATTGCTCTAGGGGGTCCACACCCGGATGGAGAAGAAAGAAGATCAGTACCAAGCACTCACATTTGCAGCCATAGTGAGGGAATCCATACATGACTGCAGTCACCATAGCAGGTCCAGCCCTTGTATCAGGTGCACTGACCGGTGACCTGCCACAGCGATAGTTTATGTTGGAATGTAATTGTATTTTACATGCATTGCCTGTCACCTATTATTTCTCTGTGATTACTCTGTGACCTCTGATGTGAATTACTTAGAGAGGTCACACAGCTATGCAACTTCCTGTGGGGGTTAGATGCAGCACATGCAGCACATGGAGCACATGGAGCTCATGATCTCTCCTAACCTGAGAGGATCTATGGTGGTGTGAGCATCCATTACCATCTAAGCACATGGAAGGAGCTGATAATACAAATGTATAGTAATATGTATATATAAGCCTGTCTGATTATAATCTAACTACAAACTGTGAGTAAACAGATGTTTTGTTACTTCAACTTTAAAGTGACTCAGCAGTGAATTATTCAGGGGTGAATGAGAGAGAGATGAAGAAAGAAATTAACATTTCTAAAGCTGAAGCTGTGTGTACTAAAATCTGCTAATTATTTACTACAAATAATCCAACAAAAGGGTTATGGGCCCAGGGTCCAGGAATTGAAAAAGAAGAGAAATATTACCAGGCAGAAAAAAAGGCCACATTTTTCTCTTAAGTTTTAAAGGAAAGATTCAGTCTGTCTCTCTCTCCCCCCACACAGCAGACAGAAGGCTAAGAAAATGGCTGAGGGAGGAAATTCACCATTTTTCTATTCTCTCAAGGTGCCAAAATTAACTGAGTTTAATTATCAGCAGTGGGAACTAAGATTCATATGTCTCCTTCGAGCAAAAAGATTAAATATATGCTTAGACCAAGACAGAACAGCTGAAAATATGGCTGAATGGGACAATGCAAACTATTATGTGAAGTGCATGCTTTTGGAAGCTCTCTCAGAGAAACAAGCCATATTAGTGGAGGGAAAAGATACACCAAAGGACATTTTATATAAACTGAGAACTATGTATGCAACTACATATGCAAAGCAGCAACCAATTTGGTTGGCAGAGTTGAATGAAACCAAATTAAGGGATAAAAGTAAATGTAATGATCACATTATGTATCTTATGTCTTCATTTCAAAAGTTAGAACTTTCTGGAATTCCCATGTGTGATGCATTGAAAAGAGCATTTCTTTTTACCTCACTATCAAAGAAGTTTGATGTTTTTAGGTCTGTAAATGAGGCCATTGAAGGGCAATCTTTTGAACAGGCAACATCAAAACTAAGGCAGGAATGCATAATAAATGATTCTGAGGAGATGTGTTCTCAAAGTCAGTCAGAGAGAAATGAAACAAATTTCTTGGCAAAGAACAGAGGAAGGCGGAGCTATGGGAAAACTCCACCCAAGGGCAAGCTGATTTGCTACTCATGTGGAAAGGAGGGACATGTATCTAAATGGTGTAAGGAAACACAAAACACTCCCTCTAGCTCACCTAAGCCAATGGAACTAAAGAATTTTCAAACCAGGAAATGTATGAAGGACAAAGATAAACACAAGGGTTTTCTAATGGCAGAAAAATCTTTGACTATGGTAAATAATAATTCAAATGAAAGTACTTGGATTTTGGATTCGGGGAGCACATGCCATTTAACCAATTGTAAGGATTTCTTTCAGGAAATGTGTCCAGAGGAAGGTATTCTTAAAACTGCAAACGCAGGGACTGCTAAGATCCAAGCAAAAGGTATTGGATTCTTAAAATGCAAAGTGTCTAATGAAGTTAAAGAAATTCCTGTAAGTGATGTCTTGTATATTCCCCAAGCAGTTTGCAATATGCTTAGTGTATCTACATTAGATAAGAAGGGATTTGTGATTCATTTTGAAAACAGTAAGTGCACAATCTCTAAAAATGATGAAGTGTATGCTGAAGCTTTTATGCATAATGATGTTTATAAGCTGAACATTTCAGGTGAAGCCTCACATATGGCGCAAGTAAGGAAGAATGATGGTAAATGTAGTCTGGAAATCTGGCACCGCCGCCTGGGACATCGTGATTCTAAGGTGATCCAGGATCTTTACAGTAAGCAACTGGCCACCGGCATTCAGATAAGTGCAGATGCTGGTAAAATTGAGAAATGCATAGACTGTGTTACTCAAAAAGGTGTGAGACCCTCATTTCCTGCATACACAGGAAATAGGAGTAATAAAGTGCTGGACTTAATACACAGTGACTTATGTGGACCGTTTAATATCCCATCATTGGGAAATAACAGATTTGTGCTAATATTCTTGGATGATTTCTCTAGATATTGTGTGGCCTATTTGCTGAAAGAAAAAAGTCAAGTCACAGACATGCTGAAGAAATACGTAGCCATGGTGAGCAATAAATTTGAAAGAAAACCAAAGGTTCTTCAGACCGACAATGGTGGTGAGTTCACTTCACAAAGCATGCGCACATTTCTAGAAAAAGAAGGCATTCAGCATATCACAACAGTAGCTTATACACCAGAGCAAAATTCTGTTGCAGAGAGAAAATTTAGGTCACTTGTGGAAATGACCAGATGTATGCTGTCAGATAGCAATCTCCCTAAAAGACTATGGGGGGAAGCCATTCTCACAGCAGTGTACCTACAAAACAGAATGCCAACTAAAGGCGCTGAGCGCACACCACATGAGACATGGCATGGTAGGAAGCCAAACCTGACACACATAAGAACATTTGGAAGTACAGCATATGCTCATGTACCAAAGCAAAGAAGGCATAAGCTGGATTCCACAACAGAAAGGGGCATTTTAGTTGGCTATGCTCCAGGACACAAAGGATATAGAATTTTGAATCTGAAAACTGGCATTGTTGGCATAAGACATGTTACATATTTTGATGAAAACAAAAGGGTTGATAAAGGCTGGATTATCCCAGATGAGCCTTATCATCCAGAATATGAAACTAGAACCATAATAGACATGCCAGTGTATATAAATGCCATACCAAGGCAGATGTCTGAAAGCAACTCACCTGTATCTAACGAGGAACAGGCAGAGGAAGCAGACACAGAAAGGATCATTGAAGAAGACAGTACAGTTGGAGAAGGGGAATCAATTGGAGAAGGACTCTCAGATTTAGAGGATGCAGAAAGGTCGGACCAACCTGTTGTCAGACGCTCATCCAGGGAAAACAAAGGTGTTCCACCCCCAAGACTGTCTTACCTAACAAAGTCAGCAGAAGCTCAAGAGCCCTTAACATGGGATGAGATTGAGAAAATGCCAGCAGAAGAAGCTGCTGAATGGCATAAAGCTGCACAGGAAGAAATTGATGCATTGGATAAAAATAATACTTGGATTCTTACAAAATTACCTCCTGGCAAGAAAGCTATAGGATGCAAATGGGTATTCAAGTTAAAAAGGAATGCACAAGGAAAAGTGGAAAGGTATAAAGCCAGATTAGTGGCAAAGGGATATCTTCAAAAATATGGAGAAGATTTTGATGAAGTGTTTGCACCTGTAGTGAAACACACGACAATCAGAACACTTCTGAGCATTGCAGTCTCAAAAGGCATGCAAGTCAAACACATTGATGTGAAAACAGCATTTCTTCACGGAGATATAACTGAAGACTTGTACATGGAACAGCCAACAGGTTTCATAAATACAAAACAAAGACAGCTAGTGTGTAAATTAAACAAAGGTCTTTATGGATTAAAGCAAAGTGCAAAATGTTGGAATGATAAATTGCATGAAATATTGACAAATTTAGGATTTAAGCAAGGTGAAGCAGATAAATGTTTGTACACTAGGTGCACAAATGGACAATATGCATACATTTTAGCTTTTGTTGATGATCTGCTCATTGCAAGCAAAAGTGAGCAAGAGTACAAGGACATTGTAAAATATTTAAACCTAAATGTTGAGATAAAAGAACTTGGTAATGTGTCATACTATCTTGGTATAGAAATTGAGAAACAAAATGATGGTTCTTATCTTCTAAGCCAGAAGCAGAAAATAAATGAGCTTATTGAAAGTTTAGGTATGCAAGATGCCCAAGTTGTAAGCACTCCCATGATCACTGATTTTCTGAAGGATGAAACAGTAAGAGAACCTTTACCAGATAACATCCAATATAGATCAGCCATAGGTAAGCTTTTATATCTAGCTACCACATACAGGGCTGATATAGCAAATGCAGTAGGAATTTTGAGCAGAAGGGTCAGCTCACCTACCAAATCAGATTGGACTGCAGTTAAAAGGATGGTAAGGTATTTAAAGGGTACCATTGATTGTAAATTAAAGATTTCAGCCAATAGTAATCCAAAACTAATATGTTACTGTGATTCAGATTGGGCAGGGGATCATTCTAATTATAAATCCACAAGTGGATATGTGTTTATGTATGGAAATGTACAAATTTCATGGGCCAGTCATAAACAAAGTATTGTGAGTTTGTCTTCTACAGAAGCTGAATATGTGGCCGTATCGGAAGCGTGCAGAGAACTGATGTGGATTGAAAAACTTTTGCTGGATTTTGGAATAGCTGAAAAGAGACCAATCCAGATAATGGAAGATAATCAGAGCTGCATCCGACTGTCACAGAATGACAAGGTTCAGTCACGTACCAAGCACATCGCAACGAAATACCACAACGTGCGAGAGTTGGTGAAAGAAGGGGTCATCAGTCTACACTATTGTCACACCAGTGAGATGACAGCTGACATCATGACCAAACCGTTACCCAGAGAACATTTTGTGAATCTGCGTATAAAGCTTGGACTTTGTATGAATAAATAATTGCATGACAGTTATGCATGAGAAGGGGTTTGTTGGAATGTAATTGTATTTTACATGCATTGCCTGTCACCTATTATTTCTCTGTGATTACTCTGTGACCTCTGATGTGAATTACTTAGAGAGGTCACACAGCTATGCAACTTCCTGTGGGGGTTAGATGCAGCACATGCAGCACATGGAGCACATGGAGCTCATGATCTCTCCTAACCTGAGAGGATCTATGGTGGTGTGAGCATCCATTACCATCTAAGCACATGGAAGGAGCTGATAATACAAATGTATAGTAATATGTATATATAAGCCTGTCTGATTATAATCTAACTACAAACTGTGAGTAAACAGATGTTTTGTTACTTCAACTTTAAAGTGACTCAGCAGTGAATTATTCAGGGGTGAATGAGAGAGAGATGAAGAAAGAAATTAACATTTCTAAAGCTGAAGCTGTGTGTACTAAAATCTGCTAATTATTTACTACAAATAATCCAACAGTTTATGCATCCCCCTGTTAGGCTGATGCACAGCAGCCTAAAAGGTTAGGCAATGAAGGCATTCTCAGTGCATTATCCACTAGGATCATGCATCTAACACCTACCTTTATTTTTCATGCCTACAGCCTACCAGCAAGCTGCAGATCCTCCTGGAAAAGAGGGCACAGGCCTGGCCCTAACACCACTTGAAGATAATGGAGGCAGAGTCAGAGCCAAATGGGACCCCTCCATCACCTCCCTCCCAACCATCCCTCACTGCTCTCTCCACCTCCTGCTCAACCCCTCTATCCTATGCACCCTTTCCTGGCAATTCCATGATGCTAACCCTGGGAGAACGGGAATCAGGAGGTGGCATTATTGTCTGAGAGCAAGGAAGTGACCTGCAGCCACCACAGGCAGCCAATGCACCATCCCTTGTGGTATCCAGGGGGTGCAGTCCAGTCTGTGACCCCAGGTGCTTCAGGGTATGGGGCACTAGCTGTAGTAGTGCATGAGATGGCTTAATGCAGTTTAGTAAAAAGATCCCTAAATTTCCAGAAAGGGTCTAATAGGGCTTGTTATGAAGATTGCAATATATGTCCTGAACTATAATACCTCACTTATGTCACTAAAAGGTGTAGTTATCAATGTGGGCTACCATTAACATGAATTAATATACTAATAACTTGTTCTACTGTAGCACAAGTCCCATTTTATGCAATGAGACTTAATTACTAACAACTGAGGCAGGGCCAGTTCAACCTATGGACCATGTGAGGCTCTGGCCTAGGGCACCGGTGATAAAGGGTGCCAAAATCCCAGTCTGCTCTACCTTCAAACTCCTAAAGGGGATAGATGTCGAACTGGGATTCTGGCAATCTTCATCATCAGCGCCCCGAGCCACTGCCTAAACTGGTCCAGCAGGAGGGGAGGGGGGACTTGAGAGAGAGGGGGAGAGACAGATCACAGACAGGGGAGGGGTAATGGAAGGAGCGATATCAGATTGCAGGTAGGGGGTGGGGTGTCAATGCAAAAGTTGACACAGGGCACCACAGTTCCTTGAGAAGGCCCTGAATCAAGGTTAACAGTAAAATAACACATCTTAATGGTAGCCCACATTGATAACTTCCCCCCTAAATGGCCCAATGCCTTAACTACTGTGAACAATATCTTAAAAGCCTCCGCTCCACTGGGAACCAGCATAAACACTAAAAAAATACAGTCTCACCATTTATGGTTTACGGTTCATTTTACACTTTAAATACTGCCTTTAAGAATAACATCAAAGTAGTTTACAAATCAAAAGAAATAAGACAAGCGGGAAAAGAATGTCATTGTTTAAATAAGATAGTGAGAGCCAAAAAGCAAATAGACAGTTAGGAAAAACATATAAAAAATATATAGCCAGAAGGCAAGACAACGCTATGCAATGCTGAAAAGAGTCTGCAAGGTTTGCCACAGTATTTTGAACCAGATGAACCGTTATAACCAGGGCTTTTTTTGAGGAGGTACTTGGGGGTACTGAGTACCGGCATCTTTTCCATTGTCTGCTAAAATTGACCCTTGGACCCCAAATTTTAATGAAAGAGCTCAGGCTCTGCACACCAATTCTGCCTTGTCATAGATTCTGTGACTGGTTGCAGGGGGCCTGGTTATTGTGGGGTGGGTCCTTCAGTGATCACCCCACCCTTGAAGGGTAGCCTAGCATTTGAGTACCGGCACCTTTTTTGCTAGAAAAAACATACTGGTTATAACTATGAACCCACATACAGTGAATTACAGTAGTCTAAACATGCCATTGCTACAGCACAGACTATCATAAGAATTGTTTTCTTCTCAAGGACGAGGCATAAATCAGGATTTGAATATTCACCCTTACCATCATATCATGTATAGCATCTGAAGGATCAAAGTGATATGTTATTTCTTTATCTTCTTCGGGCAAAACATTGGTGTTATCTTTAAAATAAAAGAAAAAATGTTCAGGGATAGTGCAACATGATCAAAGATGAGGATTAATCATTATGATACAACAGATATCACACATTAACTTAGGTATCAAATCTGAAAAATTTCCAAGTCTTGAATTAATCTAAATATTTTGGGATATTCGATCCATTGATATTTCTTTCTTATAGTCAAGCCTTCTCGAGAGACACTGAGGGGCATATTTTTGATAAAATGTCTAAGTTCAATTTTGGACATTTTTGCTAGAAATGTACAAAAATCAAGTAGTGAATATAGACATTTTAGAACCTGAAAAATCTCTCTCTTTTTGGTTCGAAAATTACTTTTTTGCTAGATGTGTTCTACTCAGTATGTTTTTCTTTTGGGACCATTTTGGAAAATAAAACATCCAAGAGAAAAATGTCCAAAAACTAGCCATTGTGAGGTCCGAGGGTCATCATTCTCAGTAACTGGCCACACAGACATTCCAGCAGAGCAGTGGGGAAGACTATGGGGTGCTGCAGTGGACTTCACATAAAAGGTCCCAGGTACACATCCCACCATAACCCCCCCCTATATTGTATGGTGAGCCCTCCAGGAGCATAAAAATATATCTACTCATACCTCACTATACACCACTACAATAGCTCTCAAGCTTGCAGGTGTCACCAATATGTAAGTACAGCAGGTATTTAGTGGTTTCTGGAGAGCTCAAACGTTCCACCACAAATGTACCAGTTAGAGTGGGATATAGACCTGGGTCCCCTCCTCTACAGTCCACTGCACTGACCATTAGGCTACTCCTGGGACCTGATTGCTGCTGTAATAGGAATGGCCATCATACAGCCTGATATGTACTGTCACTGTCACATCTTAGGGGGCTGAGAGAGGGTCAGTGACAACTACAGGATTAAGAGGGTGTTATGCTTTAATCCCTCCAGTGGTCATTTGGTAACTTAGGGTACCTTATGGTCACTTAGTTGTGGTTGAAACAGGTTTAGCCAAAAACATCTTAATTTTGGCCCTAGATGATTTCATTCTGTTCCAATATTGAAGAAAAACGTCTATCTTTGGTGCCGCCCATGTCCCACCCAGAAGTGTAGACAGGTCGAGAGCGCAGAAGGAGAGAAGAATGAACTGCCACCGGCGCCAGAGCATATTTTAACCACAACAAATTGCATAAAAAATAGGCGGAAGTCCATTTGGGGGAGCAGTTACTCCCCTAGCGACCCCCTCCCTCAGCTATGCCTTTAATATCACCCAAAACACACCCCAAGCAAACCCCCTTGAAATCTGTGGAGCAAAACATCTACAATTGGGGTGTTGAAAATCACAACTTGGACGTTTTTGAGAGAAAAATGTCCTGCTGCTACCTTATGACATTTTTTGGATATTTCTTTGCTTTAAAAATGAGCCCTACTATGTCCCATGGAAATAAGTATCTGGATCTGATTTTTGTTTTTACACATCTTTCAACTTTACAGAACTGAGCCCTCAGCTTTTAGTCTGAAGAAAGACACTTGCGCACTGTGACGAAACAGTGGGCTTCTGAGCCTGAAAACTGTACTGTTTCATGAAGTGTATTTCTCCTAATTGGCCAGCAGATGGCGCTTGTTTTGAGTGTTAAACCTGTTGCAGAAAAAGATTTTCTCTCTTCCAGTATCAGCGTATGGAAAGCCAATCTGCAGTACCATTGGGCAGCTACTTTCAAAATTGATGCCCTGGGCTCTGATTGGCCCTGGATTTCAAATCTAGCCTAAAGGTACTGGATTTTCCCTAATCCTGGACTAAGAATCCTGGTTCATCTTTTTGGGTCTGTTGGCGCTTTCTGGGAACTGTTGGACCCCTGGAGTGTGGCCCCAATGTCCTAGAAATCACAGGGGAATAACCTGAGAGTGGATGACTAGCCCAGAGGCAAGCGGGACCCAGTCTGTGGGAGGAAGGTGCTAGTATAGAGCACGTGCCCAGGTGGGCCTGAGCAGTACTGGGGACAGACCCTCCAGGTGGCTGCAGGCCAGGGTTAAGCCCAGGTGGGTGATAGGCGTTTTGTGACACCCACTTAGTATAAATATCTTCAAACTGGATTTGGATTTTCTTACTTGTCTTGCCAAACCTTGCTTAAGGAGAGTTACAACACTGATATAGCAGGCAGCAATCCTCCCTAGAATGCTTACAATCCAAAGGCTTGATTTACTAAGCCTTTTTTCCTATTCGATATTTACACACAAAAAATACACACTAACATGGGAGAGCACACTGCATGCATGTGACCATGGGTCTGCGCTAGTGGCAACTATGTCTTATGCACAAAAAAGAAAAATAACATTATTAGCAGTGTAAAGCCTGGAAATGTACAGTAAGTTGGTTTTTGTTTGTTTCTTTTAGGGCAAATGACTGACCAACATTCTGAGTGAGGGGGCCTCCCCACCCTGTTCTGTGTCCAGTGTTTTGAAGGATGTTCCCCTTTGGGTGCCTGGGGAGTGGGGAGGAACACATGAGCTGCCCCTACCTTCATTATTTCAATTCCAGTAGTACATGACCAAGCTGCCCTAATGCAATAACACTTTCTAGAGGGCTATCCTTCAAATCACGTTGTTCCAGTAAAATCAAGATGTAAGGCAAAATATCCCTACCTTGTATTTTGCACTTCTCAGTCTTATTGCATCTTGTTAACTGTGTTGTAGTCCATTCTCTGCTATCACACAGCTTACCTAAAGCAATAAGGCAGAAAAGGGTCAACAAATCCAACCTTAATAAAAGTTTCCCACAGGAGGAGCTTATTTTACAAACACAAATATTGAAGGAGTGAGCGAAAATTAAACTGCCATAAGCTCGATAATGCAAAAGCAGACACTCCATCTTAAAATAAATTGTATACTAAAGATATAAGTGGGGGCCGATATTCAGACCGCAGGAGTTAGCCTAGCTAACTCCCACAGTCACCACTAAACCCGGATATTCAAAGTTGGGCCATTTCCAGTGACTGGCATTGAATATCCATTTTTTTTTCGCCAGTTAGAAGATAACTGCCTATGTTGATATTCAGACTTAGCACCCTTATGGCAATTTAAATGGTGTTTTTCGTAATCCGGACTATAAAATGATCCAATCCATCATAATCCAGTGATCCAAACAAACTCTAAAGAGTGGTGAAATGACCTCACACGTATCACAAAGCGATGATATGTTTTTTAATCACAGCAAATTACACACTAGAATCGTCACTGGTCTCACATCACCTCCCTTTCCTTTGAAACCAACAAAAAAAATTAATTCTATATATCAAATTTTAAATTATGTCCAAAGTAAAAAAAAAAACTGTTTACTCATCTGAATTGTTGGCGTTTGCTGCAGTGTCAGCTTAGGGGAATTTAAATCCGACATGGCACATGTTTCGCTAAATGCTTCCTCAAGGATATCTCCTTCTGTTTGCTCTCACTCATCTCGCCAAAAAAAAAAAAAAATTAGTCCATCAAGCCCAGTATCCTATTTCCAACAGTGGCCAATCCAGGTCACAAGTATCCGGCAAGATCCAAAAAAAGTAAAACATCCTAATAATGGCTTATGGACTTTTCTTTTAGGAAATTATCCAAACCCATTTTTAAACCCTGCTAAGCTAACTGCTTTTACTACATTCTCTGGCAACAAATTCCAGAATTTAATTACACATTGAGTGAAAAAATATTTTCTCTGGATTGTTTTAAATTTACTACTTTGTAGTTTTATTGCAAGGCCCCTAGTCCTAGTATTTTTGGAAAGAGTAAACAAGCAGTTTACGTCTACCCGTTCCACTTCACTCATTTTTTTACAGACCTCTATCATATCTCCCCTAAGTCATCTTTCCTCCCCTCAGTTGTCTTTTCTCCAAGCTGAAGAGCCCTAGCCCCTTTAGCCTTTCCTCATGGGGAAGTCATCTCATCCTCTTTATCATTTTCATCGCCCTTCTCTGCACCTTTTCTAATTCCACTGTAACTTTTTTGAGATGCGGTGACCAGAATCGCACATAGCATTCAAGGTACATGAAGCAATACAAAGGAGAGAGACATCTTACAATCAGGTATGTTCTTTAGCTGACAGAATACTTCCTTAGTAGTGTGGACATTAATAACTGGGCTAATTGGTCTTTTTCTGCCAGCATTTACAATGTTACTATTTAATTATGGGTAACCCTGAGGTCTGCAAAACAATCCATAAAACAAATTTGTCATTACCACGCTTGTCAACATTAAAAATAACTATAAAAATCCATAGGCTATTCTACTGGCTCAATGACAGTACTTTACACTGCTATGCATCAGACCCCTAGGTTTTTTTTCCTGAATCAGGTCTTCCAATCTCCAAGACATCTGGGGTTGATCGTGCTGTACAAGTGGGGGGGGGGGGGGAGTGGAATCATGTTCACTGCGCATTACTGCAATAATCTCTCTGCTCTTGAACATGCAAAACTCATAAAGGAGTGGGTTGGACAGGTTTTCTTTGCTATTTCTAATTCCAAAGGTCAGGGGTGTGCATCGTGGTGTACAGGGCTCTACGTCTGGGTGTCATTGATCCTATTCAGATCCTGAAGGTGGATATGCTATTGCAGAATGTTCTTTGTATAATAAAAAATTAACCATGGTTAATGTCTATGGTCCTGCTGCAGAAAAGCAGGTCCTCTATGAGAAGCTGTTTTTCAGACTTACTGTGTGAAATGCCCCCGACCTCCTCTTGGGGGAAGAATGGAATAAGACCGTTCCTCTTGACATATGACTATGCACTCACCCCCAGATGGGTCAATACAATATGCTTGGTATAAGCCGTACCCTAGCAATATCGATTACATATACTTTTCACCATGTTACAATACATATTGCAGGATTGACTATTTTCTCTGCTCTGGGGACCTTATGCCCTGGGTTTGCCCCCATGACATTATACCTTGTTATCTCCAGGATCATCACCCCATTTTGATTTCCCTAACCCTGGGGGCTCACATGCTTGTCAGGGGGACTTGGAATCAGTGGCGTAGGAAGGGGGGGCGGGGGGGCGGTCCGCCCCGGGTGCACGCCGCTGGGGGGGTGTCGGCTCCGCGCTGGTGCACTGCCCTCTCTGCCCCGGAACAGGTTACTTCTTCTTCCGGGACAGAGAGAGCAGTGAACCAGCGCGGAGCTGACACACCCCAGCAACGTGCAGTCGGGGCGGATCGGCCCTCCCGCCCGTCCCTCGCCGCAGGTATGCGCTCCAGGGGGGTACGCGCTCCGGGGGGGGGTGCGCCCCAGCGGGAGGAGGGTGCGCCGTGCTGCACCCGGGGGGGGGTGCGCAGTGGTGACCCACCCCGGGTGTCAGCTCCCCTCGCTACGGCTCTGCTTGGAATTTAAATGTCTCCCTTCTGGAGATGGAAGGCTTAAATAATCTTATGGGTAAGGCAGTTGAAGAATCTGATTGTTGTAATCTGGTGGCAGATTATAACCCTGCCACTTGCTGAGAGGCCTTTAAGGCAGATGACAATCATTGCATATGCTAGCTCAGTTAACAAGACTAAGCTGGCTTGGCAGACTAAGCCATTAGGTAGAGAACAGCCATAAAATGAATTGCTGTCTTGCAAGTTTACAGGTGCTTATAGATGGCTAGAACCAAACTGTAGGAAGTACTATACCAATCTGAAATACTGTGAACACGGCAACAAAGGTGGGGCCTTTCTGGCTCAGTTAATAAGTAGATGGGGGGGGGGGGAGGTCCAGAAACCTATTGGTAAAGTGAAAATACCCAGGAAAGAGTTGACATGGGATTCTGCTGTCATTGGTAGAAATGTTTGGGAGCATTTCATGGGTCTGTATGGTGGAGGCCAGGACCTCTTGGTAGTGGAGATAGCAGTGGCATAGCCATGAAGGGGCCTCAGGGGCTCAGGTTCCCTCCAACATTGTGGCAGAAAATACATGGCTGTCGTGGGTGCTCAAGCCCTGCCAGCTGAAGAGTTTCCCTGCCAGAGTCCAACCTGTGCTGCCCAGGGTTGCCAGGTGGAAATTTTTTTTCCCACCCAAACCAGCCTAAATCCAGCCCAAAACCCACCCAAACTCAAACCCCGCCCCTGACACCCCCACCCCCGCGTCATCACCCCCGCCCCCGCCGTCATCAACCCCGCCCCCGCCGTCATCACCCCGCCCCCGCCGTCATCGGCCCCGCCTCCCCCATCATCGGCCCCGCCTCCCCGTCATCAGCCCCGGCTCCCCGTCATCAGCCCCGCCCAAAACGTCACTAACCCCGCCCAAAACGTCACTAACCCCGCCCCCCGCGGCCGAAAAAACCGCCCAAAAAACCGCCCTGAAGCCCAAAAAGCAGCCCAAAAAACCGCAACCCGCCGCGGGCAAAACTTTCCCGCGGCTGATTGCAGAAAACCGCCCAATTGGGCGGTAAAACCGCCCACCTGGCAACACTGGTGCTGAGTGAACAGCAGGAAATTGCCAGGGTGCTCTAGTGGCTGATGCTGGCACTTCCACACATGCTCAGTTCATGTATTTGAACTGAGCATGCGCGGAAGTACTTGCATCGGAGGCTGGAGCAGCCTGCCTGCTTCCCCGCTTCTAAGACAGCACCTGCAGGACTCCAGCGGCAAAACGTCAGCTCGTGGGGCTTGAGTATCTCGGCCAGCAAAGGTATGAATGGGGGGGGGGGGGGGGCCAAAGCAACAGCGGCAACAGTCTCAAAGGAAAACACTGGCACTCAACCATTTAAAAAAAATCTAATTACTGATTAGAAAATACAGCAAGTAGCAACACTGTTTCTTCACTTGTAGCTGCAAGCTGATTAGATAGACCATCGTTCTCCTTACCATCTGCATCGTAAACCTCATTACTGCCATTGCTGGCCTTCGTTAATTCTGCTGGAAACGTGGGGAAGGTCCTCTCCACCCATCCTCTTTTCCTTAAACTGGCACGGATTACTGGGTAGTGACCATAGATAGTAAAGATTTTCCTTGCCTGAGGTTGAGAAATAGACAAGCAAACCTAAGTTTACATGCTGTTCCAAAAAAAAATGACCATGTGGCAATCTTCCAAAGGAAACGCAAGCTGAAGAAACTGTTAGGACAGCTGTAACATTTATTTATTTATTTATTTGGATTTTGCTCACACTTTTTTCGGTGGTAGCTCAAGAAAAGTTAAATTCAGGTACACTAGCAGGGGCATTTTCGAAAGAGAAGGGCGCCCATCTTCCGACACAAATCGGGAGATGGGCGTCCTTCTCTCAGGGTCGCCCAAATCGGCATAATCGAAAGCCGATTTTGGGCACCCTCAACTGCAGTCCATTGTGGGGATGACCAAAGTTCACGGGGGCGTGTTGGAGGCGTAGCTAAGGCGGGACAGGGGCGTGCTTAAGAGATGGGCGTCCTCGGCCGATAATGGAAAATAGAAGGGTGTCCCTGACGAGCATTTGGTCGACTTACTTGGTCCATTTTTTTTCACGACCAAGCCTCAAAAAGGTGCCCAAACTGACCAGATGTAGGGTTACCATATGTCCGGATTTCCCCGGACAAGTCCTCTTTTTGAGGACATGTACGGGGCGTCTGGTGGGTTTTGCCCGCCCGCCTGTTTGTCCGGATTTCTGGACAAGTGGGCAGGCGAGCGGCGCCGTGGGTCTCCTCTCTCCTCCCTTTACTTACTATCTGCCCTGGTGGTCTAGTGACCTCTTTGGGGTAGGAAAGAGCCCCCTCTTTCCTGCCCGGAGCACTTCCTGTCCTTGCCCTGCATCCTTCTCAGTCTCGGCTCAGGATTCAAAATGGCCACTGAGAGTTGAAGCGGCCTCGCAAAACTTCAACTCTCGGCAGCCATTTTGAATCCCGAGCCGAGACTGAGAAGGATGCAGGGCAAGGCAGCACTCCGGGCAGGAAAGAGGGGGCTCTTTCCTGCCCTGAAGAGGTCACAAGACCACCAGGGCAGTAGATAGTAAGTAAGGGGAGGGGAGGGGAATATGTGACAAGGGGGAGGGGAGGTGACGGGGGCAGGGGAGGGGAATATGTGACCCAGGGGAGAGGAGGGGAATATGTGACAAGGGGGGAGGGGAATATGTGACAGGGGGCGGGGTGAAAGCGAGAAAGGGCGGGGCGAGGATCCGAAAGGGACGTGGTGTGGGCGGAGCAGGGGCGGGGCGTGACATGTGTCCTCTTTTTCAGAGGACAAAATATGGTAACCCTAACCAGATGACCACTGAAGGGAATTGGGGATGACCTCCCCTTACTCCCCCAGTGGTAACCAACCCCCTCCCACCCTAAAAAAAATAATTTTTAAAAATGTTTTGCCAGCCTCAAATGTCATACCCAGCTCCATGACAGCAGTATGCAGGTCCCTGGAGCAGTTTTAGTGGGTGCAGTGCACTTCAGGCAGGCAGACCCAGGCCCATCCCCCCTACCTGTTACACTTGTGCTGGTAAATGTGAGCCCTTCAAAACCCACCCGAAACCCATTGTACCCACATGAAGGTGCCCCCTTTCACCCCTTAGGGCTATGGTAGTGGTGTACCGTTGTGGGGAGTGGGTTTTGGGGGGGTTTGAGGGGCTCAGCACCGAAGTTAAGGGAGCTATGCACCTGGAAGCAATTTGTGAAGTCCACTGCAGTGTCCCCTAGGGTGCCCGGTTGGTGAGAGGGACCAGTGCACTACGAATGCTGGCTCCTCCCACGAACAAATGCCTTGGATTTGGTTGTTTTTGAGATGGGTGTCCTCGGTTTCCATTATCGCCGAAAACCGGGGATAACCATCTCTAAGGTCGACCATCTCAACATTTAGGTTGACCATCTCTAAGGTCGACCTAAATGTTGAGATTTGGGTGTCCCCGACCGTATTATTGAAACGAAAGATGGACACCCGTCTTGTTTCGATAATACGGGTTTCCCCGTCCCTTCACCGGGACATCCTTAGAGATGGCCGCCCTTAGAGATGGTCGTCCCCGTTCAATTATACCCCTCCATGTGATTTCCCTGTCCCTGGAAGGCTACCAAGCTAATTTTGTACCTGATCATATTTTCAAAGCACTTAGCCTTCCAAAGTTCCATAGGTTTCTATGGAACTTTGGAAGGCTAAGTGCTTTGAAAATATGCCTTAAGGCGTTGCAGTGGGATTTGATCCCAAATGTACAAAAATATTTTACCATTTGGTTGGAAGTTAAGTAATTAGCATAATTGTTAGTCTGCGCATTAACTTGTTTTAGCACATCCACTAATAACTATGCTAATCACTAACAATTTCACGTGGGTATCAAATGATTGCAGCCACTCTAATAATGAACTGCACAGTCAACATTTTCCAATAGGGAATATTTTGCTCATTTGTTCATGTCCCCCAATCCCCAGCTCTGCAAACTATGAAGCCTGCCAGGCAAAATTTTAACCCATGGGGAAAGATAGTGCAAAGTGGCTAGCCAACCTGGTACACGAACCCCCTTAACTACCCATCACAACTCCTCCTGAAGCCCTATTCCAACCCTGACATCACCACTCAACTGTTTTGGGTGGGGGGTTATTGAGAATGGGTAGAAATGTGAGGGAGCTGCTGCAACCTAAGAAAAAAGAATTGGCAGCAAATACAAAAGCTTTATATGATGGTGGGTAGAGCTGGTTGTGTGGGTGGGGGGCACTGACTGATTGAGCATATGAACAGCAGAAGCAGCACAGCACCAGTACAGTGTATATACGTCTGTCTGAAAAGTGACAGAGTGCACGCGTGTGTACATGCTTCTATGTCTCTGGTGGAGACAATCAAACATATAAACGGCGAGTGACCGAACTCACTCGCAAATGCGCAGTAGAGACTTCCCTCTCTGTCCCGCCCCCGCGTCAATACGTGATGACGGGGGCGGGACAGAAAGGGAAACTGTGCTCCCCCCCCCCCCCCCCCGAGGTCTCTGCCACCACCCCTCCACCCGGCCCGGGCCCTCTGATCGCAATTAATTCAACTTACATCTCGGCAGCACGCTGATCAGCTGAGCTCCGGTCGGCCTTCCTTCCCTGCCGGTACGTCACACGAGGGCGGGACACAGGCAGAGAAGGAAGGCCAGGCCGACGGGAGCTCAGCTGATCTGCGTGCTGCAGCGATGTAAGTTGAATTAATAGCGAACAGAGGGCCCGGACCGGGTGTACGGGTGGCGGCGACTCCGGGGGGGGGGGGGGGGGCAGCGGCGACCTCGGGGGGGGGGGCTTGGAAAACCCCCATTCCAATAGTAGCCCGTTTTAACGGGCTCAACGGCTAGTCTCCATATAAATAGAGCTTCCCTTTGAAAATTTCAGCTGGAGTGGAGAAGTCCACTGGTACAAATGTACCTGTGCACATATTAAGTGAAGAGGAGTTTTCAGCGCAGAGAATTTACTCAGCTAGATATTTATTTACTGCATTTGTATCCCACATTTTCCCACCGTATGGCAGGTTCAATGTGGCTTACATATTGCTAAAAAGGCAGTCACAAAATTTAGATTTGTGTAGAAGTCTAGTACATAATACAGAAGTACAAGAAACGCTTAGATTGATATATTAGCATAGTGTGAGAGAGGTTAATATTATTGTTTTCCATTTCTGAACTTTTCGTGATGTATGTTGGTGTGGGATTAGGCAGATCCGGGGGGGGGGGGGGGGGGAGACTTCTTGAAAAGATGTGTTTTCAGTTTTTTTCTGAATTGTAGGTAGTTTTCTGTGAGTTTCAGGTCTTTGGGTAGTGAGTTCCAAAGTTGTGTGCCTATAAAGGAGAGGCTGGTGGCAAGTGAAGATTTGTATTTTTTACCTTTGCAATTGGGGTAGTGAAGGGTTAGGTAGGTTCTTGCTGTTCTTGTCACGTTTCTTAATGGTAGATCGATAAGTTCTGTCATGTAATCTGGTGCAAGTCCGTAGATGATTCTGTGGACTATTGTGCATATTTTGAGCGTTACTAGGAAGCCAATGTAAGCTTCTTAGGAGGGGTTTCGTACTTTCGAAGCGTGTTCTTCCGAAGATGAGTCTGGCAGCCGTAACCTGGACGATTTCTTTGAAAACTGCCCTAATACTGCCTCCACTCTATCTATACTATATCCTTTCAGAAGCACCAAAAAAAGTGAATATATATTATTTTGATTCTAGCATTTCCAAAGCTCTTTCACATGTCCCAGTTTACTCATTCTGAATACTGACACAATACCATTATCAAGTTATTACTACTGCTGCTACTTATTTCTATAACATTCCTCTCTTTCTTTTATATTTGTATGTTATCCCTAAGGAAACTAGAGGTATTAGTATTTACAGTTTCAGGCACCTCTTTCAAATCTAGTTATGCACCATGCACCTAAGTAAATCAGGATGCTGCCGTGGTGTTTGTTATTGAAAAGCAATGCATGTGTTATACTTGTTAAGTGCAAAACCTGAACACACCATGAACAACTGAAAAGAAGTCTCAAGAAAAAGAGACGTAAGGATATCTGTGAACATTTCATGACACCTAGAAGCTAACAGTCAAAAGACCTGCCCTGATAACTGAGTTACCTTGACAAGGGAGTGGAGGAGTGGCCTAGTGGTTAGGGTGGTGGACTTTGGTCCTGGGGAACTGAGGAACTGAGTTCGATTCCCGGCACAGGCAGCTCCTTGTGACTCTGGGCAAGTCACTTAACCCTCCATTGCCCCATGTAAGCCGCATTGAGCCTGCCATGAGTGGGAAAGCGCGGGGTACAAATGTAACAAAAAAAAACATAAGTAATGCCACACTGGGAAAAGACCAAGGGTCCATTGAGCCCAGCATCCTGTCCCCGATAGTGGCCAATCCAGGCCAAGGTTCTATATAGATCACTCAAAGTTGGGTGCTGATGCCAGATCCATGCCTAAACTAATTAGTTAATCAGGCAATAACAATCAATTATTGGAGTTGTTTGACATTAATTAGGTATTAGGTGTGTATCTACCTTGCGTCCTATTCTATATAATGTGCTCCTAAATTGTACAGCATGCAACTCTAAAGGGGCGTGGCTATGGGATGGACATGGGCGGATCATGGACGATCTCAGAAGTTAGGCACAATGTTATAGACTACTATCAACTGTGTGCCTGTCATAAACTGAGCATAAGCATTTACACAGCATTTATTCGGAAAGGCATACCCGACTGACCCAACTTAAATGCCTCAACCCTGCAACACTTCACTATCCAAGATCGTACTGGACATTAACAAACCCTTCTACCTCTAACCCAAATGGACTGAATCTTATCTTCCCCATACCATTATAATATCTTTTGTACTTATCCCCTACCGAACTTGGCGAATGCCTTTACGGTATTATGTAAGCCACATTGAGCCTGCAAATATGTGGGAAAATGTAGGATACAAATGTAACAAATAAATAAATAAAAGCTGGTACCCAAAGTCAGGCGTGAAATGCGAACTATGCTAGTATTCTATAAAGTGCGCTTGGCGCAGACCACACTTTATAGAATTTGAGCTTAGCATGGATCACCCCGGCACCATTATTTACTGAATTCTGCCCATAGCGAATTAATGCAAGGGGGTATACACAGGGGTGGGGCATGGGTGAGGCTCCCAGCTACACGCTTAACAGAATACTGTAAGTTATGTGGGCACTTTGCATATTTAGATGCCCACACTTACGCCAGCTCTATTGCCTGTGTAATTGTGGCCACCTAAATGTTAGACGCATCAATACCAGGTTACACTAGTATTCTATAACGCAGGGGTATCCAGCCTCAGCCTTTTGCCAGGTCAGGTTTTCATGATTCCCCCAATTAATATGCATAAGATCTATTTGCATACAATGGAGGCAGTACATGTAAATAAATCTCTTGCATATTCATTGGGGAAATCCTGAAAACCTGACTGGATTGTGGCCCTCGAAGACCGAGGTTGGACAACCCTGCTATAATGGAACCTAGACACCCAGGTTCCATTATACAATAGGCTTCCACCACGCAGCCTCAGGTCACCTAAGTGGTGGTTCCCAGTTCTAGAATTGCCACCATAGTGCCAGAATGGTCACCTCACTGCTACTCATTCAGAGAGTGGCACTACAGATAAGAATTAAGTTAAACAGCAACAGCAGTTCTGACATTTAAATGAAGCCAGTGACTGTGCAGGCTGAGCATTTAACCCTATTACTGCAGCTCATACTGCAAGACTGTCTCCATGATTGAGGGGGGGGGGGGGGGAAGGAAGGGAAATGCAAAAGCAGAAGTTGGCTCAGGATGCCACAACCTCTTGAGCTGGCCCTGTGAAGAAAAAAATTGACACACGAGATCTTTGCTATAAGGTACTTGTTGCTGATAATTCAAAAATGTGAAGAGATTAAGAACATTTATGAAACATTTATTATTGCTGACATGACATGAGTCCTGTACGAGGTGTATTTTCAAAGCACAGACTTATAAAGTTTAATAGTAACCTACAGAATTTTGCAAGTCTAAGTGCTTTGAAAATGAGCCCCTATTAGGCAAGTAGCCAGCCACATTTCAAACAGCTTGCACAGAACCTTTACAGTTGTTTGTTTGGTAACAGTGGAGAGACAGCCAATAGCCCCTTTGCCCCTTTCCTGCCACTAACATTCTGGGTACAAATTGTGCAAAAAAAAACCTATATTAGAAACAATCATAAAAATTATACCTTGGCTGCTTTTGCAGCTAAACTCTTAGCCTGTCTAAACCTATCCACAGTTGGAAGCGATGTCGGTTCATTTGATTTTCTTTCTTTGTGCACTAAAAAAAGAGGATAGAGGCAGAGAAAGCATGAAAACAAGGATATAAACATTTTCCAAAATTGACTTATAATTAAATAACAAGAACAGCAGGGTAGTGGGGCACAATATCACACATGCCATGACATTCCACAGGCTCTCTCTTCCTACTGCATTTTCTTAAAGTTTGGAGTTGGCACTGGAGCAGTTTCACCTTTGTAAAGCCTGTGACTTCCTTGCTCTCCAGAAGGGCAATATATATCATCTCCAAGACTCCGCAATACCACAAAGGCATAGGATTCACATTTTCTTATTATATATGCGGTTCAATTTGAGTGAACTCACAAAGTTCAGATTAGGTGCTTAGGGGCAGATTCTATATATGGCGCCTAAAAAATCCATGTGGAACTCAGTTTCACTTAAGCGTATTCTATAAGATTTACGCACAGTATATAGAATACGCTTAGTATATATCATCGCGCCTAAATCTATGTGTGCCCATTTACATCAACGAAAACCTGGCAAAAATCCCGGTGTGTAGATTTAGGCGGACTGCACCATATTCCATAACTACGTGCGTAAATTTTGGAATGCCCATAAGCACACCCCTTTTGAACTGTGTGCATTTCTTTTGAATTGCACGCTTCGCCATTTAGGCGCAGTTCATTATAGAATGTGCTTACTGAGTTGTGCGCGTAACTTGCAATTATTATCAATTAGCGCTTAAGTGCTGTTAAAATATTTTCTAAAAGTTTGTCTAAAAGATTGTCTACCATTATGTTTTGTTTTATATACTATTCTATTGAATACAAGCTTAAGCGGAAAGTCAACCGTAAATTTAGGCATGGTCAATTAACGAAAACATAGTGCAAGTGCTTGTGCCTAAATTTATGCACAGAGTACCATTATTCTGTAATTATGGTATAACTCGAAGCCACGCCCCCCATTCCACCCCAAAATGCCCATGACCCTCCCGTTTCTACACCCCCTTTTTTGGAACATGTGTAAAATTTAGGCATGGATTCTACGCCTAACTTTACATAATTAAATCTAATTAGTGCCAATAATTGTTAAAAAAACTAATTATTGGCACTAATTGGCTTGTTATCCAATCAAATTGCACCCAAAAAATCAGGAATGCGCTTATATTTGTGCGCTTTTACAGCATCAGGGGGATCATGCTAATACCTCCAACTTTCAGGGCCCAACATGGACAACGCTGCTTTAGGAAATCCACAAAAATGCAACTCTATCAAATATATTTTTCATTACTAGTGTGCCAGTCTCTCTCACTCATTAAACTTTTTTGTGTTTGATGCGTGAGAGACTAGCACATTATTATAATTTTATGCAATCTACTGTGGAAGATATAAACAAGGATGTCAACAGTAAAAGAAAACACAACAATTCATTCATAATGTTCACATGTGTTGTGCCTTCCTTAAAAATGTCAAAGAGAAACAAATTGGTAAATACATACGGTTTTCTTCTTCAGTTCGTCCCTCCTCTGCCGTAGTCAATGATTTTCTCAAATTCTGTGTCTGCTTCATTCTGATGTTTTCCTGAGTGTCATTTTTAGTTGTCACCTATATAATGTCAAAAGGAAAGCACTCATTAAAAATCTGCAAAGCTTTATTTTCAGAACAATTAAGTCCTGCAAATGCTAATGAGAACCTGCACTAATCAGAAACAGTCACAAGATTCAGACTTTATAGCCTCATGATTTAAGATCCAAGTAATAAATCAGCAACATGAATAAATGTGAAATCTTTGGAAAAATGTTAGCAGCTTAGCACTGATTTTCAGCACTAGGCACCTAAATTGGGCTCATAAATCTAGGTACATGAATGGAAGGCTTGAATTTAGAAATATAACTTGCAACTTCCTAAATTTGGGGGAATTTTCAGCAGAAAACTTAGACTGAAAACAAGGAACAAACTCAGTTCTGAAACTAGGGGTCCTTTTACTAAGCTGTGGCAAAAAGTGGCCTTACTGCACCCATACGCAGATCTTTCCTACGAACTAAGGCCATTTTACCACAGCCGTATTTTTCCCATTCATGGCCATGCACTAATGCTGCCATTAACTAGGGTTACCATATGTACGGATTTCCCCGGACATGTCCTCTTTTTTAGGGCGCCGTGGGGAGTCTGGGCGGGTTTCCAAGTTTCCTCGATTTGTCCAGGTTTCTCAGTTCGGGTCATCACATGACCTGTCCCGTCCTGACCTATCATGAGTATGCATGGGGCGCGGGCCAATGCCAGCAGGCAGGCTGCAACGTCTGTGCCTGCAGCCTGCCAGAAATCAGCTGATCTAAAAGTCATCGGGGGGCGGGCGGCGGCGGCAGCAGTGAAGGCGTGCAGGCAGGCTCCTCCGAGTCCCCCCCTCCTCCTCCCTCCTTTGTCCTTCCCCTCCGAATTTAAAAAGTCATCTCTCTTCTTATCTCGTCGGGGTTACGGTGGTGGCAGGCCGGCAGCAGCAGCAGTGAAAAGCGCTGCGTGCACACTTCAGCCCTTCTTCCCTTCTCTGTCTCTCAGCTCTGGTCCCACCCTTGCGGAAATAGGAAATGAGGGCGGGACCAGAGCTGAGAGACAGAGAAGGGAAGAAGGCTGAAGCGTGCACGCAGTGCTTTCACTGCTGCTGCCGGCCTGCCGCCACCATAACCTCGACGAAGTAAGAAAGAGATGACTTTTAAAATTCGGAGGGGATGGAGAAGGAACCCTGGAACTCGGAAGGACCCTGGAACTTGAAGGGAGGGAGAGGGGGGGCCTGGAACTCAGAGGGAGGGAGGGCGGGGGGGCCTGGAACTCAGAGGGAGAGAGGGAGGGGGGGCCAGACCACCATGGCAGTAGTAAGGTAAGGGGAGGGGGTGACGGGGAGGGGGAGTGATGGGGTGTGTGACAGTGGGAGGGAAAAATGTGACGGGGTGGAGCGAGGGTGTGAAAGGGGGTGGGGCAGTGCGTGAAAGGGGTGTGGTGTGAAAGGGGCGGGGCATGTGTCCTTTTGGGGGGGGCAAAATATGGTAACCCTACCATTAACACACGGACATTTTAAAAAATTACCACAGGAACACTTACTGCCAACCATTTTGTAGGCAGTAAGGGCGTACGTAGCATCCCTGCGCTAACCAATTAGATGGAAATGTAGATGTGCTAACTGGTTAGGGCAGAAACGCCCACTCTCTGTCCATGACATGCCCCCTCAAAAGAAATAAGAAATGTATTTTAGCACACAGTCAGCACACACACATTTTGGAGTTACTGCAGGACATTGAGGGGATCTTTTATAAGCGATAGTAAGCCCAACGTGGGCTTACTGCTCGCTAATCCGGAACTGCCAGGCTACCGCAGCAGCCCAGAGGTGGTTCCCACCCCCAGCACGTGCCATTTCCGGCACTATAAAAATAAGTTTAATTTTTGTACCACCAGTGCTTACCTGGCAGTAATCAAGCAGTGCTGCGCGGTGCCCGGTTACCGCAGGAGCCCTTACCGTCACCTCAATGGTGGTAAGTGCTCCTCCCCGAAACGGCTGCGCAGCGTTTCACTTCCCCATGGCCATTTCTTTAAAAAAAAAGGCAGCCTTTTACCCTCTGCGGTAAAAGGGGGCCTCAGCGCGTGTCAAAAACACACGCAGCAGACCCCCTTTTACCACAGCTTAGTAAAAGGGGCCCTGAGCACGTCCTATAGTACTCCATTTTTAGCTGTGTTAGATGTGCATTAGCATCTAATGCGACTTATTAAAAGGGCCCCTTAGAAACCTAATATTAGAAGTTCAGGTTTCTTTTCTTTATATTGGGCTCCCAGTAATAACAGATTGCAATCTACAACAGAGCTATTTTATAATACAGTTAGTACGGTCATAATAATTACATTTGTTTACACAGTAGTATCAGTGCAATCAGCTCTGTACAAGGCAATGAGCAGTACTGCAAAGGAACTTTCTCAGAATGCTTTAATGTCAGTTTATACCTTTCAAGGTAACAGATGAAAGTGAGTGAAGAAATGGAGAAATAGACTGGTATTGCAACTCTGTGTTCTATTACCAGCCATGGAGGGGCATTTTTGAAAGGGACGTCCAAGTTGCGACTTGGACATCCTTGCAAAATGGCGAAATCCAGGGGCAGGGAAACCCGTATTTTCAAAAGATGGACGTCCATCTTTGGTTTGAAAATACCGTCAGAGATGTCCATATCCTTAAATTTGGACGTCCCTAGACATGGACGTTTCTGACTTTCGGCGATTTTCGAAACCAAAGATGTCCTGTCAAAAATGTCCTAAGGCAAGCCATTTGGGCGTGGGAGGAGCCAGCATTTGTAGTGCACTGGTCCCACTGACATGCCAGGACACCACCGGGGGCACCCTAGGGGGCAATGCAATGGACTTCATAAAATGCTCCCAGGAACATAGAGCGAAGATACATACCTATAGCAGGTATTCTCCAAGGACAGCAGGCTGATTGTTCTCACATGTGCGTCGACGTTCGCGTTGGCCTGGGAATCGGACAGCTATTTTGCAAGCAAAATATTTTAAAAAACTTTCCAGAGTCTTCTGGCGTGCGTGCACTGCGCATGCGCTGCCGTCTTCCCACCCATCGCGTGAGCGTTCCCGCTCAGTTTAATCAAAAAGCAAAACAACAAACAACAACTCCAAAGGGGAGGTGGGCGGCGGGTTTGTGAGAACAATCTGCCTGCTGTCCTCGGAGAATACCTGCTACAAGTATGTATCTTTGCTTTCTCCGAGGAGGATCTCAAGTACTTTGGGAGTCCTTTGGGATTCCTTCTGAACCTTCCCCTCCACCAGAAAGGAGACTGTCTCCACCAGAGAGTTTATCCTTTACCTCCTTTGTCCGGGAAATGTCTGCGGCTATTCCCTTCCCTATGGAGGTTGAGGATGAGCCCAGGGCTGAGATGCTCGAGGTCCTGGAGAGGCTGCAACGGCTCCTTTGCATAATGTACTCAAGGAAGTCCTTATGCGAAACTGGTCGTTCCCCGTGATCCCGAAGAGAACTGAATCCCAATATTGGATCCACGGGGAACCTGGATTGATGAAGTCTCAGCTACCTCACAATTCCATGGTGGTGGACTCCGCTCTCAAAAGACCTAAGAGTAATAGGGACTATGCCTTGGCTCCCCAAGGCAGAGAATCTAGAACCTTGGACTCTTTTGGGAGGAAGGCTTATCAGGCCGCTATGCTCGCTGCCAAAATCCAGACACACCAGCACTTCACGAGCATCCACTTGCAACTGTCTAGTTTGGTTGATGCGCTCCCTCCGGAGCAGGCCGAGCCTTTTCGCCAGGTGGTCAGGCAGCAGAAGGCATGTCAAAAATTCCTGGCCAGGGGTACTTTCAACACTTTTGATGTAGCATCCAGAATCTCTGCCCAAGGTATAGTGATGCGCAGACTCTCATGGCTGCGTGTCTCTGACCTGGATCATTCGGTCCAGCAGCGGATGGTGGATGTTCCTTGCTGGGGGGATAACCTTTTCGGTGAGAAAGTAGAGGATCTGGTTGACCAGCTCAAAAAGCACAATGATGCTATGGATTCTCTCTCCCGCCGGCCGTCTTCTGCTACTACCTTCTCATCCAGGAGGTTTTTTGGAGGGAAGAGGAGTGCTCCCTATTCCTATGCTAGGCGTAGGTAAACTCCTGCTTCTTGGCAGCCTGTACAGGCTCAGTCCCAGCTTGCTCGTTCTCATCAACAGCGTGCGCCTAAGGCCTCTGCAGCTCCCCAGCAAAAGCAAGGGATGGGCTTTTGACCGGCTCCAGTTCACCATAGTCTCAGAAAAAGTGTCCGTGTCGGGTTGATATTTTTTCACCAAAGGTGGCCTCTCATAACCTCCGATTGGTGGGTTCTTCAAATAGTCCGGTCAGGATATACCTTCAATCTGGAATCCAAACCTCCAAATTGTCCACCGGGAGCTCATTCTTACAGTTCCCAGCACAAACAGGTACTTGCAGAGGAACTCTCCGCCCTTCTACAGGCCCAAGCGGTTGAATCCGTTCCACCAGGGGAAGAATGCCTGGGATTCTATTCCAGGTACTTCCTTGTGCAAAAGAAAACAGGGGGGATGCGTCCCATCCTAGACCTAAGGGCCCTGAACAAATTTCTAGTCCGAGAAAAGTTCAGGATGGTTTCCCTGGGCACCCTTCTTCCCATGATTCAGGGAAAACGATTGGCTATGCTCTCTGGACTTAAAGGATGCTTACACCCACATCTCGATACTCCCAGCTCACAGGAAGTATCTTCGATTTTGGCTAGGAACATAGCACTTTCAGTACCGTGTACTGCCTTTTGACCTGGCATCTGCGCCCCGAGTGTTTACCAAATGCCTAGCTGTAGTCGCAGCATCGCTACGCAGGCTGGGAGTGCATCTGTTTCCTTATCTCGATGATTGGCTGGTGAAGAGCACCTCGGAGGAGGGTGCTCTGGAGTCCATGCGAATAACTATTCGGGTGCTAAAGCTACTGGGGTTCGTCATAAATTATCCCAAGTCCCATCTCACCCCAGTCTAAAAATTGGAATTCATTGGAGCCCTGTTGAACACTCAGATAGCTAGAGCTTACCTTCCCGAGGCAAGGGCGGACAACCTTCTGTCCCTGGTGTCCAGGGTTCGAGCGTCCCAGCAGGTCATGGCTCGGCAGATGTTGAGACTTCTGGGGCACATGGCTCTATAGTTCATGTAACTCCCATGGCACGTCTACATATGAGATCAGCTCAATGGACCCTAGCTTCCCACTGGTTTCAAGCTGCAGGGGATCTAGAAGATATAGTCCAACTGTCCACAAGTTTTCGCAATTCTCTTCAGTGGTGGACGATTCGATCCAATTTGACCATGGGGCAACCATTCCAAGTTCCTCAGCCACAGAAAGTGCTGACGACAGATGCGTCTCTCCTGGGGTGGGGAGCTCATGTAGATGGGCTGCACACTCAGGGAGCCTGGTCCTTTCAGGAAAAAGGTCTGCAGATCAACCTCCTGGAATTAAGAGCGATCTGGAACGCTCTAAAGGCTTTCAGAGATCGGCTGTCCAATCAAGTCATCTTAATTCAGACAGACAATCAGGTTGCCATGTACTACACCAAAAAGCAGGGGGGCACTGGATCTCACCCTCTGTGTCAGGAAGCCGTTCAGATGTGGCTTTGGGCATGCCGTCACGGCATGTTTCTCCAAGCCACTTATCTGGTAGGTGTAAACAACAGTCTGGCCGACAGACTGAGCAGGATAATGCAACCTCACAAGTGGTCTCTAAACATGGGCGTAGTCTGAGCGTGGGGCACCCCCTTGGTGGATCTTTTTGCCACTCAGATCAATCACAAGGTCCCTCAGTTCTGTTCCAGGCTTCAGGCCCATGACAGACTAGCGTCAGATGCCTTTCTCCTGCATTGGGGAACAGGCCTTTTGTATGCGTATCCTCCCATACCTCTAGTAGGGAAGACTTTGCTAAAACTCAAGCAAGACTGCGGAACCATGATCCTGATAGCGCCTTTTTCGCCGCGTCAGATTTGGTTCCCTCTTCTTCTGGAGTTGCCCTCAAAAGAACCGTGGAGATTGGAGTGTTTTCCAACCCTCATCACTCAGAACGAGGGGTCGCTTCTACATCCCAACCTCCAGTATCTGGCTCTCACGGCCTGGATGTTGAGAGCTTAGAATTCGCCTCCTTGGGTCTTTCAGAGGGTGTCTCCCGAGTCTTGCTTTCTTCCAGGAAAGATTCCACAAAGAGGTGTTACTCTTTTAAATGGAGGGGGTTTGCTGTCTGGTGTGACAGCAAAGCTCTAGATCCTCTTTCTTGTCCTACACAGACCCTGCTTGAATACCTTCTACACTTATCAGAGTCTGGTTTCAAGACCAACTCTCTAAGGATTCACCTTAGTGCGATTAGTGCTTATCACCGCCGTGTAGAGGATAAGCCTATCTCTGGACAGTCTTTAGTTGTTCACTTTATGAGAGGTTTGTTTTGTCAAAGCCCCCTGTCAAACCTCCTCCAGTGTCATGGGATCTCAACGTCGTTCTCACCCAGCTGATGAAACCTCCTTTTGAGCCAGTGAATTCCTGCCATCTGAAGTACTTGACCTGGAAGGTCGTTTTCTTGGTGGCTGTTACTTCAGCTCGTAGAGTCAGTGAGCTTCAGGCCTTGGTAGAGCATGCACCTTATATCAAGTTTCATCACAACAGAGTAGTCCTCCACACGCACCCTAAGTTCCTGCCAAAGGTGCTGTCGGAGTGCTATCTGAACCAGTCAATTGTCTTGCCAACATTCTTTCCCCGTCCTCATACCCGCCCTGGCGAAAGCAGTTTGCACACCCTTTAGACAGTCCGCCCAGTTATTTGTCTCTTTCGATCCCAACAGGAGGGGAGTCGCCATCGGAAAATGCACAATCTCCAATTGGCTAGCAAATTGCATATCCTTCACTTACGCCCAAGCTGGGCTGACTCTGGAGGGCCATGTCACGGCTCATAATGTTAGAGCCATGGCTGCGTCAGTGGCTCACTTAAAGTCAGCCTCCATAGAGGAGATTTGCAAGGCTGCAACGTGGTCATCAGTCCACACATTCACATCTCACTACTTCCTCCAGCAGGATACCCGACGCGACAGTCGGTTTGGGGAGTCGGTGCTGCAGAATCTGGTCGGGGTTTAGAATCCAACTCAACCCCCCTAGACCCATTTTTCTTCTGTTCCAGGCTGCACACTCTTAGTTAGTTGTTTATGTTTTCAGGTCAATCTATGTTATGTTCTCGCTGTTGCGAGGCCCAATTGACCAATGTTCATTGTTTTGAGTGAGCCTGGGTGCTAGGGATACCCCACTGTATTCCATACAACAAAAGGTGCACGTTCCCACAAACCATCTTTCTCTTTTGATCTAGGCACAGGGAAAAAAAAGAATTTAAATGCTCCCAGGTTTCAACATAATTCATGTTTAATGTGAGATATAAATAAATAAAAATTCTGAATGTTGAGCACCTGATTCTCATAACATGATGTCTGTTTTAGTGTCCCTTTACTAGGAGAAAAAAAATATCTGCACGAATGTAACACATGCTAGAGTGTCCCTATAACCAGCCCCTCGAAATGACTACGATTTATACCAAATTACTACTCTACCTATGAAAAGTTGTTCCGTTATTATACTTCCTCTGTGTACATCCGTATGCTGCAGAAGCTGGCATGTTTGAAAATATAAGTGAGATTAAATAAAAATGCTACAAACAGTAAAGAACAACAATGTGGATGCAGCAGCTCATAGGTTTGTTTGCTTTGTTTTGAGTGTACACAGAATAACAACTGAATGGGGAAAGGGAACCACAGAATAACCTAAGTGGCTTTCAACTTTTTGATGTCATGCTGTCACCTGTTCTCAATCAAACCTCCTTGGAGGTAACAGTGCCTGGTATGTGCCATGAACTTCCTGCAGTTAGCTCTTCACGCCCAATCTCTGTCCTGCCCTGCCTAGTTACCACCCCTTAATACAAAATGCTCTTAATATGCTAATTAGTATGTGCTAACACTGAAATAATGCAAAACCACTTATTGATCTTGTGCAGGTTAATTCATGTGTTAACTGCCTAATAAACTTTAGTAAACAGATCCCTATGTTACTCCAAAAGTGAAGAAAATTCAGAACATTTACTTCTATCTAATTTATACCTTTATCATCTCATCAGAACTCTGATACTAATTTATACAGTGCTACAAAGAAAACACCGCTACATTTAGCTATGGCAATCAAGCCTTTACCTTCTTCAGGTACCCTTTCTTTTGAGGAAATCAATACAAACAAGAAGAAACAGAAGACTGCTATGAGCAGGGCAAGTAATATCAAAATGATAGTAGACAGATTCACGAAGAAAACATATACATTTAAAAGAGGACATGAAAAAACTAGAAAATCAAATGATGCTTTTTTGTTTGGCATTAGTATCCTATGCTTTTTAAGCAACCATCATTCAGAAATGAAAAAGGCAGGGAGGACACTTTTGAATAAAGAATTCTGAAAACTATGATCTTGGATATTTAAAAAGATTTAGATTCTACAACTATTATTTAAGGTGAAAGAGGTAATACGGAGAATATGTGCAAACATATTAATTTAGGGTAGAGATGAATTGCTTATTACGTTCTTTCATTTCATTATACTAAATAATGAAGGGAGTAATAATGAAAAGCATTCTATGTATAAAACAGTGGACAAAATTACCTGCATTGTTCTTCAACCCAAGTAATTTTGCCTGCATTGCTAAGAGGCAGAGAGAGGGTGGGGAACAATGTGCTTAGCTTTGAACAATCAAAACTATGTACATTGTTTCTGACAGAAAAATTAGCCACAGAGAAGAGGTCACAATTGTTCCTGGGTGATTTTTCAAGGGCAGTGCATACATACTTTTGCTTTCATACTTCCTACAAACCCCACGTGTTAAATTTACATGTGAAGTTTGAAATACCAAATATGATGTAAAGTAGAGTAATTTGATTAGTGAAAATCAAAACAATCTTCTGTGTGTGCAAATGAGAAATCGCATTGAGGGCAAGGAAAATCATTCTGAGCTGCAAATGATTGATATATAGTATATTTATCACAGGCAATCAATCTCCCTCAGTTTGCAGGTGATGTAAATTCACCACCCACCTTATCAGAATGCAATCCGTTGTGAAGGTTCTCATGAGAGTGGAATTCTAAAAGGGTAACTATTATTTAAATTGAGGGGCTGGGACCACCATTGCAGCAAATGTGGCATTAGAGCAGTAATTTCTGTTCTCCTGGACATTGTAGGGGTCCTGCTTTCTTACCTTTGCTGGTCAGAGGCCTGGCAAGCCTGAACCATCTTTTCCTGATCTAATAATATGGATTCTTTAGCTGAAGCCAGCTTTCTACAAAGGAAAACTACTACTTAGCATAGCAGTGCTGGCTTAATCCAAGAACATGTGTTTATGTGCACTAGCCATCCACCTTATCTCCTGGGAGGCACGGAGGAGCAGTTTTCACAGAGGCTCTAGTACATCTGTGAGAGTCTGACATGTGATTGATAAGATATTCTTGCTGGAATCACAAGGCCTCATTGTCATGACCCTGGGTATCTGCTGAACAGAGATACATGGTTGGTGATTGGTCCATGTGTATCACCTGCTACAGAGGAATGTCAATGCTGGGAATGACAGAGAAAATGTAAAAAAAAAAAAAAAAGGAGAAGGAAGAGAAGATTGGAGAGTGAATGGATCTCTCTCAGAGGAGATAGAGAGACTGATTTGTCAAACACCTGTGAACTGTGATTCCTTGGCTAAGAGCTGACAAGGTCAAATTCAGCTGCAGTCTGATGGTTTGCCCAGAGCTGCACAGAGCAGAGACCTTTGGACTTACTTTCCTGAACCAGACAGGTTTGCAGGAGGTATCTGCTGGAGCCTAGAAGTGGAGCCAATTTTTCACATCACCTGAAGTCAGGGACCTAAGGACCACAAGGGTGAGAGCAGGAATTTTCCTCTTATGCTTCAGGGTGTAGTTAGTCTTGGTTTTGCCTGTGAAGGACTAGTTTGTCTCAGGACTTGTGGTCAGTAACCTAACTTTGCTACTAGTGGTAATCTTTTCTTAGGATATATTATAGTTGTGTAATTATTTATAGTTACATGCTAGTTACATGACTATAATCAGTTTATTTTTGGTGTAGTAATCAGTATATTTTGATAGTGTACAGAGTTTTGTAACTTGCTTTGCATTTTGCCATATTGTTATTTTTATATCTATAATAAATAATATATTTCTATTTTGGCATTATTCCTTTCATTGGTGGTGCAGCCTGGCAGCAGAGCCTAAGGGCCACATGAGGTACTGATCATATCCTTAACAAACGAGTCCAGAATAATTACTTTCTAAGTGATTTTCTGTTATCTGATATAAGTACCTCTACAACACAGGATAAAGCGAACGATTCCACTGGAACTTTAGATGTCATTCGCACTCTTGGAAAAGGCAGTACATGCACTGAAGCTGCTAGGACTTTGAAGATATCTCAAGCTGATGACCTGTGATTGACTAAAAGCTGTTAAGCTGGTGCAACTAGACATAATTGAAGGTCTTTGAGTATGAAGGCTCAACTTTGGCATGTTACTAAACATGCCCCTATAAACTTAAGATCCTGTTTCAGTTCTAGACTGGGCTTTTCCATATTTATCAGGAAACCTAGGGATCGAAGGTAAGCAATGGATTGCTCTGTTGAATGCTGTGCAGCCTGGCAAGTTCTGGCTGAAATCAGAATATCATCCAAATAGGGGTAAATGCAAAGACTTTCTTCATAAATGTGCTATTGCTTGGGCCAAACACTTTGCGAAGATGCTGTGCACTATCAAGAGGCGAAGGGAAGAACTCTATCTCAGCCACTGTGTATGTTCCAGTGTTCTGTGTCTGCTCCTCTCAGGCCTTCTGGGTATGCTGCATCTGGCCAGCAGCAGATGCACCAATAGTGTGGACAATAACTGTTGTTCCCACAGCAGCACTTACAGGCTGAACAGTATACATGTTCCAAGGACTTTTTGACACTATCCATACCAATGCAGTTGAGTTTGAGATTGCTGATTGGGTTGGTCCTGGCCTGGCTGGAGTATAGAAGTCACATGACATACTGCAAGGCTTACTCAACCAAACTGGGAGAAACCTGTTGCTTAGTCCTTTGATTGAAACAGACCCTCGGGTTCATATAGGGGTGAATGTTGGAGCATAATTTAATTTTAATTCTGGCATTTATAATCCACTTAACCATCAAGTTCAAGGCGGAGAACAATCATACATTATAAGAGGGTACTTTCTTTGTCCCTAGAGGGCTCACAGTCTCGGTTTTTGCCCAGAGTCACAAGAAGCTGCAGTCGGAATTGAACCCAGTTCTGAGGCTACTGTACTAACCACTAGGCTACTCCTAAAGGTTACTACTGTGGGCTTTGATCCCGGTATTCTAGGTTCAATTCGCACAGATCCTCGTGACTTTGGGCAAGTCACTTAACCCTCCATTGCCCCAGATTAAAAAAAAAAAGTACCTGTATATAATATGCAAACCACTTGATTATTACCTTTCTATGGTAATAATCAAAGTGGTTTGCATATACCATGCCCCTTTAATCTGTCAAGATGAGCATAAAACAGTAATGACAAAATGTGTATCCATTGTAGAATTATGCGCAGTCATGCACTATGGAATGGGTCAAAAGGCCAGAGATTGATAAGCCTGCATGACTCTGGAATTTATTATCTCTGGAATTTATGGTCTATTATGATTATGATACCCTTACAGGCAAGCAGGCTTGGCAAAGAAACTAGTGTAAACAAAAAGGGAGAATGTGGTTTAAACATGTTAAGGAAAGCAGATGGTGAGAATCAGATAATAATCTATGAGAAGGATGATTTGCAGAAAAAGTCATGTGAATCATTGTCTGAAACAAACAATATAAGCGGCTGAATCAGAACAGTATTTCAGAGAAGCAGTCACAGTAAACAGCTTTTTATGTAACTGTACTGATCTCTCATGAGAAACTATAATTGTATCTGTACTTGGTAAGTAAATAAAATCGACTTTCTCATATACAGTAGCCTTGGTTTCTTTTATCCTCCCAAATTGTGGATGGCTGGTACATACTACTATTTGGGAAAGGGAACAAGGAGCCCAAAAACACCATAAAAATGTTAGGGGGCCACTAAAATGTGGCAGATTGTGAATGAAAACATTTTTAAGGAGCTACCAACCCTGTGTTGGCTAGACTCAAGGACTAGAGGTTCTAATGGAATCAACCTTCCAGAGAACCAGTGGAGGAGTAACCTAATAGTTAGAGCTAAGAACTGAAGAAGTTAGAGTTCAAATCCATGCTTTCCCACAATTTGTCTTTGAGATCCTGGAAAAGTCGCTTCACCTTCAGTTGCATTAAGTACAGATTAACTGCAAACACTCTAGAGATTGGGAAATACTTATTGCACTTGCATGCAACTCACCTTGAATTCAGGTTTGTAAAGCAAGTTAAGATAATAATTAAATCCATTGCTCTCAACCCGTTATGAATGAGCTAGAAAAATAAAAGGAGGAAACTACAAGCATCTCTTCCTGCCTCTGAAAACGAATACCCAGGTCAGTAGCAACTGAAACATGAATACAGTATGAATGGAATCACTAATAAATAAAAGTTTAATAAGATGAAAGAAGTGTAGATATGCTAAAAGAAGGCAATCATTTATTTTTAAAAGAAAACAGCTTAAAATAAAAATATATCAGGGCAACAAAAAACAAAGACCTAACAATATAACAAAGAAAATAAGTGAAGAACCCCCCCCCCCCCCCCCCCCCAAAATCAATAATGCCAAAGGTGAGACGGTTGGAGGGTATCAACAATGTGGGGAGGGCGGGGTGAAGAAAGATCCATCCCCCACTCCCCAAGGCGATGCAGTGAATCTTACCAGAGGGCGCTGTAGTTGCTCTCAGCAGCTCTTGACGCACTGCATGCTATTCCTCGCGTCCCCGCCTGCGGAGCACGTTCTTCCCGGGCCCCGAACACTGCGAGCAGGCGCAGGAGGGGGGAGGAGCCTGCTTGGTCGGGCCAAGCGCCGCACGCACTCAGACAATGGCCCTGCTTGACTGAGTCACGCCCACCGCAACTCACGCGTGCCGTTACTGCGGTGACGGTGGCCGCCTCCAGTCCGGTGCAGAGGGGTTGGGTGGAGTGCGAAGCAAGGGCTAGTGGTGTGCGTTTTTGGGTGTAGAGGGGCCGAGGTGCAGTACTCGGTAAAATCAGAGATGGAGTTTTTATTTTCTCCCTCTCCTGTCCGGGCCTGCCCTCTAGTCAAGGAATGAAAGAGAAACTAATTTGCGTTCACCATTGCCAGGGTTTGAGTATGAAATGGTAGTGCTGAAGCTTGTATTCCTTCTTCCTTGGCATTCCACACACACCCTGTTGAGCAGCAGAGTTCAGCCTAGGTTACGCAGCCAAGGCAGGATTAATACATAGGAAAACTAGGTACAACTCTCTAAGACCTAAAGTAAAGAGGGCAGCCTCAGACCTGCCAAGTGTCTCACTTGAAAAAAATGATAAACGTCTGACAAGCAAGACATTTGGGGAGCCGGGTAGGATTGCTAAACTAGTTTTAAAAAAATAAGGAAAGACAGTGCCTGGCAAAGCCTTTAACTCAGCAATAACATTGTTACTAATTTACCAGCAGTCATCTTCCCAAGCTGTAGTTATGCACTACACTTCTCTACCAGGGTTGCCATATAAAAAAAAAAATTCCCACACAAAACCCGGCCAAAAACAGCACACACCCCACCCCCGACATCATCACCCCCGCCCCTTCCGTCATCACCCCCACCCCGCCGTCATCAACCCCACCCCTTCCGTCATCACCCCCTGCCCCCGCTGTCATCAGCCCCACCCCTTCCGTCATCGCCCCCGCCCAATGTCACAAACCCCGCCTCTGTCACCATTAGCCCCACCCACCCCCCGCCAGCCGAAAAACCGCCCAAAAAACCGCAACCCACCGCAGGCAAAAGTTACCCACGGCGGGTTGCGGAAAACTGCCCAATTGGGTGGGAAAACCGCCTATCTGGCAACCCTGTTCTCTACATGTTTCCAATATAGAGGCGTAGCCAGACACCCAATTTTGGGTGGGCCTGGGCCCAAGATGTGTGGGCAGAACTCCGCCTTGTCCCACAAGTAATTTGGTCTCTCTCTCTCTTGCCTGTATGCCATATGGTCTCTCAAGCATCCCCCTCCCCCGCATACCTTTTAAATAGCAGATTTTCACTGACAATGAGCAGCAACTAATACACTGTGCTCATGTTGTCCCCACAGCCTTCCCTCTGATGCAGTTTCCTGTTTCTGCATAAGCAGGAATACATCAGAGGGAAGGCTGCAGGGCCGGTGCAAACAGTATGTATCAGTCGCTGCTTGTAGCAGGCAAAGATCTGCTATTTAAAAGGTATGCAGGAGGGACAGTTGGGAGTTTTCAGCTGGTGGGGCTTGGGAATCCCTGCCAGCCACATTAGAGATGTGCTGCTATTGGGTGGGCCTAAACCCAAAATGGATGGGCCTGGGCCCACCCTTGGCTACGCCACTGTTCCAATACCTCCCCAAACCTCTTAAATCCACATCATCCCTCGCTGCCTGCTTCTACTTCTCCCTGTCTTGCACAGAATTTCACTCCCTGCTCTCTCCGACCAGGTTCATCTCATCAAATCAGCCCAGGGAAACTGCAAGAGATGATTGTAGGTATGGGAGCAGGTTGTGAGCAAGTGCGTGCATAGAATAAATCGGTGCCTACAGGGCCGTGCCTAGGGTCTCTGGTGCCCCCCTGCAGACTATCAGTTGCCCCCCCCCCCCCCGTGAAAATGATCGCTCACCACTTGCCACACTGACAGGAATTGTCAGCAATATTCTTAGAAACAAATTGCTTTACATTGCAAAATAAGATAGCAGATGTAAATTCTCAAAGTGGACATATTCCAAACACTAAAATGAAAATAAAATGATTTTTTTCTACCTTTGTTTTCTGGTGACTTTCTTTTTCTGATCATGCTGGCCCAGTATGTGATTCAGCTGCTATCTGTCCTCTTAACTCCGTTTCCAGGGCTTCCTTTCCATTTATTTCTTTCCTTTCCTCCTTTCTTCTTCATTTCTGGTCCTCAGCTTCTGCCTATTTTCTTCATCCATGTGCAGTTTTTCTCCTCTCTTCCTTTTCCCTCATTTCATCTCCTTCATCTCTCTTCCCTCCCCTCTATGTCCAGCAATTTCTCCTCTCTCCCTGAGCCCTGCCCTCTCATCCATGCCTCTCTGTCCCCTCCATTCATCCCTATCCAGCAATTCCCCTCACTCCCTGAGCCCTGCAGTTCATATCCATCCATGCCCATCTGTCCCCTGCCCCCTCCATTCATCCCTATCCAGCAATTCCCCTCTCCCTTCCATGAACCCTGCCCTCGCATCCATGCTCCTCTCTCCCCTGCCCTCCCGCTCCCATGTCCCAACTGCCCGCCCTCTTCTCCTCTCCCAACATCCCTTTCCTTTTTTTTCTTTTAAATTTACCTCCGTCCAGCAGCGCAGGTGCAGCGTCAGTGAAGGAGGCGGCGCTCCCGACGTGTCTAGCCTTCCCTTCACTCAGTGTTCCGCCTTCTTCAGACATCAAGGAAATGACATCAGAAGGCTGCGCTGCCGGACGGAGTTAAATTTAAAAGGAGAAAAAAAAGGAAAGGGATCTTGCGGGAGAGAAGAGGGCGGGCAGTTGGGCAATGGGAGCGGGAGGGCAAGGTAAGCATAGTGAGGCAGCGCCCCCCTGCCATGCTTACCCCGCTGGCACAGCCCTGGGTGCCTACTTGCTGTCCTTTCTGCTTCTTGGTTTTGATCAGGAAACAAAGGCTGTGAGAATGCAATAACTCTCTGCCCCCACATGCATTAGCAGCCTGTTCCACCAGCCATACCCAAAAGCAGTCCCTAGAGTTTCTCCAAGCCATTTTAAGCCAGGTGAGTTGGGAAGAGGTCTGCCTTGAAAGAAAGGGATAAAACCATAAATGAAAATTCCATGGGACTAGGATAACAAAGTGAATGAGGGCTCAAATGTCTGTTTGCCTGGGACCCATTATAATAGTAATCCAGCCTTGGTCCCTGCAGTAAATAAAACCTGAGTTGCCAGGAGACATAGCAGTTCAGGTTTGATGTAGTCCTGCAGTGGGCTGAGAATATAGGAGTGTGGCTCACATTCCATTGTGGCTCCTTATTATCTCGGGCAACTTCCAAGGACATGAACATACTGTACCTAAATGCAACTCCCCTTCAGCTACAACTGGGGGGGGGGGGGGGGGGGGGGAGGTGTCGGCTAAATCCAAAATCCATTTTCCCTTCCTTATATATTTTGATACTTGTACAGGTTTCCAAATGGAAGAATCTGGACTTCAAAATTCCACTCTTGCAGTAAAACCACATGTAGCCAAAGTGTTATTGTGAACATAGATTTAGACACTTCTTGTCAAATTGTATGTTTCTGTGAATCCTTAAGTGAAAGGACAGTGATGCAACATTTACATGATACATTGTTAATACGTCATCTTGTAAATCATAATGCATAAATTACTGTTTATTTCCAGATTTCTACAGATTAAGATATATGGTAAAAATTTGGAGACTGAAAAAGCAATGCTGCACAACAATGGCCCCGCTCTCTCCTGGCTTTTTTATTCTGGGAGGTGGAGTCTTTACCAACCAGTCCTCTTTCAAAAAATAAATAAATTCATAAAACTGCAATCGCTCCCTGACCCTCAAAACTGTAAATGCACCCCTACTTCTACCCTAAATTGTGGTCTCATTCCATCCCTGTTTCTGCAATGCCCTCCGGATGGCTCTTTAAATTTGAAGAAAATAATCCCCTCTCTAACCATACACCTCCCACCCCCAAGTTTTCTGGCTCTCCCTCTCTTTTTCAGATGTTTAAAAAAATATTTAATAGGATGGAGGGAGGGTAGTGATCAGTTGCTGGTGGACGGAAACCATTTTTTTTAAACATTAAACTATTAGAGGAAGGGAGGAAATGGATTACACTTCACAGGGCATTATTTTTTTTTTCACTTAAGCCTTGGGTTGGAGGGGTGGGCAGGAAGGGATAGGACTAATTTAGGCTTGTTATTATAGAGGGAGATGCTCAAAGATTACCATGCTTGCAATGTTTCATTTAGACTGGTTTTGGCCAGTCTAAATGAAACATTGTGTGGCTAATGTACAGAGGCTTTCGGCCACTGCTTTACAGTGCATGGAAGCAGTGACAAAATGTCCCATGCTAATGATCTCACTGGTATTAAAATGAGCTCATTAGTGATTCCATACAATGCACAAAGAAACAGCACACAGAAAGCCCCTGTCCTAGTGACTAAAATCTACTAACAGCTCCGGCGCTGACAGCTTTTAGTTGTTGACAGGGTGACTTTTACAGCCCTCTCTGCTTATTTCTTATGTTAAGAGCCAATTAAGCTTGGGGAAGCAAATAGTTTTGCTTCAATTTGAAATTTCTGTTGCATCTGATATGGTGGATCATAAATTGATCCTGGAAAGGCTGAGTGGAATAGGTATTGGGGGCTCTGTGAAGTGATGTGGTGTGGTAGCTGTGTTAGTCCACTTTTAAAGGTAATACATAGAAATAAATCAGAACACATAAAAGAAAATAAGATAATACCTTTTTTATTGGACTAACAATACATTTTTTGATTAGCTTTCGAAGGTAACCCTTCTTCAGATCGGAGTTAGTGTTGGGTAGGACAATGTTCTATCCCAATTTTGGTTTTCAGGTTGTGGGGTGCCTCAAGGCTCCCCATTTATCTCCTCTTCTTTTTAAAATTTGTATGGCATCCTTAGGTAGTATTCAGCCAAATGTGGATGAGATGTTATCCTATGCAGATGATATTTTGCTGTTAGTGCCAGGGTCTGAAAATCTACACGACATTGAAGATAGAATATCTCTTTGTATGGAAAAGATTCAACTTTGGGCCTTAGAAAATATGTTGAAACTCAACTTTGGTTTAGTAGCTCTAATCTTGCTGTACCTGTCCAGCTTTGGAGGAAGACAATCTTTAAACTGAAGCAATTAAAATTGATAATATCATATTTTGATCAGTCTGTTTATGCCCTATTGGTCCAGATGTTGATCCTCTTCCATACCTGGATTACTGGAATGTGCTTTTTTGGGGATTAATTGGCCAAACGGTTAAGGAAATTGCAAAACACAACTAGTAGGCTGAAATTTAACCTTAGGAAATTTGATAATATTTCTTCTTATAGGTTAGCACTTCATTGGCTCCCAGGGCAGCAGAGAATCTTGTTTAAATCTGTCTGCACCGTGTTCCAGGCCACCTATGGTCTTTCATCGTCTTTAGTTATTGATTTAGTCTGTATTTCTATGAACAGATTTTCTAGGCGGTTGAATAACCTCTTGATTTTTCCATCTGTGGCTCTGAAGGGGGTTCAGTTCTTTAAAATAGCCAATACTATTTTTTTTTGTTTCATGATTCCTTATTGGAATTCTCTTTCTACTGTTATTGGAACTGAAACCAATTACAGTAGTTGTCCTTTCATAAAATCTTAAAGACTTGTTTGCCTAAATGCATGTTATGGATGTTTGGTTTTTATTGAGTTCTAATCTTCACACTGTATTATGATAGTGGGTTTATTGTAATGTAATTGTATAATTTTATGTGATGTAAACCGCGCTGAACTCTTTTAGGGGAGTTATGTGGTATATAACAACTATATTGATCTTGATTTATGCTGGATGCTCCCAGCTGAGGACTGAAAGCCCTCATTGATTGCAGCAGTATAGGGCAGAGAGGGTCATCGCCATTTCCAAGCTTATGGGCAGCTCAAGCCCCCTGCACTTGTTCACTGGACATGCACACAAGAGCTATGCCTACCTCATAGTTCTTGTGGGCATGCACCAAGAACGTTCCAACCCCTTTACCAACCAATGCTCAACACTAACAGCAGGCATATAATTTGCATGCTGTTAAGAGTTGAGCATTGGTAGCTGTTTGTTTCGTGTTGTGAGAGCCGGCATATTCCAGCACTGTAGGGAACAGTGCCAGAGTTCTGTGCATCACCCCCACAGTTTCTAAACTGGCTCTCCAAGTTAGGCAGCTTCAGTTGAAAATCATCATTAGCCACCTAGTGATATTTCAGAAGTTAAAATTAGGAAATTAGCCTGGTCAGTTTTCAGAAGCTTTAATCTAGTTAAATCCTTACTTGGCCAGCTAGGCCCCTTTCATTATTGATCTGAATGCACATATGCAGCTGCTGTGGTGCCACCATCCTGTGTTTTTACTCATACCTTTTTAAACAGGAGTGGAGGAATAGCCTCATGCTTCAAGCAAGGGACTGAGAATAAGAGGAGTGCGGTTCAAATCCCACTACAGCTCCTTATGATCTTGGGCAAGTCATTTAACCCTCCACTGTCTCAAATACAAACTTAGCTTGTAAGTCCACTAGGGACAGGGAAAACACCTACCATACTTGAATGTAACTTGCCTTGGAAAAAGGCATGAGCTAAATGCTTAAAATAAATCCCCCACCTTGTTGTCTTCACAGTATACTTTATTTTCCAGGGTTAGTACCTAATTCACTAAAATTAGATATTGCCCAATTATCCTTCATTTCCTCTACACAAAGTCTAATAATAAGTGCACGCTCCTCCATAATCTAAATTTTAGATTTCCTAGCTAATTTAGGCGTAAATATGTGCAAGATACTTTGAGGCCCAATATTTCTGTCTCTATAAGACCTTTTGCTGTACATACCAATGCTGTATTTTTTTAATATCTACACTCCACTTATAACAATGACATGTTTTTCACCAAAATATCAAGCTAGCAAACAGGGCAGAACTCCTACAGAAAAGAAGTATAAGCAAGATGAAGTTGCACAAGCTCATAAAGTTACAACAGCATGTTTCTGACACCTGGCAGGATACAGGTATCATGTCTGTAATATACTTTTCAGAATCTGTCACACAATTAGATCGGTGCAGAATACTTTCTATGGAGCAGAATGGATACCCAGCAACATAACTGCCTGGTTTCACACATCAATGCCAAAAGGAGGGGGAGGACCGACTGCATATATTTTAGAGCCCGTGAAAGGCATAAAAATCATGTTACTCTTCAATTTCCCTGTGACCAGAGAAAGCTAAAGTAACTTTCAATCCAAGCTCTGATTTCGAAAGTGTGCTCTTGTGTTGGCTGCTCTGTTTTCTTCTGTGTTACTGTGCCATCTGTACCACAACAGCCTTCCATGCTTTGTCCTTATCAAAGTCCTTCATTGTGCTATTGGACACCTACAGGCAAAGGAGACAAAAGTCTTTGTGAGCAAGATACAGAATTTATATACAATAGACAATTTTTTCATCTTTTAGTTAGACTTATAATGGAATATAAATATGTGTATACACACACACACATGTAGTGATTCACAAATGTCAGAATGTTTCATAGGGGGTTAGGTATACTGATAAGGAACAGTTGAAGTGGCTAGTGTGTCAACTTATATCTTTGTTGTCATAAGATTCATTTCTAATTTTGTCATAAGATTCATTTCTAATTTAAGAGAACATCTGAATGTCTGGCCCTCGGAAGCACCTGTACCAATGAAGTCGTGATCCTTTTTGTAGAGGCCCTTTTATAAAAACTTAGCTTGCACTAAATACAAATGAGACAAAAGTCTTTGTGAGCAAGATACAGAATTTATATACAATAGACAATTTTTTCATCTTTTAGTTAGACTTATAATGGAATACACACACACATGTAGTGACTCACAAATGTCAGAATGTTTCAAAGGGGGTTAGGTATACTGATAAGGAACAGTTGAAGTGGCTAGTGTGAGTGTCAACTTATATCTTTGTTGTCATAAGATTCATTTCTAATTTAAGAGAACATCTGAATGTCTGGCCCTCGGAAGCACCTGTACCAATGAAGTCGTGATCCTTTTTGTAGAGGCCCTTTTATAAAATCTTAGCTTGCACTAAATACAAAGGGGTCTTTTTAGAAAGCTGTGGCAAAAATAGCCATAGGGCACTCTTACATGGGTCTTTCCCATGTGCTAAGGACACTTTTTCTGCAGCCAGAAAAAGGTGATTTTTCTATTTCCCTAATTAATGGCCATGTGCTAACGTTGCCATTAGTGCGTGGCCATTAACAAAAATAGTGACATAGTCAATGCAACAATTTATAAAAAGCTGAGAAGAGCACTGACTGAATCTGGGATTTGGAGTCTATAAGACTACAAGATGGCAATGTCTTCTGCGGTATGCAAAGTCCAACTCATCACGCTTCATCAAAGAAACTTGCAATAGAGAGCATAGTAGACCAGGTGTTTTTAAATAAAAAGCAAACAGATTTTCAAGATTTTACATTATCACTGTCAACTGCTGAGCAAAATGTAAATAGGAACAACAAACATAGTTTGAAATGTCTATATGCAAATGCCAGAAGTCTAAGAAATACAATGGGAGATTTAGAATATATTGAGTGTCACATGTATGATTATCTTCCAGTTGGTGAGATGTCATATGTTTGCGCCCGATGCAAAGAGCTCCTAGCTCTTAGAGAACATGTCCGTTCTCTTGAGGCTAGAGTAGCAGACTTGGTGGAGCTGAGGGAGACAGAGAGGTACATAGAGGAGACCTACAGGGATGTTGTAGAGAGGTCCCACCTCCAGTCTAGTAGCCCTTGTGCTACCTTGGAGGAGGGAGGTCTCCTAGAAGGACAGCATCACCCTGGTGAAGTAGGAAGTACTCCTGTAGCCAGGACCTGCCCACCAGGGGATGTACTATCCTCTCGCACTGAGGATATGTCTCCAAGTGCTGCCCGGGAGGGAAAGGTTAGGACAGCTGTTGTAGTTGGTGATTCGATCATTAGGCATATAGATAGCTGGGTGGCTGGTGGACGTGAGGATCGCCTGGTGACTTGCCTGCCTGGTGCGAAGGTGGCGGACCTCACGCGTCACCTAGATAGGATTTTAGATAGTGCTGGGGAGGAGTCTGCTGTCTTGGTACATGTGGGTACTAATGACATAGGAAAATGTGGGAGAGAGGTTCTGGAAGCCAAATTTAGGCTCTTAGGTAGAAAGCTCAAATCCAGATCCTCTAGGGTAGCATTTTCTGAAATGCTACCTGTTCCACGTGCAGGGCCCAAGAGACAGGCAGAGCTCCAGAGTCTCAATGCGTGAGACGATGGTGCAGGGAGGAGGGTTTTAGATTTGTTAGGAACTGGGCAACATTCTGGGGAAGGGGGAGCCTATTCCGAAAGGATGGGCTCCACCTTAACCAGGGTGGGACCAGGCTGCTGGCATCGGCATTTAAAAAGGAGATAGAGCAGCTTTTAAACTAGAAATGGGGGGAAGGCTGACAGTCGCTCAAAAGCGCATGGTTCGGGAAAAGGTATCTTGCAAAGATACCTCACAAACAGGGAAGATAGGGTTTCTGGATAGTGAGGTTACACAACAGACCGTGGTAGGCCAGGTGCCCTTAAATACAACTAAAGATCAGACAAAAGATGTCAAATCAATAGTGTCAGGTACTAAGCATCATGCAAATAAGAACAACAAACATACTCTGAAATGTCTATATGCAAATGCTAGGAGTCTAAGAAATAAGATGGGAGAGTTGGAATATATTGCACTAAATGAAAAATTGGATATAATAGGCATTACTGAGACCTGGTGGAAGGAGGATAACCAGTGGGACACTGTCATACCGGGGTACAAAGTATATCGTAATGATAGGGTGGACCGGACTGGTGGAGGGGTAGCATTGTATATTAACGAGAGCCTTGACTCAGATAGATTACAAATTCAGCAGGACACAAATCACACCTTTGAATCACTGTGGGTTGAAATTCCATGTATAAAAGGGAAAAAAATGGTGATAGGAGTGTACTACCGTCCGCCTCGCCAGGATGAGCAGGTAGACACAGAAATGATAAAAGAAATCAGAGACGCGAACAAAATGGGCAATGTGATAATAATGGGTGACTTCAATTATCCAAATATAGACTGGGTAAATGTAACATCGGGACACGCTACAGAGATACAATTCCTTGATGAAATCAAGGACAGCTTTATGGAGCAACTGGTGCAGGAGCCGACGAGAGAAGGAAAAATTCTAGACTTGGTCCTTAGTGGAGCGCATGATCTGGTGAGGGACGTTATGGTACTGGGGCCGCTTGATAACAGTGACCATAATATGATCAGTTTTGACATCGACCTTGAAGTAACTGTACACAGAAAGTCAAATACGTTAGCGTTTAACTTTAAAAAAGGAGACTATGATAAAATGAGAAGAACGGTAAAAAAAAAACTTAGGGGGGCAACTGAGAGAGTAAAAACTGTACAACAGGCGTGGACGCTGTTCAAAAATACCATCCTGGAGGCCCAGGCCATACATATTCCACAAATTAGAAAAGAAAGACGGAAGTCCAAAAGACACCCGGCCTGGTTGAAAAGTGAGGTGAAGGAAGCTATTAGGGCTAAAAGAAACGCCTTCAGAAAATGGAAGAAGGAACCGTCTGAAAATAACAAGAAACAGCATAAGGAGTGTCAAAACAAATGCAAGGCGCAGATTAAGAAGGCCAAGAGGGAGTATGAAAAAAAGATAGCATTAGAGGCAAAAAAACATAGTAAAAAATTTTTTCGGTATATTAAAAGCAGGAAGCCGGCAAAAGAATCGGTTGGGCCGCTGGATGACCGAGGGGTAAAAGGGGCGATCAAGGAAGACAAAGACGTAGCGGAGAGACTGAATGAATTCTTTGCTTCGGTCTTCACCGAGGAAGATTTGGGTGGGTTACCGGTGTCGGAAATGGTATTTCAAGCGGACGAGTCAAAGAAACTTACTGACTTCACGGTAAACCTGGAGGACGTAATGGGGCAGTTCGGCAAACTGAAGAGTAGCAAATCTCCTGGACCGGATGGTATTCATCCTAGAGTACTGATAGAACTGAAAAACGAGCTTGTGGAGCTACTGCTAGTGATATGCAACTTATCCTTAAAATCGAGCGTGGTACCGGAAGATTGGAGGGTGGCCAATGTAACGCCCATTTTTAAAAAAGGCTCCAGGGGAGATCCGGGAAATTATAGACCGGTGAGTCTGACGTCGGTGCCTGGGAAAATGGTAGAGGCTATTATTAAAAACAAAATTACAGAGCACATCCGAGGACATGGATTACTGAGACCAAGTCAGCATGGCTTTTGTGTGGGGAAATCTTGCCTGACCAATTTACTTCAATTCTTTGAACATGTGGACAAAGGGGAGTCGGTTGATATTGTGTATCTGGATTTTCAAAAGGCGTTTGACAAGGTACCTCATGAAAGGCTACAGAGGAAATTGGAGGGTCATGGGATAGGAGGAAATGTCCTATTGTGGATTAAAAACTGGTTGAAGGATAGGAAACAGAGAGTGGGGTTAAATGGGCAGTATTCACAATGGAGAAGGGTAGTTAGTGGGGTTCCTCAGGGGTCCGTGCTAGGACCGCTGCTTTTTAATATATTTATAAATGATTTAGAGATGGGAGTAACTAGCGAGGTAATTAAATTTGCTGATGACACAAAGTTATTCAAAGTCATTAAATCACGACAGGATTGTGAAAAATTACAAGAGGACCTTACGAGACTGGGAGACTGGGCGGCTAAATGGCAGATGATGTTTAATGTGAGCAAGTGCAAGGTGATGCATGTGGGAAAAAAGAACCCGAATTATAGCTACGTCATGCAAGGTTCCACGTTAGGAGTTACGGACCAAGAAAGGGATCTGGGTGTCGTCGTCGATAACACACTGAAACCTTCTGCTCAGTGTGCTGCTGCGGCTAAGAAAGCGAATAGAATGTTGGGTATTATTAGGAAAGGTATGGAAAACAGGTGTGAGGATGTTATAATGCCGTTGTATCGCTCCATGGTGCGACCGCACCTTGAGTATTGTGTTCAATTCTGGTCGCCGCATCTCAAGAAAGATATAGTAGAATTGGAAAAGGTGCAGCGAAGGGCGACTAAAATGATAGCGGGGATGGGACAACTTCCCTATGAAGAAAGACTAAGGAGGCTAGGGCTATACAGCTTGGAGAAGAGACGGCTGAGGGGAGACATGATAGAGGTATATAAAATAATGAGTGGAGTGGAACAGGTGGATGTGAAGCTTCTGTTCATGCTTTCCAAAAATACTAGGACTAGGGGGCATGCGATGAAACTACAGTGTAGTAAATTTAAAACAAATCGGAGAAAATTTTTCTTCACCCAACGTGTAATTAAACTCTGGAATTCGTTGCCGGAGAAAGTGGTGAAGGCGGTTAGCTTAGCAGAGTTTAAAAAGGGGTTGGACGGTTTCCTAAAGGACAAGTCCATAAACCGCTACTAAACGGACTTGGAAAAATCCAAAATTCCAGGAATAACATGTATAGAATGTTTGTACGTTTGGGAAGCTTGCCAGGTGCCCTTGGCCTGGATTGGCCGCTGTCGTGGACAGGATGCTGGGCTCGATGGACCGTTGGTCTTTTCCCAGTATGGCATTACTTATGTACTTATGTACTAAATTTTAAAAATAGATATAATAGGGATTTCTGAGACCTGGTGGAAGAAGGATAACCAGTGGGACACTGTCATACCAGGATACATATTATATCACACTGATAAGGTTGATCGAATTGGTGGAGGGGTAGCGGTCTGAATGTAAGGGCGAAATGGGACCCCTTTGGTGGCTGGATTGATACTACAGATGGGCAAAGAATGTAAAGATAAGTAGAAGATTTATGTCACAATATTTATATTCAGCTATATTTGCTTCCAATCACATATATTAAGAAACAGTCAAAACAGAAAGATAAAAGTAAACCGGGTTTTTTTGCCAGTGAAGAGTGGTGGTTCAGCAAATCTGTCAAGACAAAAACATTCAGACCGTTGACATTCAGAGGCATTTTCCCGTGGAAAAAATCTCATTCTCTTTAAAATTCCATCTTTAGATAACTTCCACACAGATTTAGTTTGCAAGATAATAATTCAGAATTTGGTATGAGGAAGTACACAGGATTATTATACTTAACCACTTTAGATTAGGATTTTTGTAAGATGCTGCCAACCCCCTCCACAACTGTACATAATCAGCATACATCTGAAACTGTATGCCACTGAATGCAAAACCACAGCCAACAGCTGCAAATAAGAATTTGAGTGACAATGTTGACAAAAAGCTGCCCTGTGGAACCTTAATGTTAAAGACACAAAGATGACTCGGTATTTCCAGATACTACTTGCCTTTCAGACAAAAAAAAAAAAAAAAAAAAAAATCTAAACTACTTAACACTACTCTTGGCATTCCTAAGTGCAGTACCTGATCTAACAGGATGTCATAATCAACTGTGTCAAAAACACCTGGCACATAAAAGGACACCAACAAAATTTATCAATACGATTATCATATGATAACAATGGATAGCGTGGAAGTAGACAACTGCCAATATGCATATATCATCCGTATAGCGGCACTGAATTTATGTGGTGCCAGCATTAAAATTAAGGGAGTATTTTCCTACAGTATGTTAAGTTTTGGGCTTAATGCATTTTAACGTTGGATTTGAATGGGCAGAAGGCCCAAACCTAACACTATATCAAGAAGGGGCATTCCCAGTATTTTTTAATTGCAGGTTGTGGGTTTATGTTCCATTAGCGTGTGGTACCTGCTGGGAGTTGTGGGGATCACTTACCACCTCCTATTTATGAGACACTAAGGGGCTCATTTTAAAAGTACTTAGACTTACAAAATTCCATAGGTTACTATGGAACTTTGTAAGTCTAAGTGCTTTGAAAATACACCTCTAAGTGTTCTTACATTAACTCTGCATCGGGAGGTTAGTGCACGATAAGTGTACCTCAAAACAGTGGCGTAGGAAGGGCGGGGCGGTGGAGGCGGTACGCCCCGGGTGTCAGCGGGTGGGAGGGGTGCTCCGGACAGCCCTTGTCTCCTGCCTTCATCCTTCGTTTTTTTTAAATCCATTGCAGCGACGCAGGCAGCGCTTCGCGTCTGCCCTGCGTGTGCTGTGAAGAGAGAAAATCACCTCGCTGGCGTCGGGCCTTCCCTCGTTGTGTCCCGCCCTCTTCTGAGGTAACTTCCTATTTCCTCGAGGGCGGGACACAACGAGGGAAGGCCCAACGCCAGCGAGGTGATTTTCTCTCTTCACAGCACATGCAGGGCAGACGCGAAGTGCTGCCTGCGTTGCTGCAATGGATTTAAAAAAAAACGAAGGGTGATGGCGGGAGACGAGGGCTCTGTCGGCTTTCCACAAGGGGGGACGGGACGGGACCGGGTCGGGGGGGGGGGTCAGATGGGAGAGGGGGAGCTCAGAGGGGAGAAAGGGTGGGGTGTTCAGAGGGGAGAAGGGGATTGGGGAGGGTGGGGGAGCCCGGGGGAGCCCAGATGAAGGGGATTGGGGAGCCCAGATGAAGGGGATTGGAGAGGGTGGGGGAGCCCAGAGGGGTGCTCGGAGTGGAGAAGGGGATTAGGAAGGGGTGGGGGAGCCCAGAGGTGTGCTCGGAGGGGAGAAGGGGATTAGGAAGGGGTGGGGGAGCTCGGAGGGGTGCTCGGAGGGGAGAAGGGGATTGGAGAGGGTGGGGGAGCCCAGATGAAGGGGATTGGAGAGGGTGGGGGAGCCCAGAGGGGTGCTTGGAGGGGAGAAGGGGATTGGGAAGGGGTGGGGGAGCTCAGAGGGGTGTTCAGAGGGGAGAAGGGGATTGGGGAGGGAGGGTGGGGGAGCCCAGATGGGTGCTCGGAGGGGAGAAGGGGATTGGGGAGGGGTGGGGGTGCTCAGAGGGGAGTGCTCAGATGGGTGAAGGGGTCTGAAGCTGGAACTGGGGTCTGACAAGGGGCAGGAGGGAAAATGGGTCCATGCCTGGGGCAGGTGGGAGAATGAGTCTGGGGCTGAAAAGGGGGGATGCAAGGCATGTGGTGGATGAAGGGGGTTGGAACTGGGGGCTGAAAAGGGGATAGGGAGAAATGGCTGGGGGCGGAAGCTCGGGACTAATGGAAGAAAAGGGCTGGGGACGGAACTTGGGGCAGGTGGAATAAGGGGGCTGGAACTGGGGGCTGAAAAGGATAGACCCTGGATGGAAGGGGGGAGTGTGAGGGAGGGCAGACCCTGGATGGATGGGAGAGGGAGGGCAGACGGATTGAAGGGGCAGAGAGAAAGGGCAGATGGTGGGTGGAAGGGGGAGAGAGAAAGAGGGCAGACTGGGGCAAATGGTGGATGGAAGGGGCAGAGATAGAGGGCAGATGTGGACGGAAGGAAGAGAGAGATGGCAGACTGGGGCAGATGGTGGATGGAAGGGGCAGAAATAGAGGGCAGACAGTGGATGGAAGGGAGAGAGAGGGCAGAGAGTGGATGGAAGGGACATTAGAGAGGGCAGACACTGGAGGGCAGAGAGAGAGAGAGCAAAGACAGATGCTGGATGGATGAAGACTGTGAAAAGAAGATGAGGAAAGCAGGAACCAGAGACAACAAACTGTAAATAAAATACATATTTTTATTTTTTTGCTTTAATATGTAAACAAGGTAATCTTTTTATTGGACTAATTTTAATACATTTTGACTTAACTTTCAGAGAACAAAACCCCCTTCCTCAGGTCAGGATAGGATACTGTAACAGCACTATACTGTATTGACCTGTGGAAGGAGATTTTGGCCTCTGGAAGCTAAATGTATTAGTCCAATAAAATGGTATTTTATTTTCTGTATTTGTTTTATTTCTATTTGTTAATTAGTAAAGTGGTTGGTATTTATTAGTTTTTTCAAATTTACATCTGCTGTCTTTATATTTTGCACAGTACTAGGGGACATTTTCTGTTTCTGTGGTAGTGTTGCATTGTATGCAGAGTCTGGCATCGGGGGTTCAGTTTAATTTTTGTCTAAATAGAAAGTTTATGATTACTTATTCTATAGTGGATTAGGTGTATCTGTGTTTGTGAAAAAGACATTGCATTGACTGTGCAGGATCGACGATCTGTACTAATCTGTCTGTTTTCGTTTTACAATAGGTGAATTGATGTTCTAGTGCTCACTGTAGTGTTTAAGATGCTTTCCTTTTCCTTGTGTGACTCGTACAAATTACTGCTTATGGTATGGTATAATTGCTCTATATATAGGTCCTGAGTGTTTTGTATTCTCGGTATGCCTAGTACTGGATTTGGGGGGGGGGTGTTAAAAAATGACCGGCCCCGGGTGTCAACTACCCTAGCTACGCCACTGCCTCAAAATGAACACCCACTCTCCATCTATGCCATGATGCCTGACAGAAATATCTTAAAAATTCAGTAATGCTGAGTTGATCATGTATTGAACTTTAGTAAAAGGGCCCCTAAGCTGGTTACTGCCACCACTGAAAAAATCATCCCTTATATTTCTAGTAGCATTATCCACTCATTATATAGAGAACTGTTTGGTTGTTTTGTTGACTTGAGTAACTTTGTAAGTTTTGAGTCCTTTGAAAATATGCCTCAATGTAACTTTGTAAGTCTAAGTGCTTTGAAAATATGCATCTTGGTTTCCTCAATGCATATGTAAGGCCTCTGCATGCAGGCTGCCATTGATAAAGACAGTAATCCAGGAGCCAGTGGTATGGGACACCCCAGTATTTTGGGACAGTGCATTAGCGGGCAGCCTGGGTTTTGGCAAGCAGCAGAATGCAGGTGATGAGTAGTACTGAGTCCATGTACGCCCAATCATTTTGGGACAGGCTATTTTAACTATTTGATAATACAACTAGTAATGGTAAAATACTGAGCTCTCTATTTTGGCCAGATCATTCAACCCTTTCCAACGTGTTAGGCGTTAAGAGAAAAATTCCGGACGTGTTGCACGTTTCAGCTTGCTACTAATCACTAACCTCCACTGTTTGGTGATCGTGCCTGTTGCCTGGTGCTGTAGTCCACGATGGGTCAAACATTTTCATTTCAGTTTTATAGCTTACACCATGTATGACAGTGGCAACGGTAAGAAAGGCTTGCATTAGCAGTGTCAGCATCAGCAGTAAAAGGAGGACATCATAAGACTTCTGGAAATAAACAAACAAGAATACTTAAATAAGCCTCCTTTCTTGAAATTCTGCATTCCTCTCTTCAGGTTTTAATCGTACTTGCACCAAGGTTTGCCTTTAACATAAATATCAGGATTCAACATTGCTATGCACTAGATTTCACACGTCTACTAATGGGCTACACCTGCCATAACAGTACAAATGGAGGCAGTTTTTAAGGTATCCAGCTCCTTTGCCTTATAGCAATCTACAAACTAAGGGCCCTGTTTACAAATGAGCGCAAGCGTTTTTAGTGAACGCTAACTGTGTAGATGCCTATAATATTCCTATGCGCATCTACACGGTTAGCATGCACTAAAAACACTAGCGAGCCTTTGTAAACAGGGCCCTAAACATAGAATGTTTAAATTAATTCAATAACTGACAACCAGTGCAGTTGTTTCAAAGTGGTTAGCACCTAAGAAGGATTGTAGAGTGTGCAGAGCAGCAGCCAGCTGTTTTGATCCATATTGATATATACACACACACACACTCAAATCAAAGTTAAATATGTAAGAGTTACATCCAATTATGTGTTTTTAAAAATTAATTTTCAGGGTCTTTTTATTATAGGATTGCGTTGGTAAGGGGCAGGGGTATGCTGGTAAATTTTTAACAACGGGGTATGCTGGTAAATTTTTAACAACAGGCTCTTTCTCCTGACGTAGCCAGCTCTGCAGTTGGAAGGGCCAGGGGTGGCCGGGGGGGGGGGGGGGGGGGAGAGCAACACTTGCCTCTCTCTCCTCCCTTCCTTCGTGCGGGCACGCTAGGCATACCTTTGCTGGCAACCAATAATGGACTGCCACCACTCCCAACGTCTTGCTCTGAGCAGCATGATGGAACTTCTCTCACATGCTGGAGAAGTCCCAGCCTGCTGCTCAGAGCTGGAAGCAAGGAGCTGGGAGCAGCAGCAGTCTATTTACTTGGCTGGCAGGGCTCAGCATCCCCACCAGCAAAGTAAAAGAGAATTCAGCAGGGGG